>NC_080682.1:2615170-2915170 GCF_030445035.2 Dasypus novemcinctus
TAGGGCTGCCGCGTTGTCCCCACTTTGAAGAAGGAAACCGAGGACTCCGGAAGTCACACCGTCGCATCCGCAGGGACTTCCTCCCATGTCTGGGGAGTTTCCCTAGAGCCGCTCCCGCCACGGCACTGTCTCCAACTGCCGGAGGAAGCGGGGGCTCTGGGCGGCACGGCGCGGCCAGGCCCCGGTGGCCCCGCGTCACTGGACCGCTTGCCACCGCAAACCCAGGAGCCAGCTCTCCCCTGCCGGCGGCGCGTTTACTTTAGAACCCACGCCCTGGCCCCGAGGTGTCTGCCATACTCCGGTTGGGCTCATGGATGAGGAAACCGAGGCACAGAGGGGGCCAGCGACCTGCCCAACGTCACAACGTCTGCTGCGCGTTGCGCTGCCTGTGCTGCCCGGTCACCCTGCCAGCCCCCTACCTATCCTGCCGCCGTCCCCATTCCTCACGGAATCCTGTCAAGGGCTGCCTGGGCTAGAGAGTGGGGGCTCGAGGCCGGGGTCACGTGTGAGGCAGTGCGGCGGGGGGCGCCCGTGCCTCCTCCAGGAGTGGACTGGATCTCTGGGCGGCCGCAAGGCCGCTCGGAACCAGCCCCCGTCCCCCCTTTGGGAGCTGGAAGGCCGAGGCAGTGGCAGGTACCGCCTGGAGAACTGGGGGCCCATGGGGCTGTGGACTGGAACCCCGAAGAGGCCGGGACGGAGGGGAGACCGCTGCAGGGCTGTGAGGGCAGCAGTCAGCACCCCGGGAGCGGACCGCGGAGGAGGGTGGCCCTGCCGGGCAGGGAGGCCGTGAGCCCCCCCACCCGCGGGGGCCTTGAGACCCTGAGGACGAGGAGCCGCCAGCTGCAGGTGGCTGGGCCCTTTGTGTTCAAACACTCGGCTGACTTTGATGCACGCGCGGGCCGAGGCCGCTTTGAAGTCAGCCCTTGGGGGGACGTCCCTATCGGCCTCTGCGTGGTCTCCAGCACTGACCCTGGGGACTCAGTGCCACCTTGGGGGTGCCCCCCCGAAAGCCGGTGGCCCTTCGGGCTGACCTTGGGAAGCCGTGTCTGAGTGGGCCGTGGGGGAGGGGCGGCCGCCGGCCCCTGCCTCCCAGGAGGCCCTCCTGCCGCGGCCGGCCAGGCACAGCCCACCTTGGTCCCCCGGACGCCCGGCCAGCCTGGGAGCTGGGGGTGCAGGGTCCCTGTCAGCACGGGCCCGAGTCTCAGCCAGGCCTGCATGCGGGCACAGGAGGGAGGGAGGGCGGCAGGGCAGGGCAGAGGACAGAGCGCAGCAGGCCTGAGCGGAGACCGGGGCCGGCCGCCCGCGCCCTTGCCGCCAGGTGTCCCACCCCACCTGCTGCCGGGGGGTTCAGCAGGGCACCCTAGGCAGGCAGCCCCTTCTCAGACCACTCCAGGCCTCTCGCTCTCCCGCTGCCTTTGGCGAGGTGGGGTCTGCCCAGGAGACCTCCGCCCCCCAGGGCTGGGGGAGGCCAGCGCCCCTCTGAGGCTGCCGGGCTTGTCCCCACGGCCCGGCCTAGGTTCCAGGGTTAAGACGGCCCTGCCCGGGGCCCAGCCTGCAGAGACCTGGCGGCCAGTCACCCGAAGACCGTGGCTCGTTTTGCCGGCCCTTCAGGCCCTTGGGGTAGGGCTGGCTGGGGGCTCAGAGGGCAACTGTGGGTGCAGGCGGGGTGCGCCCCCCCCAGCTCACGAGTGTGCAGCCCTCCCCATGGGAGCTGGGCTGTCCGGGGGTGAGAGCCTGGCCCTTGCTCCCAGCGGGGTCACTTGGGGGCCACATGTGCAGGCTGACAGGCACCAGCCAGGCCTTAGCAGGGGCTCAGACCCAGAGCAGGACAAGGGGCAGAGGGGGACTGTGGCTGTGGGCCATTCTGGAGGCCAGGCACCCCGAGATGAGGGGGGCTGCGCAGAGGCCCTGCGGCCCTGGGGAGCCTCGGAAGGCTGCGTGGCTGCTAGCCGGAGCCCCCGGGCCGCGCTGCCAGCCCCCCTCCAGCCTCAAGGCTGCCCCCCCGCCCGCCTGGCTCTGCACAAGATGGGACTTGCCATCCTTCCAAGGCCACCTACCACCTGGCTGGGATGGGGCTCTAGCAGCTGCAGGCAGGCCTCTTGGCCGCCCCAAATCTAAGAGCAAAATGGGGGGGCAAGAGGCGAGCCTCCTGCGGAGGGAGCCTGCTGCCCGCCGGGTCCTGGGGGCAGCAGCAGGCCTGTGCTAGCAGGCCGTGCCGGCGGGTGGCGGTCCCCCGCGCAGGTCCAGCGCCTCAGGAGCGCAGGTTCCACCGGCCCCCTGTGCCAGGCTGGTCCCCGGCACGGGGCACTGCCCCTCTCTGCGCCCTCCCAGGGTGATTGGCCCTGGCTCCTGCAGTCCTGGCCACCCCCGCGCTCGCCCCTCCAGCCCTGTCTCCTTGAGGCTCAGGCCCGCTGTTCTTCTCTGGGCCGTGCCCCCCGTGTCCCCGGCTCCCGGCACAGTCGTGTGGGCCTTGACACCCAAAACGTCCGCCCGAGCCACCTGTGCACCAGGCACCCTCCACTCCCTCGTTCCCGTCGAACTCAACACTACCGGACGCACTGCTCCTCCTGTCCAGGGAGGGTCCTGCCGCATCTGCTCCCCCACCCAGCTTGCCACACACCCCCGAACCCAGCAGGCACCCCGGCACTGCCCACATTTCGGCCATCACCACCACCACCCCGGAAACATGCTGCTCCTTTCCCTTCTGCGGCCTGCTGCCCCAGGGAGGCCACGACCCGTCCAAGCTGAGCCACCCCCTTCCCGACGGCCCCCCCTCCAACCCGCCCTCCACTCAGCAGGCTGAGACACCCGCCTCCTCCAGCGCACCTGAGCAGGTGACCCCGCGTGGCGCCAGGCGCTGGCTGCCCTGTGCTCTCCAGCAGGGCCGAGGACCAGCTCCGGCCAGGCCCTGGTTCCCCGCGGCTCCACGGCCTCACCCAGTCCCCCATCTCGCTCCAGCCCTCTCCTCACGGGCCGCCTGGCGCGTACCGTAGGCTCCCTGCTGGCACCGAGCCCCCCGTGGCTGCCCACACGTGGGCCCAGCTGAAGCCGGGGGGGGCGGGGGGAGGAGGGCAGCCACGGGTTGGTGGGGCCCGCGGTGAGGCCGAGTGGGACATGAGGTCCGCTCAGCCACAGGGCCGGGGTGGACGGCCCCCATCCCTGGCCGAGCAGCGGCTCTCAGCGCGGCGGGGGCAGGGGAGCAGGGGGCTCTGGGCCAGGTCTGGAGGGGTGGGGGTCACCACTCAGCGCTCAGCGACGCATGGGGCAGCCTCCCCCGAGCGCTGCAGCCCCGAAGGCACAGCGAGCACCGCGCTGGACCCAGCCTGGCCCGGGCCGGGGCCTGACACCCAGCTTGCTGTCTTGCCGCGCTCTGAAAAACGGACCCGCGCTTTCCTGGCCCGGCCTCTCCATTCATCCAGCGCGACGATAAAGCCATTCCCAGCGGCCTGTGACATGGCCTCCGGGTGCACCTGGGGCCTGCCTTCCAGTGGGGAGGGGCGGCGCCAGCGAATAGAGATGCAGGAGCAACTAGAACTGCCCGAGACCCATGCTTCGCTTCGCAGAGACTCAGGAGGTGGCACCGCGCTAGGGAGGGGCGGACGGGAGGCCTGAAGGGCCGGGAGCTGCTGGGCAGGGCCGGAGCAACTGGTGCAAAGGCCCTGAGGCAGCTGAGGGAGACGGGCAGAAGGCCGGCGGGCCAGAGTCGCGAGGGGGCAAGGCGCAGGACGGGCGTTGGGAGGGGTGCACGGCAGAGCTGGGGCGAGCCTGGTGGTGTTTGGACTTGAGCTTGTGGAAGTGGCAGCCACTAGAGGGGGTGCGCAGGGGGATGACGGGCCGTTCCACGCACGCTTTCGCTCCCGTTTTGGGGACTGCGCAGAGGGCACACCAGCTGACGGCAGCCCCCCCAGCTCAGGACACGACCGCCACCCTTGCTGTGTGAGGCGCGAGGCGCGCTGTTCCCTCGAATCCCCGTTCCTACCCCACCCCCCAAGGACAGCTGCTCCGTGCTTTCCTTTACCGTGTGTGCGCGTGTCCAGCAAGCGCGTGGAGCGGCCTGGCATGTCCAGGCGTGGGCTTTTCACTCGGACGCGCAGCAGCACGCCTGGCTCCGGTGCCCTCCACGTGGTGCCAGCACACCCGTCCACCTTGCGCGGGTCCACCAGGGCCCCCCCCAACCACGGCGATTGCCGCCGCCACCCCCGCCCAGGCGCGCCCTCACCCTTCCAAGGGAGGACTGGCCAGCAGGGCTCCCGGGGAGGGAAACCGCTCGTGGCAGGGACAAGCTGTTTTCCTTAAGAAAGCCCTCCGGAAAGCCCGTGCCTGTCTCCGTTCCCAGGGAGGCTCGCTTCTGCACTTCTGCCAACTCTCGCTTCGTCCCACTCTAATTTTTCAGATCTGTCTAGCTGCTTTTATTTGCGTTCCTCTGATTACTCTACGAATTTAAGCATCTTTTCATAGATTTGTTAACCATCCTGCAAGTTGCTAAGTACTACTATCTTTTGCCCACTTTTCTTTTAGGCTTCCGACCTTTTTGATCGGCAAGACTTTCTCTGTGTGTTCTGTGTACTTGAGCGATGGATCTCTTTACCTGTCTTAGTTGTTTAAAATACCTTGTCCTTTGTCATCTATTTCTTGTGCTAAGCTACACACCAGAGTGAAAAGTGCCTGAGGAATATTATGAAAACAGTTTTGACCTTTGCCCTGATAGATTTATTGAACAGAAATCCTTAATTTGCATGCATTCCACTTAATAATTCTTTTGTCTTGAGACTGGTGCTTTCTGGACCCTGTTTAAGGCCCCAGGCCACGCCGGGCCGAGGGGGCCGCCTGGTATTTTCTGCCTCTCCGCGCCACCTGCAGGGCCCAGGCAGGGCTGGTGTCCCAGTGCCGTCGCCCGCACAGCCCTCCTTGCTGCCCGGGGACCCCGTGGCCACGGGCGCCGGCCTCCGCGGGCCCGGGGCGGCCCCTGCACTTCCTCCCAGCCGCTGGCCTCCGCAGCGCTCCCGCCGCGGGGCCTCTCGGGCTGCGTCCTGCCTGCTGGCCTCGGGCCCCTTCCCTGCAGCCCTCTCCACAATTCACTTGGCATCTGTACATCTTTTTCTTCCACATACGTTTTAGAATATGCTTGCCGAGTTCCTCAGAAAGCTCCACTTGGAACTCTGGAGTCCTGTTGAATGTACGGATTTCGAAAACGCTGACGTCTGCGCAGAGCCGGGCCGCGCCATCCCGGAGCGGGGCCATCTCTCCCTATCACGGCGTCCTCCTTTACCCGCCAGTGGCTTTCCGGGTTTTGCACAAGGCCTTGTCCCTTCGTGTCGGCGCCTGGTCCCGCTAGAGCGGGGGTCCTTACTCTTGGCCTTTCTTGTTCCACGGACCCCTCAGGCAGTCCACGCTACGCTGTTTTCTTTAGTAAACGGGTCACTCCCGCACCAACACGTCCCCACGAGAATCCTGTTATTTTTGAATTGCAGTTCAAACTCGGGGGCCCCTTGTCAAGAGTCCCCGCAACAGGTTTTGTTGTCTCTGACTTCTATCTTCACCTCCCCTCTCTGTTATCCTCTTCAGTGAATCAACACAGGCACAGAAAACTGCTGCTGCTGGGTTTTGGGTTGTTGTTATTTTGTACGTTGATTTTATATCAAAAACTGTGTTGAACTTTCTTTTTAGTTCCAAAGGTTTGCTAATTTTCTTTTAACGTAGCTCAGCAGTTCTCAAAGTGTGGTCTGGAGACCCCATGGAGACAACCCCCCCTTCCCAGCCCCTCTCAGGGAATCCACAAGGTCAAAACCATTTTCATAATAAAATCCAGACATTATTTGCCTTTTTTTTTTTTTAATCTTACTCTCACAAGGATACAAAGTTTTCCAGAGGCCGCTTGCCCCGCTGGATCTGTGCTTGTATATTCCTGTGTTTTAGACATTTCTCAATTCAAGCTCTAGTAAGGTAAATGTAGATAGATATAAGCCACGTTAACAAAAGCTCTCTGGGGTCCTCAGTTTTCTTGTTTCAGTTACAGAAGTTGTGAGTTTACAGAAAAGTCATGCAGGAAGCACAGCGTTCCCATGTAACTCTTCTCTCACATATAAGTGTGGTGCTTTTGTTACAACTAAGGAAAAAATATTACTGAAATTGTATAAATTGTAGTGCATAGTTTACGTTAAGAGCTGGCTGCTTGCGTTGTACAGATCTATGATTTTTAAAATTTTTATCCTGGTAACGTACGTACAACTGAGAACTCCCATCTTGAGCACTTTTAAATAACCAACTCAATGGTGTCAATCACGTCCTCAACAACGTTTAAAAGAACCCCGGGGAGAGCTAGAGCAGAGCGCCCCAGGGCCGGCGGGTGCTGTGCTCTCCGGAGCCCGGGGCTCCCAGGTCGGCCAGTCTGGCACCCTTGGCTGACTCCGTATTTTAAGGGAAGTAAATAATACGTTTGCTAGAAAATTCCGGTATATAACTCACATCAAGTCGGGAAAGTTCCGCCGTGGCCCTGGCTCACTGAATTAGCGGTCCGCACCCCAGGTTCCCAGTACGCGGGGGCTGTACTTGCTCACGGCGTGTCTCGGGCACACGGCGAGGTCCCCGGGTCCTCCGCCCCAAGGGACGCCCCCCAGGTCGCCTTCCCGGGGCTGCTCGCGGGCTCGAGCGCTCGGCTCCAGGGAGAAGAGCGACGCGCTCTCCCTTTCTGAGCGGGGCCGGGCTCTGATTCGAGGCTTAAAAAGGGCCCTCGGGCTGGAACGCGGAGCCCGCGGTAGCGGAGCCCACACGGCGCGGCCCTGGAACCGCCCCTCGCGAGGATCCGGCCACCGGGGACAGAAACGCACCACGGGGGGCGGCGGCGGGGGCGGCGCCGGGGGCGGGGCGGCGCTGGGGGCGGGGCGGCGCTGGGGGCGGTGGCGGGGGCGGCGGCGGGGGCGGCGCTGGGGGGGGGCGGCGCTGGGGGCGGGGCGGCGCCGGGGGCGGCGCTGGGGGCGGGGAACGCCGGGGGCGGGGCGGCGCCGGGGGCGGGGCGGCGCCGGGGGCGGGGCGGCGCCGGGGGCGGGGCGGCGCAGGGGGCGGCGCTGGGGGCGGGGCGGCGCTGGGGGCGGGGCGGCGCTGGGGGCGGGGCGGCGCAGGGGGCGGGGCGGCGCAGGGGGCGGGGCGGCGCAGGGGGCGGGGCGGCGCTGGGGGGCGGGGGGCGCGCGGGCCCCCTCGGCGCGGCCCCGGGGCTGGGCTGGGGCTGGCGCGGAGCCAGGGTTGGCCAGCGCGGCCGTGCGCCCCGAGCGATCCCCCAAGCGGAAAGGACCAGCGCCCACCGCGTATCCGCGCCCCGCTCGGCACCCGGGAGCGCGCCGACCCGGACCCAGAACCCCGGCTCGGGACCTGGAGCCCGCACCCGACCCGGAGCGCCGCCTGGGACCCCGTGCGCGCTCGGAACCCGGGGACCCACGGACGCGGGACTCCCGGATCCCCGATCCCAGCTCGGACCGCGGCCCGAGACCCCCGGATCCCGACTCCCGGGTCCTGGCTCGGACCACGGCCCGAAACCCCCGGATCCCGACTCCCAGATCTCGACTCGGACCGCGGCCCGAGATCCCCGGCTCCCGACTCCCGGCTCCGCCGCGGGCGCCGACCCTAAGCGAGGTTCCCGGACGACCCCCGAGGCGCCGAGCGCCGCGATCCGCACCCCGACCGAAGGCCGACCGCCCGGGGACCGAAGGGCGCGCTCACCTGGCGGCGGCCCCGCGCCGCTCCGTTCGGCCCCGTGGTGCTCGGCGCACCAGCGCCCCCTCAGCGCTGACTGACCTCGGCGACGCCGCGAGCCCGACTGCGCGAGAGGCGGCGGCGCGCGGCGAAGACCCCGAGCGCGGCTGACGTGGCGGCCACCCTGGCAGCGGATTGGACGGAGCCCAGGGGGCGGGCGGACAACGACCGCCGGCTCTGATTGGCTGGGCACAAGGAGTAATGTGCGGCGCTCTGTCATTGGCCGAGAGGCCCCGTGCCACTGCCAGCTGGGCTCGGATTGGCCAGCCCTGTGAGGGGTCCGCATACCGCACTGTATACCGCGTACTGCACCGGCCCGTCGGTCTCTAACCGCGAGATCGAGCGTGGGGGTCGCACGGCCATGTATACGCAGCCCCCGGGAGGGGCCTGGGCCAGCGGGGCCGCCCTGCATCCTCGAGTTTGCAGCCATCCGCTTCCCGGGGTCCAGAACCCGCCCCGGTGCCCATGCAACCCTCATGCTCTCCCGAGATCCCGGAGGGCGGGCGCGGAGACCCTCCCGGGGTGCCACCCCGTGCCCCGAGGCGTTCCCAGCGGCCCTCGGCCGTGCCACCTTCCCTGGTCCGCGGTTGGGGCAGCCCCCGCCAGCACCCCAGGTCTGCCCCCAAGCCACGCATGGTGGCCAGAGGCAGGAGCAGTGCTGGGGGCAGCTTGGACTCCCCAGCAAATTGCAAAACCCTTTTGGAATGCAGTGTTCTCGAACGTTTTCTAACCCTGGGGGACTGACTTCAAACCAGGGGCATGAAGTGGCTGCAGGCCACCCAGCACCCGCCCCTTACCAGCACCCGTCAGCAAGCCCCGCGCCTCCACGCCGCCGGCCTTCCCTGGGTGGCTTGGTTCCACCCAGAGCGTGGGACTGGGGAGTCTTTTTTGGGGGTGTGCAGAGCAGCCCTTCTGACCTCCATGCAGACCCTCCCCTCCACTGCCCAGCACACGTGAAGGCAGACCGGCCACAGGCCCCACGGTGTCTGCCCCTCCACGCTGGCCCCAGGAGTTGGCAGTCGGTCCTGGCAGGGAGATTGGGCACCTGCCTGCCCCACCGGGCCCCACCCCACACTTGGTCTGGACGCTCTGCCCACACCGTCTTGAAAGTCCCAATGATTGTGCTGTGAAGTCCTCTGGGGCACCGGGACCCCAGTGTGCCAGCCTCCCCAGACCAGCTCGTAGCTGCCCATGCCGTGTTCACGTCCCACTGCCCTCCCTCTCTGCACCTGGTGACCGCTGCCATCCTCCAGCCCTGGCGGGGAGCATCAGGGTTGAACTCACAGGGCCCTGGTTCCTTGGGGTGCTCGTGAGGGCCTGTGCTCACCCCATGTGTGCCCCCCCGCCTTAGAAGCCCTGTGCTGGGCAAGTGAGGGGCCGCGGCAGAAAGCCCCAGTTTCCTAATTCCACCCCTCAAGGGGCACTTTTTTCCTGCTTTTTTGAACAAGGGGCCCTGTATTTTCGTTTTGCACTGGGCCCCACAGATCCTGTAGCCAGCCTAGCCCAGAGGCCCTGCCCCGCTGGGCTGCTGGGGCCATTCAGAGGTGGCCTGTGAGGTCCTGGGGTCCGGCCTAGACACCTGGCCACCCACCCCTCCTTCCTCGCCCTCCTGCTCCTGCTCCTGCTCGGCTTTGTGCTCTCGCTCCCCGGCGAGGCGCTGGGCTGGGAACTAAGGGCGGGAAGCAGCGGCCGGGGCCTCTGCAGGACTCAGCCCGCAGTATAAAGAAACACAAACAGGAACGAGAGCCAAGGCCGACTGCAGCCCACGGGAAGGAGAGGGACAGCGTGGCCCGGAAAAGCAGGGAGAGCCTCCTCGGCGCTGGCCCTCCTTTCCCGTGTCTGCTCGCTTACCTCCAGGGTGGAAGCCACACTGCCAGCCCTGGGAGAAGCAGGGAAAGCAGCGTGGGACCGAGAGGCCGAGTGCAGCCTGGGGCCCTGCTGGGACCTGCCCCCAGGTGCCCGTGGGAAGGCCTGGCTGGGAACGGTGGCCTTCACGGCCTCCTGCGCCAGGCGAGCACCCCTTCTCCACGTGCCCTGCCTGAAGAAGGTCGGGGAAGCAGGAAGCCCAGGTTTTCAGAGAGATTTCCAGATTCCAACCAAAAGCCCATGCCTCGTGGAGTTTACATTCCAGTGGGAAAGATGGACACTAAATTTAAACGTGCTCTGGCCATTTCTCTGTTCAGGATCTACGGCCACACGCGGACGGCAGCGCCGGTGAGGTGGCCCCGAGCCGTGGCCCCCACGCATGGGTGCTGGCCTTTTCCCCACCTATATTTTTGTTCCAGTCCAAGGCTGTTGAGCTCCATTGAAAAGGCTCCTACAGCCAGTCCACCAACCAAGGCTCTGCTTCTAGAAAAGAGTGGAAAGGGTTCTGCCGGGTGTTGTTATCTTGAAAAGTGATTTTTTAAATCACGAGAATTCCATTTGTTTATTTGACGCTGAGCTCAGCGCCATTTGGTTCTGCTAGGCCCCGTCGCACTTCGCTCCGGCCTGGCCCCCCCGGGCCCCCGGCGCTGGGTGTTCGGGTGCCCGGCTCCCGGCCTCTTCCTTGGGAGCAGGCGGGCCAGTTCCGAGGACCTCCTTCCCACCCGCGGGGGCAGCGGCGTCCCCTCCCCACACAGGGTGCCATCAATCAGCCAGCGCCCCCCGCCTCCCCTGCACACCTGTTGCCCCCCGCCTCTTCTCCAGTCCTCTGGGGGAGGGGGACTGGAGGGGGAAACAGCCTGAGGCTGAGAGGGGTTTGTTGTCTGGTGAGGAGATAAGAGACCCACGGGAACTGGCCGGGGAGCCCACAAAGCCGGACAGACTCGAGGGCCAGGCCGAGGGCCGCCGGGCAGGGGTGGTGGACCCAAGCTGGTCCCCCGATGCAGCCACACTGGGGAGGGGGTGCTGCTGACCCGGGCCAGTCCCCCGGGTTGCTCTGCGGCCCTCCCCTCGCCTGAGCAGGCCCGGGCACTCTGGTTTGGGAGCCCTGGGAACTCGGGGCCTGCCCCTTGGCCCCCCTCGGGGCTCAGGGCTGTGGGGTGGCGGGGCGCAGCGTGGAACCCCAGGGCCCGGGGGCACCTCTTCCGGTATGCATTCCCTCCCTCCACATCTGGCTTTTCTCATCTGGACGTGGCGGGGGCCGCGCGGCCGCTCCCCGAGTTTCCTTCCAGCGCGCCACTCGGGGGTTCAAGAGGTTTCGGTGCGGGCCACGGAGCCCACGAGGGCGCGCACACACACACAGCTGAAGAGAATTAGGCTCGAAACGTCCACTTGGCTTTTCTCTCGATTCCAAGGTATTTAGAATGGGGGTGGGGGATTAGGCGGAGGAAGTGGCTGAGCTAATTCTCCGGCATTTGCCAGCACAGAAGTGCAGATGGGGCCCAGAGCCCTGGCAGGGTCCCCGGGAGGCAGGGAGGGCAGGAGTGGGCTGGGAGCCCCTCACCAGAGCCGCGGGACGGTGGCCACCCCCGGCCGGGGCTTCGGTGGGCCCCAGGTCTCCCCCTCTCTCCGCTCCCCCCCGGGTTCAGGCAGGAGGCTCTGGGGGAGGGTGGAACCCGCTTCAGGCTCAGCTTCCCAGAGCTGCTTCCCTCCAAAGCGCGGAGGCCCAGGGCCCCCTGACCGCGGAGCCAGGACGTTCTCCGACGAAGCATGGGGGAAGGCAGAGGGGTCCACGGCTGCCCCTGACGGCCCACGCATGGCCAGAAAGCCCCCTCGTGGGGTCCGCCCCTGCAGGCCCCAGCACCCAGAGCCCCTCTTGGTCCCCCTCCCACAGTTCTGTGCACCCCCACCCCCTCCACTGCTTCTGTGTTGGGTGGGGTCTCTGTGACCGCCGTGACCCTTTGTCCTGTGGCTTCTTCGCTGCCTGTGGGTCTCTGCTGACCCTGCTGCCCACGTCCTCGTTCTGGAATCTTCTTCCCATCTGTGCCTTCCCCTCTTCCCGGCAGCTTCAGGTACCCTGGCCTGTCGACGGTGACACCCTACTGCTTCTCAGCCCTCGAGCGCACCCGGGTTCTTCTGCCGGAGACCCCTCCCGCGCCTGCAGGCGACAGTCAGTTGCCACGTGCAGACCGAAGCCCACTGACGCCCCAGGCCCCCACCCTGTGCCCCCGCTCTGGAGCTGGGCAACCCCCAGCAGGACGGGCAGGCTCTGCAGCAGCCCAGGCCTTGCTGGCCGCAGTAGGGGTTGCAGCTCGGGGGGGAGGTTTCAGGCAGAGCAGTGGGCAGGGACCAGGTCTCCCTTCTAGAAGGATCTCTGGTTGCCGAATGGATGGAGAACTGGAGGGTGGCAAAGGATGCAAGGGGGGCCCAGGAGGTTCTGAGGGGACACTCGCCATCGTCCAGCGAGGGAGGGGAGGCCTGGAGGGAGGTGGCATCCACAATAGTGTGAGAGGTGTCCAGTCGGGGCCACCTTTGGGTGGCGGCATCGGCTGGACCCCACGGCCAAGGGCAGTGGCTGGTGCAGTGGTAGTGCCATGGATGGCGACGGTCAGGCCTGGGTTTGGAGAAGAGGTCAAGGGTCAGGTGGACCAGCCCTGACTTAAGCCCACGTACTTGGGACCTGCGCAAGGCACCCCACCGGCGTGGCCTGGTGTCCACCCCGTCTTGACTACACAGGGCCTGAGGTGGGGCCAGAGGCACAGGGTGCCGGAACGTGGCGAGACCCCGGACCTCCGTGGCACCTCTTCCAGAGAACAGCGTTGAAGTGGAATTCCGGGGGAGAAGTGCCGCCGGACGCCTCCCACGTGGGGTCGGGCCTGGCTCTCCCTCGCCCGCGGCTTTGCTCTCCTGCGTTTGGGGTCACAGTTGCTTGGGGCCAGGCAGCCAGGCAGGGGTCCCGCGTCAGGCGGCCCCAGTGAGTGGCAGCGGGGCGTGCGTACACGTTCGGGCGCTGCACGGCCGAGCGGCGATTAGCCACCCCTGCTCTCCCGGGGCCCGTGCTTCGACGCGGGTTAAGTCGGCAGCTGTCTGCTGAGCACCTGCTTGGGGGCTGGTTGGCAGCCAGGCGTGGGGGTGGGTGACGGATGGGCTGGGCCCTGCCAGACAGTCACCTAAAGAGGCCTCCCTGCCAGGCCCACTGTCCCCACAGCCGCCGCTCGGCTGGGGCCAGTGGGTGCGGGCCTTTGTGGTGTCGCCATGGTGAGGACCAGCCCAGAGAGTGTTTCAGCTCATCCCTGAGGGCCTGGGAGGGCTTCTGCTGCCCGTCCCCAGTCCTCTGGTGGTTACAGGTTTCAAAGCGGTTCCAGGCCCTCTATCAGTACTGATGGTCGGGGGGAAGGTTTGCAGAGCTCCCCCCATCCCCGGCTCCAGGCTGGTTAGGAACAAGGCTCTGGGAAGAAACCCCATTGGGCTGAATGGGATAGACATCCCAGTGAGAATGTTCTGGTTGAGCCAGACTGGTTCAGGGGATGGACAAGGAGAAAAGCCAGCCTGCCCAAGGGGCTGTGGTGCGTTTAAAAAATGCCAATAAAGATACATGGTCCAACGATGAGCCCTTGATACTGATGGCTCTGATTATGAACCTGTGTGCTTGAAATATGAACTAGGCCTATAGCTGTGGGGTGCCTAAGAGTTACCTCCTGAGAGCCTCCATGTTGCTCAAATGTGGCCCCTCTCTAAGCCAACCTCAGCATGTAGATGCACTGCCTTACCCACAGCATGGGACATGACTCCTGGGGATGAGCCTCCCTGGCACTGAGGGATTACTACCAAGCACCAGCTGATGATGTAACTACAAAAAGACCATGAACAAAGAGGTCAACTTAGACCGGCAGAATATCTTAGCCTACATGTGATGTCAGGTGTTAAAAAGTACATTTTGACCTTCGATAAAAGGGGGAAATGGAAAAGACAAATGAGTTTATATGGCTATGAGTCTCCAAAAAAGAGCCAGGAGGACATCAGGGGGTGATGCTTATGCATGGCCTCTGCAGGGTACCAGGGACAGTCAAAGTAGATGGAAAGCCAGATGCTGGTTCTCCTGAGGGCTGCAGCAACCCACAGGTTCTGTGGTCAAGGCAAATGGCTCTGGAGTCCAGGGCCATGTCAGTTGGCCCTACTTTGGAGTTTATATTCCTGAGTGTGATGGTGTTGGACTCAGATATAACTTTTCTACACATGCCTCTTCTGTTACTTTTACCAGACCTGTGGTTGGCATTTGGGTTGGTGTATGCTCAGGAGACCTGGATCTCTAAACTTTCCATGTGACGGCAGACCCTGGGCCTCAGCAGACTTGCAGCTCCTAACCTCTGGTTTCTTGGACTTACCTTGGCCAGCTGACAGGGAGGTGGGTTAACCACCATACCAGAGAGCTAAGAATGCCTACAGGTGCAAGGAGGAGAATTGCATCCATCATCCATGTGGAATCTAACCCCCCTCTTGATATAGAGGGGGACTGGACGTAGCCATCCCAGGTCCACAAGATGGAGGAATAGAATATGGATTAGAGTGGACTTACTGGTGTTCTGCTGGGGAACTATTATGATTAGTAAGGGAAGAAATTGTAGTAGTGATGTGGAGAGGGTAGCCATGGTGGCTGCTGATGGTAGGGAGAGGGAAGAAGAGATCTGGTGTGGGGGCATTTTCAGGATTTGGAGTTGTCCTGGGTGGTGCTGCAGGGGTGGATGCTGGATGTTGTGTGTCCTGCGGTGGCCCACTGGCTGGACTGGGGGAGAGTGTGGACTACAATGTGGACCACTGTCCATGTGCTGCAGCGGTTTTCCGGAATGTATTCATGGGGTGCAGTGTATGTGCCGCGATGATGGAAGAGTTTGTTGATGTGGGAGGGGTGGGGTGGGGGTTATATGGGGACCTCATATTTTTTGAATATAACATTTTAAAAAAAATAAAGAAAATAAAGGAAAAAAATGAAAAATAAAAAATGCCTGCAAAGTCTTTGAGACACCCCCACCCCTTCCTGCGGGGGGTGAAGCCTAAGGCCCCTCTCTCAAGCAGCGATTTGTTCCAGATAGAATATGGCGGGCGCAACGGAGCGTGAGTTCCAAGACGGGGTTGTAAAAGGCAGTGTGGTTTCCTCTCTGCTCCCGCTGTGCCGTGAGGATGCTCAAGAAGCCGAGTGGAAAAGCCTGCGTGGCGAAGAGCAGAGGCCTCCAGTGACAGCCACGTGCCTGGGCACAGACACGGGCCCTCCAGCAGCAGGCATGCCTTCTGACCCCTACAGCCCGGGCAGACGTCCCGACTAGCTCCTCGTAAGAAACATGAAACAGGGTCACCCGGCTGCTCCCAGATCCCTGGCCCTCAGAATCTGTGTGAGATAATAAATGTGGGTTGCTTTAAGTGTTAACGTTTGGAGGATAATTTGTTATTCGGCAGTAGCTAGCTGATGCAGCAATGATGTTCAGTAGGCACCTCAACAGGGGTAGCAAAAAGCTCAGCCTACCCATGGGCTTCCAAGAACGTGGCTTTTGGCCCCGGGGAAACAGCACTGTGACTGGGTAACAATGTTTGCCCTGGGCCTGTATGGCATGCATTTGCTCTCCCAGAAATGTGAATTCTGTCCTCCAGGCCAGTGGCTCAATCTGGGGCACCCATCAGATTCCTGACTGCTGTATGGGTCCCACCTCAGAGATGAGAGGTGTCGATTCCATGGTAGGTGGCCTCTGGGCAGGGAGTTAGTGGGGTTCTGAGCAGGGCGGTGACTCTCCTATGGCTGAAAGAAGCTGACAGCTGGAGTGTGATGTAGCAAATGTAACAAGTGACCTCTCCCAGGGAGCAGTCACAGCCTTCTCCTCCTCACGAGCGAGCCCAAGGGCCATACCTGCTGCTGGGGACTGCCCCCCTCCCAGGGCAGGCCCCGCCTCCAGGGCACCTGGCTTAGGGAGGCCCATGGCGCGGGGTCCTTTTCGGTTCCACCGCGGTCGTTCTGCAGCACGTTACGCGTGGAAATGTGATCAGTCCTCCCCACGGACCACGGTGGCGGTGGAGAAGTTGAGGCCTCCTTCCTCCCCGCCCCACGTGCTCAGCGCCAGAGACAGAGCCCTGCGTTGAAGGCGGCCTTGCGACCCCCCCGGGCAGTTCCCGCCGTGGACGTGGCGCTCCCGGGGTGGCTGCCGGGGCCCCGCGGGGCCTCCTGGGCTCTGAACCGCACGCACGCCAGGGCGTTCCTGGTCAGTAACCAGGGCGGTGTGCCCGGGGTCCCCCGCCCCCAGAGGTGCTATGGGGTGCACCTCTGCTCCCCGAGTTGCCCTAACAAATGGCCAAGGCCAAGGCCCCCCCGAGACCCTGCTGGACTCCTCGGCTGCTCTAACGCGACGGCGTTTCCCGGAGCCGGGCCAGGAGAGCTGGCAGAGCCTTTCCTTCGCAGGAAGAGGAACCCGCTGACCCAAATTCTCTGCCCTTCTGCAGCAGCTCCCTCATAGATTTTAATTTGACACTTCCCTCAACACGATCCTTTTCCTTAATGGCGTCGGCTGGCACGGCCGAGCGGAACTTGGCAGGCTGGTGAATCGGGATCCGATGTAGGCACTTGTTCCCCGGGCCGTGGCTGGGGGTTCGGATTTGCTCCGTGCTCCTCTTTTTGCCACCTCCTCTTAGACTTCCCTGCTTCATACCCGGAGCTCCCAAGGAGAGCGGCGTGGTGGGGAGTGGGCATGCTGGGGGCCGGGCAGAGGGCACCCCGCCCCCAGGGACAGGAGGTGGGTTCAGAGGCCCCTGGGGGTGGAGACGGGCGCGGGGCCCCAGGGCCGCTGGCTTGGGCGGAGGGCTAAGCCGCCCAGGGCAGGAAGCAGGACTTGGCGCAGCCTCGGGTCTGGGGCTGCAGGGTCCACTTTCGATGGGGGTTTCGTCGCCACCGCCCATTCTCTCCGCGGACCGGAGGCCAGGCCCGGCGCGCCCCCGAGGCCAGGCCCGGCACGCCCCCGGGGGCACCTCGTTGGCAGCAAGCGCTCTGCAGAGTGACACGTCCCGAGTCCCGTGAGCACCACCTCGGGGCAGCTTTGGCTGCGCTGGAGAACGTGGCTGAATTTAGGTCCGCAGCAGAGCACCCGGTCACCTTTCTCTGCCTGGAGTGTAATCTTTTTTTGGAAGCCTTGCTGGAAAATCTGAATCTTGTGAGCCATCAGCTGTTTATAATCAGAGAAGCATATGTTTAAAAGAGCTGAGGGGCCTTATAAACTCCGTGTGCAAATTACCTTTGGGGCTGCTTGCTCTGCCGTCCCTCCCCGCGGCCGCCATCCCCGGCCAAGGGCTCCAGCGCGCTGTGCAGAATTAACTGTAACCCCGTTGTGGTATGGGGTCTGTTTAGCTTTAGTCACGTCAGCTCGGGCCCGGAGCGTGGGAGCCTCCATCGCTGCCGCGCAGCTTCCAAACCCCCACCCCCCCGCAGCTGCAGAGGACGGAGCGGGGCCGGCTTGGCCCCGGGCTCCCCGCTCCCGGGCCTTTGCGATGAGAAATGTCAGGCTTGGGAGCGGCGAGGGAGAGGCCATCAGCTCAGTCGGGGGGCCTGCGGGGGGGCTCCCTGCACCCCAGTCCAGGGCAGCCCGGAGGAGTGGGCCATGCTCGCGGCCTGCAGGCTTGTCTAGTGTTTGTTTTGTGGTTTGTTTTTTTTTTTTGGGGGGGGGGGTTGCAGCTTTATTAAGAGAGGCTTCACATACCACCCAGTCCACCCATTTACAGGGTCCACGTCCACCGTTTTTGGTACGCTCGTGGGATTGCACAACTGTCGCCGCTTTCTGATTCCAGAGCATTGCCAGTCACCCCAGAAAGGAACCCCAGACCCTTCAGTAGTCATGCCCAGCTGCCTCCCCTCCTCACGCCCCCTCCCCCGGCCGCGACGGTCACCGATCTGCCCTCCGTCTGCACGGGTCTCCGTGTTGGAGACGCTACATGTAAAGGAAAGCCCACGGGATGTTGTGGCCTTCTGGGTCTGGCTTCTCCCGCTCAGCGCCGTGCGTCCCCGGTCCCGCCATGGCGGAACGCAGGTCCGCGCTGTGTTCCTTTTCACGGCCAACTCGTCCTCGGTCTTACGGGCAGACCGCATCGTGTCCGTCCCGGTCCTCCCTGCCGGGCGCCGGGCTGCGTTCTCTCCCTGGCCGCCGTGACCGCCGCCGCGCGTGTCGGTGTTTGCATCTTTGTGTGGACGTGCGTTTTCATTTTTCTCGAGTGCCCACCTAGGAGTGGGCTCGTGGGGTCAGAGGGGAGCTCCGTGTCTCCGGCAACGGGTGAGAGTTCCGGTTTCTCCACGGCCGTTCCGACGCCTGTCCTGTTTTACAGCCATCCTAGTGGACGTGAAGGGGGCTCTCCTTGGGGTTTTTGTGCGTTTTTTCTCTATTTTTTTTTTTTATGTGACATTCAAAATCTCCTTGGGGTTCTGAGCTGCATCTGCCTGAGCGCAACTGCAGTGGAGCACCTTTCCATGGCTTACCGGCCATCTGTAGGTCTTCTTTGGAGAGAAGTCGGTGCAGATCCTTTGCCCATTTTTAAATGGGGGCTGTCTTTTTGTTATTGAGTGGTTAGAGTTCTTTTTATATTCTAGGTACAATTCCCTTATCAGATAAGTAATTTGCAAATATTTTCTCCTTTTCTGTGGGTTGTGTTTTCACTTTCTTAATGGTGTTCTTTGGAACACAAATGCTTCTCATTCCAGTGACAGGCAATTTATCTATTTTTATCTTTTGTTGCTTAGGTATTCGACATCCTGTCTAAGTAACCATTGTCTAACCCAACGGCGTGATGAGGTATCCCTATGTCTTCTCCGCATGCCTTAGTTCTTACGTATCCGTCTTTGTCCCATTCTGAGCTCTTGTTTGTGTGAGGGGCAGGTGGCTTCCACTTACATGGGTACATTTGTTGAAAAGACTACTTTTTATTCTTTCCTCTTTGAATTGTTTCGCCAGCCTCGTAAAAATCCAGTTGCCTGTGAACGTGCAGGTTTATTTCTGGACATGCCGTTCTCTTCCCGCGGCCCGTCCATCTGCCCTTCGTGTTAGCGCCGCTCGGTCTCGAGGACCTGGAAGGTGCTGGAGCGCGTTTTGAAAACAGGAAGGGCGCGTCTCCCACATTGTTCTTCTTTCTCGAGGTGGTCGTGGCCTCTCAGGGTTCCTCGTGTTTCCATGTGAACTTTAGGACCAGCTTGTGAATTTCTGCCGAGAAGCCAGCTGGGGGTTTGCGGGGGACAGTGGGCTCTCTCACGCCGTGAGGGGAGCGGGGCTGTTTCAGCAGTAGGGAGCCCCCTTTCCACGTCTTTAGAGCTTCCCTCATTTCTTTCAACAATGCTTTCCTGCCCCGGTTCTGCGCTTCCTCACGTCCCCGCACGTGCACCTCTTCCTGCCTCCACAGGCCCCAGAGAGCCCCCCTCCCCATGCCAGGGGTCTCTTGCACCCCCGGGGGCCTCTTTCCTCGCCTTGGTCATTCTTGGGCTCCCTGAGGCCCACCCACTCCCCTCGGCATGGAGGGCTGGGGGCTCTGGGGAATAACTGTGCTCCCCCACCCCCAAATGACTAAATCGTCCTCAAACAGCAAGTGAGGCATCCCCGCTCCCACCGCCTCCACCGGGGACTTTGGCAGGAACTGAAGGAATTTGGTTTTCCCAACTTCCCTTCAACCCGAGGGTCTCACATCCGGCCTGCAGCTTAGCAGGGAGAAGCCTGGCGCTGCTTCCGAGGGGAGCCTGTGCGGGGAGGCAGCGTCCACTCATGGCACACGCTCGCCTGGCCTGGGCGGCCGGGACCCCCCTGCCTGCTCACCTGTGTCCATCTCCTGGGACCAACCCGGCTCTGGGCAGGGCCACAGCGTTTGCGCCACATTTGAGCCCCGCCGGCTGGGACGGCCCGGCTGCGTTCCTGCCCTCCTCTGCAGGTGGGGAGTGTGCTGCCTGTAGTTGCTGCCCCCCCGGGAGCTGGGGAGGGGGCCCGGTCGGTGGGTCCGTTTTGGGGAGCCTGGGGAGGGGCCTGTGTATGTGTCTTACTGGAGCTGTGACCTTCCGTCTACTCCTCCATGGTCTGTTCGCTCTGCATTTATTGAGCGCCTGCTGTGTGCCGGCCCCCTGCTAGGAGTGGGGTCTGCGGTGGGCCATGGCCAGCACTGGCCAGCACTGGCCTCAGGGTGACCATCACAGCCCATGCCGGGCTGGGCCGGGGGCAGGAGTGGGCTCCCAAGTGGGAGCATCCGGTGTTGTCATCCAGGCAGGAGGCGGACGTGGACGAGGGCGGCTGGCGACCGAGGGCCTGCAGAGGAACCGGAACGATCCGGTTTGGTTTACATGTGAGGCCCAGGCTTTCCGACGGGGCCCGGCTCTCCAGCCCCAGCTCACCCCCCGTGAAGGGGGCACCACATCCTGGGAAGAAGAAAGCTGGGGGAGGGTGGGCCTGGAAGGTGGAGGGAGACTCAGAGCAGGGCCCCCCGGGGCTCACAGTAGGAGTCGTGAGACCGAGAATGGGGTGCCCTGCCCGCTTCACCAGGAGCCTGCCGGACCACTGCCCTGGCACAAGAGCGCCAGACCGGGCGTCTGGACGCCGGGGCCGAGACCCTCCTCCTGGAAGGGGGGCTGCGAGCCACAGGGACCCCGGTTCTGCAATTGGATTGTGCAGACGGGACCAGCTGGGGCTGCCGCGGCGTGCGCCCCCAGCTGTGGGTGGCCTCGGCGCTGATCAGAGGGTCCCCCCACCCCCGGCGCCAGCCCTGCCCCCAGCCCAGGGTGCCCCCACCGTGATGTCACAATGCCATGGGGCACCAGGCCTTTGGGGGTGGGATGCCATCGGGAACGGGTGAAGGACCCTTTGCTGTGCAATGCGGAGGGCACGGCCCCCTTGGCCCGGGCAGCTGGTACGGCTGGACCCCCCCGCCCCGTGCAGCTTCCCTCAGTCCCATTGTTCGCCTTCTGGCTCTTCCTCTGCTGCTCGCCATAAAAACGCCCCAGTCATCTTTTCCGCTGTGGTTTTTATTGTTTGATTTTATTATTCCAGCTATATTATGTTGGGAAGAGCTGCAGAAGTGTTTTTTTTCTCCCCCAGATTCCAGAACAAGTCATGGCCATCGTGGATTTTTACCGTCCCCCGCCTCTCCTTTTTTCAGTGCCTTCCACTTCATGTTGCTCGCTGCAAGGTGGGGGTCTCAAGGGTGGGACCCGTGTTTGCTCCCCGACCAGGCCGCCCTCCCACCCGAAGGAAAGAACAGCCCCGGGCCGGCCCCACCCCCGGGGCTCGGCCGCCCTGGCCCCGCGGCCCTGCGGTGAGCGCGAGGGCCGGGTGCGGATCTGGGTGGGAAGCCGGGCTCGTTTGACTGCCGGTGAGGTTATCGATTAAGACCATCCTCCAGCCTGCGAGAGCCCCCGAGTTCGCAGCGTTGCCGTGTTCTTACGTTACTGCAATATTGCTTCCAGATGAGCCGCCGCGCGCTCAGCCTCACAGGCGCGGGCCCACCGCTCTGCTCGCCGCCGCGGCTTTGTTCTCCCAGCGCCCCTGTTCCACGGACTCAGGGGGGGCGCTGAGGTGTCTGCCCTCGGGGGCGTGGGGCCGAAGGCACCCGCTGGTGTCCCCTGGCCCCCCGGGCAGCCTCGGCGGAGGCGGAAGGCCTGGGCCTCCTTCCTGGGCCTTCCAGTAGGGCGATGGCGGGGACTGCTGTCCACAGGGCGGGATGGAAAGGACGCTCCTTCCTGTCTCTCGTGGACCGAGTGGGCCATTCTCGCGTGCCACGTCTGACCGTGTCCAGTAGGAGCACCTCTGCCTTCCCGGGCAGCCTGCTCTCCTCGCCGCAATCCGAGCGCTGAGGTTGGCCCCCCAAGGCCCTGCCCAGCCCCCCAAAGCTCTGCCCAGCCCCCCTTGAGGTCCTGCCCAGCCCCCAGAAGCTCTGCCCGGCCCCCCCAAGGTCCTGCCCAGCCCCCCCCCAAGGCCCTGCCCAGCCCCCCAAAGCTCTGCCCAGCCCCCCTTGAGGTCCTGCCCAGCCCCCAGAAGCTCTGCCCGGCCCCCCCAAGGTCCTGCCCAGCCCCCCCCCCAAGGCCCTGCCCAGCCCCCCAAAGCTCTGCCCAGCCCCCCTTGAGGTCCTGCCCAGCCCCCAGAAGCTCTGCCCGGCCCCCCCAAGGTCCTGCCCAGCCCCCCCCCCCCGAGGCCCTGCCCAGCCCCCCTGAAATTCTGCCCAGCCCTACCCCCGAGGCCCTGCCCCACCCCTGGCTCTGGCTCCAGGCCCCAGTTTGTTGTCAGCCTCTCCCCTGGACATGGCCCTGTGGGGAGCTCGGGAGGATGGGTGCAGGAAGGCAGGGCATTGCCCGGCAGGGGCATGAGCAGGGCCGGCTGTGGGCGCAGGGAGGGGCAGCAGGACAGGGTGGGCTGGCGCAGCGGCTCTGAGCCACCCCTGCCTCTGGGGACCCTCGGGCGCCGGCGGCCTCCGTCCTCCTGGGGAGCTCTGGCCAGGCTCTCGCGCCAACCCACCGTCGGATGAGGAGCCCCAAGCCCCAGCCGCTCCCCCACGTCCCCGGGGCTGCCCCCTTGGACATGGGTGGCCAGGGTCTGGTCCGGAGCTGCCCTGGCTCTCTGCACCGCACAAACCTGGGCCACCCCAGCTTGTCCAGAGCCGTGAACCGTGTCACCGGCAGACGCCTGGTTCTGTGGGACCAGGAGGCGGAACGGGTGGGCCGGGCCCTGCAGGTGTCTAGGCACCCTGGCCGCCCGGTAGGGAGGCGAGGGAGGTGCCCTGCGGCCCTCCAGGCCAAGGGCCTGGCGGGAAGACAAGGAGGGAGGGGCAGCAGCTCAGGGAGCTGGTGCGCTCGGGGCCTCACTGCAGCGTGAGATTGGGGGCGGCCCCCTCCTGGGTGAGCCCGGGCCCAGGCCTGCCTCCCATACCCCACCTCTCCTAAACTGTCCTGCAGCCCGGCCCGCCCCCTCCCCGGCAAGGCTTTGAGTCTGTGACCACCAGGGGCTCAGGTCAGGAGGCCCTCCCCTGGAGGAGATGGGGGTCCCTCCCACTGCCCTGGCCACACGTGGGCCCACTGCAAACAGCCCGGTCTCCCCGAGGGCCCCCGTCAGCCCAAAGGCCGCCCGGCCTCCCGGGGTGGGACAGCTGCCCCGTCAGCAGCACCAGGACTGCAGGGGGAAGGGGGCAGCCAGGTACCCAGGCCCCCCGGGGGGGGACGGATGGCCAGGGAGCAGCTGCCCTCGCCAGACGTTTTAGGCTTGACTGCAACGAGACGGGGTCCCCTGACAACCCCAGGCCTGCAGCTTCAGATTCAGTCCCTCCTGTGAGAGCAAATCTCAGGGGTCAGAGCCCTGGGGCCGTGGTCTGCCCTTGACCTCTCCCAGGCCGCGAGCGACCAGGACAAGTGCCTTCGTCCCAGCCCTGACCCCGCAGGGGCCGCACCCCCGTTTCTCATTCTCCCCGTTTGCCTCGATTGCAAGGCCCGTGGTCACTGCTCTTTGCTTTTGAGTTTTCGCATTTGGGGTGATCGACCATCGTCCTGGGCCGGGCTCGTGAGGCGAAGAAGCCGAGAAATGGCCTGGAGACCCAGGACCCTCAGCCTCCTCGGGGGTGCTGCGGCTCACCCGGGTCCCTCCCCTCCCCGGGGTGGCAGTTATGGGTGGTGGGGTTCTGCGGCCGGCCAAAGCCGTGGCGGGGAAAATGCCACGTGACGGCCTCCGGGCCACTGCGCGCTGGCTCCCCAGGAAGAGCAAGGCAGCGCCTGGGGCCAAGCCCGGGATGCATGCGCCCTGACGCCTTCCCGGGGCCAGGGCTCCGAGGGCAGCGGGACCAGGCCTGGCTGCCCGGGGCTCGTGGCCCTGAGAGCGGCTCGAGAACGTCCGCCTCGGTGCCGACGGCTCCCCGGCGGACCTTCCCCTCTGCTCTACGAGGCTCTCAGGAGAAGGCCTGGGCCCCAAAGACCCCTTGGGGTGGGGAGAGGGCGGCCAGGAGCAAGGGCCGAGTGACTCTCTGGGCAGACGTCCTTGTCACGTGTTTACCGGGGAGGCCTCAGGCCTGCACTTGCAGGCCACACACCTGCACCCGATGCCGGGGCCCTGCGGATGCAGATTCCCAGGCTCTCCCCGTGGGGGCCCCCGGCCGCGCGCTCTTAGGCACAGAGCGGTCCCCCCTGTCGCGGCCCCCGTGTGTCCCAAGCAGGGGTGACAACCCTCCCCTCTCGCCGCGATGGCCGCGACCGACCGCCCGGTACCGGCGCCCGCAGAGTTTGGGGAGCCTGGCTTAAATAAGCGGCTGGGAGCGTCCGCGCGGCCGAAGCCCCTCGCCACGCCTCTGCCCCGCGCCGTGCCCCTGCCCCCCGCCGCGCCCCTGCCCCACGCCGCGCCCCTGCCCCCCGCCGCGCCCCTGCCCCCCGCCGCGCCCCTGCCCCCCGCCGCGCCCCTGCCCCGCGCCGCGCCCCTGCCCCGCGCCGCGCCCCTGCCCCGCGCCATCGGCGAAGCCTGGCCGACGCCAGCCACGCGCTGCTTCCCGGGAAGCCCTGGGCGGCGGCGGCCTCGGGAGGCCCTCGGCTTCCGGGACCTTCGGTTTCGGCGAGGAGGGGGCCAGGGCGGGCCGGGCTCTGGTGGCGGATGTCCCCTTAGCGCCTCGCCCGCGGGCCCGGCACCCACACCCCTGTGCAAACGGGCCCAGCGCCCCAAGCTCGTTCCCGAGATGTCTCCCGGGGCCCGCGGGAGGCGCCCGTCGAGACTGCCGGGATGCACACCTCCCCGTGCACCAGCCGCGGGCCCCCCGAGTGGCCGCCATGCGGGAAATCGAGGGAACTAGGCCCATGGCTTGTTCCCCCCCCCCCCCCCGCTTGCCCTGCTGCAGGAAAGTCGCCTCTCGGGAGGGGCCCCCGCGGGTCCCTTGGGGCCCAGCGGCCCCCACCACCCAGGCCCCCCGCCCTGGCCACGAGGGCAGACCCCCGGGGTGAGCCGAGCACACCAAGCTCACGGCAAGGGTAGACTCGGCGGCTCCGTTGTCAGCCGCTTCTGTGAAGGGACCTCCGCGAGGGGCAAGCAGTACGCGGCGCGGCCCAGAGGCACGGGGACGGCCACGGGGGCACCCCAGCCTCACCCGGCCTTTTCCAGGGACTTGCTGCCGGCACCAGCACGGGCCATCCGTGTCCTCTGGCGTCCGTGGGCGACAGCTGCGTGGGAGGAGACGCGGCAGGCGCCTGGCGTCCTTCCGTCCACCCCTCCGCGTTGCTCAGCCTTTGCCCCTGCCCTGCACATGTTATCCCCGCGCTGAGGGGCAGGCTTGGGGCAACGGAAGGGCCCTTTCAGAAGGGGGAGCCTTGTCACCCCAAAGGCCCCGGCCCGCTGCGTTCTGACAATGGCTCCGTCTGTCCTGTACCCTTGGGGTTGGGTGGGCTTGGGGTGACCCATGAGCGCCCAGCTCTGCTGCCCCCCAGGGAACCCGTTTCACCTCGGGGTCTCACAGCCAGGACACCTCGTGGGACTGCCCAGGGCGGGGGTCACGCAGATGCCCCCCCAGGGTCAGGGGGTGTGGGGCACACAGACGCCCCCCAGGGTCCAGGTGAGGGCTGCTCTCAACCTTCCCCCGGCCCTCAGGCAAGTCCATGCCGACACGTCACGACCACTGGAAGAAAGGCAGGGGGCAGGGGGCAGGGGGCCAGGGGAGGGAGATGGCAGTGGATGGCAGGGTCTGTGGGGGGGAGGGCCGCCATGTGGGAATGAGAGTCAAGCCAGGGCCAGAGCAGGATGACCAGGTGGGAGGTGGAGGGTGACCGGGCAGGAGGTGGCGGGTGACCAGGTAGGAGGTGGCAGGTGATGGCCCAGGAGGTGATGGGCGACCACCCGGGAGATGGCGGGTGACCGGGCAGGAGGCTGGTGAGTGACTGGGTGAGAGGTGCTGGGTGACTGGGCATGAGGGCTCGAGTGACTGCCCAGGAGGTGGGGGGTGACCGGGCAGGAGGTGGCTGGTGACCGCCCTGGAGCTGGTGGCGGCTCTGACCACGGCCGCGGCGCTGAGAGGGGAGAAGAGCTGGATCTTGGGCGCGTAGAGGTGACGGGATCAGCTGGAGAGGGACCTGAAGATGGCGGGCCGTGGCGGGGGACCCCGTCGTCCCGAGCACCCCAGGGGGCTGGAGCGGCTGAGACCTTGGGCTTGGGGACCCCAGGAATGCAGGGCTCCCCATGCTGGGTTTGAGGTGCCGTGAAGCGTTCAGGGGAGACCGACGAGCCTGGAGTCGGGGGACGGTCCTGCCGGAGGCCAGATCGTGAGAGGCAGAAGTGGGAGCCCGGAGGCAGCGTGGGACCCCGAAGACATGAGCGCGACAGAGGGAGAGGAGGGCAAAAAGCAGACCCAGGGGCCTCCAGCGCTCAGGTCAGGGGTCAGAGGTCGGGGGGATCCGTCAAGGGAGCCGGGGTGCAGGGCGGCCGGGGCGGCTCGGGGCAGGTGGCAGGGACCAGGACATCAGTCGCCGTGGGCTCTCAGCTGAGGACCAGAGCCACGGCCGGGTCTGGCCACGTGTGGGGCCTGGTAGGCTGAGGCCCGGATTTGGGGGCTGGCAGGTTGAATTGTGTCCCCTGAAAGACCCGTTCAAGTCGGGGCCTCATGGGAGGGGGAGGGGGCACAGGCCCAGGAGGTGGGGACGGGGTGGCGCGGTGACAATTGAGGATGGCGGAAGCCGGCTGGGTCGTGGAGGCGGCTGGAAGGCGGCGTCCGGGGCCCTCGGTGCCCATACCCGCGCCGTGCCATCGGCGTCCAGAGCCGGGGGCGAGGGCCCCTTGCTCAAGCCTCCCACTCTGTGGTCCTCGGTCCCTGGGGACTCATCTGGGGGCGTCCAGGGAAAGCAGGAGGCAGCGGAGCCAGGGAAGCCCCGAGAGCCTGCCCGGGGGCCCGAGCCTCGGGGCAGAGGGGCCGGGGGCCGGCGGGGGCTCTCCTCCCCTTTTTGGCTTGGGCTTTCACTTTGGGGTTACTAGGCGGGGCTGGGACAGAGCAGCCCCCCGCCTTCCCGCCCTCCCCAAGCCCCCTGGGCCCCCGGCCCGCTCTTCCCGCTGGCACCAGGGCCCTGAAGGACACCGCGTCTGTGCCGCCCTCTCGCGTGGGAGCGGGCAACTGCCGGCCAGAGGGTTTCGGGGAGCACAGCCGCCCATCGGGGACGCTCAGGTGCTTCGGCCCTGTCCGTGTGCCGGGCGGTCTCTGTGGGGCAACAGGGAGGAGGCCGGAGATGAGGGGTCTGACCCTCGCCCGATGCCCTCCTCCCACCGGGCCGATAGGGCTGGCCGCTGACCAGGCGTGCAGGACTGCGGGTCCCCGCTGGTCCCCTGAGGAGTGTCTGAGCAGCTCTTCCACCAGCTGCCCCCCGTGGGAGCACCCAGAGTGGGTTTTCCTGGCTGTGGCTGAGACGAGGGGGCTCTTGGAGGCACAGCAACCTCCCCAAGAGGCTTCGGGTGCTCGGGCCTCTCGGGGTGCCGAGATGAGCACACTCAGGCCGGATCAGGCTGGAGTCTCCTCTGCACCTCCACACCCCTGGCAGGTCCCTCCCTCTCCGGGTCCTTGTTGCTGAAGGGGCACGAGACACGCCCTCGGTGCAGAAAACTAGGGCTAGGTGGCAGCCGGAGGCACGTGGGCGGCTGGTGCTTGCGGTGGCGCTGGGCAGACGGCCTCATGCCCGGTCCAGCTTGTGGGTCTTTGTCCAGCAAGACCGCGGGACCTGGCAGCAACAGCGGTCAGTTGTGGAGAAAATCGTGGCCCAATGAGGCACAGTATCAGCTAGCTTTGCCGTGAGACAAACTGGCCCAAAATTCGGTGGCTTATGGTAGCAAATGGCGACTGTTTCTCACAGTTCGGTGGGTCAGCTGGGCAGGTAGACAAGTCTGCCCGGGCCAGGGCTGGCCGGCCTCGGACGGCTCTCTCCTGGCTCGGGGACTCAGCTCCAGGAGGCGGGCGGGGGCTGCTGTGTCGTGTCTGCTCCTGACCCGTCGGCCAAAGCAGGTCGCACGACCAAGCCCAGGTTCAAGGGGAGGTGGGCAGCTGCGTCCTCGACGGCAGGGTCCCCGGCAGAGGGGCTGGTGGCATCTTACGACCGACCCCAGGTGGCGCAGAAATTTGATCCTGGCTTTCGGGGCCTGGTGAGGAGCCCACCCTCCCACCACGCTCCCCCACGGGCCCTGGAGTCCTGCTCAGGGGTCCGCTGCATTGATAGAAAACCGCATCTGTCCTCGAACGCTCTGACCAAGTCACTTGGGAGCCCCAGACAAGGGGACGGCGGAGGAAGGGGAGAGGAGAATCCACGCCCACGGGGGCGGCAGCCAGGCCACTCGCCCCTGGCGGGTCTCTGTGTCCGTGTCTCCTTACGCGGTCAGGGCGGGGAGCCCTCGCACTCACCGGGGGACGGGCCTAAGTCCCCAGCGGTGACCGCTGTCCTGCCCGTGGATGGGGTTCTGTACAGCGGGACGGAGCTGGCAGCCGGGGCCCGCCAGCCAGGGGGCTGCCCATGGGCGGCCAGGCGTGCGGCCGGGGTGCGCTCCAATCCGGCCTGGGGGCTGGACACACAGCGTGTCCCCGGGACGCCGACATTGCCCTCGGAAGGGGGCCGCAAGAGAGGAGAGAAAGGTCAGGAGGCCCGGCGGGAGGTGCGGTGCCCGGCCAGGGGCCCCGTCGCTGGCGAGGGCGGCCCCCCCGTGGGAAGGAGGGGGGCGGCAGGAGCCAGCGGGCCGCTCCGTGAGGCTCGTGCCCGTGCAGCAGGGAGCCAGCGCCCACCTCCCCCCGCCCCAAGGCAGCGGTGCCCGGTCAGGCGTGAGGACGGGGGACGTGCCGCGGAGGCACGGCCGGGGTGGGCAGAGCGCGCGGGTAGGGCTCTCCTGCAGCCGCCGGAGCCTGGGCCCCCGAGCAGAGCTAACCTGCTGCTTTCGCCAGGTGGGCGACCCCAAGCAAGACACCAGGAGACCCCTGGCCTCAGTGGAAGCAGCCCCTGGGAGGCTTGGGGTTGGAGCGTGACCCGCCGCCAGGCCACCTGCCCGCGCACAGAAAGCTGGCGCGCTGGACAGCCGGGCGCGGGCTGGCCGCCACCCCGCGGGTGCCCTCGACCACCGTCCTGAGCCTGCGTGAGGCCCGCACTGCCCCTTTGGGGGTCCCGCGAGGAAGACGGGCGTGAGCTGCCCCCAGGCAAAGGACCGGCCGACCGTGTGCAGAACGGGGACCCCCGGAAGACTGGGGTCTGAAATGGGGCATCCCCTGGGCCAACGGACAGATGGATAGATGGACTCGTGAAATCTCATTGTGAGGGCACCGCTCAGGGCCAGCGCCCGTGGGCTGTCCCCAACTCTTCTGGGGGTCCCCGCCCCAGTCGCTGAACAAAGGGGAAGCTGCCCCCCACCGTTTGCCACCGAAGGCCCACTCTCGGGTGAGGACCCCGGGGCGGCGGCCCGTTCTGAGGTCCCCGGTCTTTTCTCTGAGTTGCTGAAGCGGGGGAAGCCTGCATGTGACCACGGCCAAGGAAGGGCTCGGGCCGGGGCAGCCCCGGGCTCGAGGGGCGGGTCCTCCACGCCCCTGGCCCAGGCCACCCCCTTTCCCTCGCACAGCCACGGCGTGCGGCCAGCGCCCCGTCCTCGCCCGCAGGTCCGGGGTCCCCCGCCCCGTCGTGCCGACGCCAGAGCCCAAATCCCGCTTCCCACGGGTGGGCCTGGAGAAGGCGGGAGAGGGCTGCTGGCTGGGCAAACGCCCCCCGCGCCCAGCGCACGGGTCACCTGCCCAGTTAATCACCCCGGGTCCCGAGCGGCCCGCGGGGATGCGCGGGTCAGGAGTTGTCGGGCTTGGACGGGCCCGAGGCTGCCTCCCTGCTTCTCAGATTCTGCTGAACTAACTGAAACTCTAACCTTCGGGCTTCCCCACTAATTTGTGATAAGCCCTCGCCAAGAAAAAACAGCGGGCCGAGGACCCCTTATTTCTTCAAGAATTCCAGAGTGCTTGGTTCATCCCGGCAGGGGAGGGGCCCGGGGCTGCCGCGCAGGCCGGCTCTGCGTGGGCGCGGGGTGGGGACGCCGCGGGGGCCGCCGAGGAGGACCACCTGCCCTCCGCGCAGGAGATTGCTTCCAGCTGGCCGGGGGCTGGGACGGGCCCTCTGAGGCAGTGGGGAGGGGGCCCCCGGGGGTCCTGCGGCAGGACGTGCGTGCTCACCCACAACCCCCCCCCGGGCTCCTGCCCTGTGAGCCCGGGGTCCCCCGTGGACGGGGATCCGTGGTGGCCGTGGCCTGGGGGCCGGCTCTTCCCAGAGAGCAGGCCCGGAGCCGAGACGGGTTTTAAAAGCACCCGAGATTCCAGACAGGAGACGGGCACCGGCCTGCCCGGGGGGCCTGGCGGCCAAGTTGGGGAAACCGAGGCCCAGCGTGAGAAAGGGCTGCAGTCCAGGCCCTGGTGCTCCAGCTGACGGGGGTGGGGGGCCACGATGACCAGCTGGCAGGCCAGGCAGAGAGATGGGGCAAGGCCAGTTCTCGGCAGGGAGGAGCACTCTGGGATGTTTTTCCCTCCAAATCACGTTCTTTCGGTGTTGGCCCGCAGAGGCGCTGGCTTTCCGACAGGGGAGGAGGCGGGATTTTAAAGCCCCCGTGTGCCTGCCTTCCTGCCGCTCCACCGAGCAGCTCCGGTCCATCCCCCCGGCTCGGTGGGCTCTGGGGACAGACACGGGGGGCCCCCGATGCCCGGCTCAGGCCGGCCACAGCCTCTACACCCTCCGTTTCCTTTCCTGCGAGACCGCGTGCATGTGGTGGTGACCCCAGGCAGGCGCAGGGCACCGGCCATCGGCACCATGTGGGCAGGGGGTCGGGATCCACCAGGCCTCCCGCAGGAGTTTCTACCCCCAGACCCACGGGCTGGTGGGAAGGGGGGTCCAGAAGCAGTGAGGGTTGTGTGCGCGGCGCCCAGGAGGCACAGCACCTAAAGCCCTGAGCCCCGAGGCTGGCCCAGGCTTCATGCCGCCTGGGAAGGGGCTGGGGACACTTCAGGGCGTGGCAGAGGGGCACCCTCCCTGCTGCACCCAGGCCCTCCGGCTTCACCTTGTCCCTCAGCCTCTGGCAGCTCGTTCCTGCCCCAGGACCTTCGCACACGCTGGCGTTGCCCAGACCTCCCCTTCCAGGTCTGCGATGGCACAGTCCTTCTCTCTCGCAGGCCTCGTCTCTCTGTCCCCCTGCCCAGAGTCTCCCAGAACGGCCCCTCGGCTGCCCCGTCCGCCCCATGACCCTGGGGGGTCCCCTGAGGGTTCTTTGTGCCTTCCTGAGGCCTTGTACGTGGGGCCTACCTGGCCTAACACTCTAGAACTGGGGGTCACTTTTGGGGACCGGCTTCCTGGGCCTCGCGCAGCATGCGGTACCCGCCCTTCGTTCGCTAACCAGCCTCCCCTCTGCAGGCCCCCGGCCCCCTCCCCGGGAGACCCTAAGGTAGCCCCGAGCAGCCTGTCAGGGGGGAGGGACGGGAGCTGGCCCAAGCCCACTGGGGCCTCCAGGACGCCAGCCAGGGTGGCCCTGGGGGCGCGGGCCGGGGCCACCGGGGGGACTGGGGGCAGAGCTGTCCCCTGCGGCCCGGCAGCCCCTCCCCCTCCCCAGAGGGCCGGTCTCGGTGGGTGCCGCTGACCCGTCAGAAACTTAATCTGTTATTACACAGAAACGTCTGTGCAGCCGGGGGCTGGACTCCCCAGAAGTGTTTGCCCGATCCGGGCCCGATAGCAGGGTGATTAATGCCGGCGATAAGGTGTTGATGGCGCTGGGAGACACGGGGGCTGTTGTGCGCGGCCGGCAGCGGGGCTCCCGGAACAATGGCCCGATTATCCAGCAGGGCGGCACAAAGGGCGCCCGACCTGCGCCCGCTCTCCTGGGGAGAGGGCCCGCAGCGCGGGTGCTGCCCGGGTGACGGCGGGGGCTGGGAGAAGGCCGAGGCCTGCTCCCCTCGCCTTCCCACCCCGCGCCCCTCCTCCCTTTCCCACCCTCCTCCCCTCCCCCTGCTGCCCCCTCCTCCCTTTCCCACCCCTGCTGTCCCCTTCCCAACCCCTGCTGCTCCCCCTCCACCCCCTACTGCTCCCCCTCCTCCCCTCCCCACCCCCTGCTGCACCCCCTCCCCACCCCCTGCTGCACCCCCTCCCACCCCTGCTGCACCCCTCCCACCCCTGCTGCTTCCCCTTCTCACCCCTGCTGCTCCTCCTCCCCCTCCCCTCCTTCCCCTCCCCCTCCCCCTCTCCCTCTGCTCCCTTCTTCCCCTCCCCCTCCCTCGAGCTCCCCCACAAGGGTGGGGCCAGATGGGGAGTCCCCACATCCACTCTGCAGGTGACAAAATCCCCGTGCCTCTGCGTGCACACCTCTGAAGTGGGGTGACAGTGCCTCCCCATCCTAGGGCTCCCTGCCGTCTTTCTCCACGAGAGAAAAGAGCAAAGCCCCGGAGCGGGACTAGCTCACCCTGGCCCCGCACGTGCTGCGCACTGGCCCCGTGTCAGGCACTCGGCAGCGACAAAGCCGAAGCGGACGAGAGCCCCGCGGGGGCGGCATCGCCACACACACAGGTGAGTGCAGTCGGCGCTTGCTCTACCGGCAGGTGTGAGGGAGGGGCAGGTGGGCAGGGGCCTGCGGTCAGCGCCGTGGTGCGCGGGCCTCGCCGAGGAGGGGCTTTCGGCAAAGCCCGGGGACGGCAGCGCTGGGAGACGCGGGTGTGGGGGGCGCACGCCGGGCAGTGGTCCCGGGGCAGGGGTAGGTGGCGGGACGGCGAGGGCCGGTGGGGGCTGAAGCCGGGAGCGTGGCCCGGACGTCGGGAGCCACGGCAGGGGGGTGTGGCCCGGGCCATGGTGGCTCCCCCGGGTGCCGAGCTGGGCGGGCGGCGGGGGGCACGCCCACCAGGGGCCAGGGGCAACACGGTGGATCCTGGGTCTCTTGTGAGGGGGCACGTATGAGTTTCCTCTGGCTGCTATAACAAATCACAAACTGTCTCTTGAAACAACACGAGGGGGCTCGCCCACGTCCAGAGGTGGGGCGTCTGAAATGGGCCCCGGCTAACACGGGGGGTCGGCAGGGGCTCCCTGCTGCGGCTCGAGGGATGGGTCCACCTCCCGGCCTTGCCGGCCCAGAGGCCACCCGCCCTCCTCGGCCGTGGCCCTGCATCGCCGACCGCTGCTCCCGCCGCCGCCGCCCCGTCTGCTTCTCTGCCTCAGACCCCAGGCAGGGGCCTTCGGCGCGGGGGTCTGGGTCTCGGGTGCATCTTGGCCAGGCTGGCGGTCATCGTGGGTGTGCGAGGAACCAGGGGCTCCCTGAGTCTTCCGTGGCTGCCGTGGCATGTCGCCGGCGCGGCACTTAGAGCAGCGGCAGTTTATCGGCTCCTTGTCTCAGATTGCCGCGAGGGGCTGGTGGGCGGCACTCCCTCCGAGGCCCGGGGGAAGCCCCTTCCTCACCAACGCCAGCCTCTGGGGTTTGCCAGCCAGGAGGGGAGTGGGATTCAGGCCTCGGCCCAGTGGCTGGCAGGGGTGGCGAGGGTCCCCAGGGGTGCGGCAAAGGCAGCCTGTGCTGGCAGAGGTGGAGCAGTGAGCCCCGGGTCAGGCGACAGGGCTGTTTCGGGGATGGGCTGTGGGAGCTGTGGCCGGGGTGTGGGGACACTAGGCCAGGGCTGGAGGGGTGCCCTTGGCTGGACAGGCTGCAGGGACGAGAGCCGGCTGTAAGGACGCAGGGTGCTGCCAGGGGCTGAGCCAGGGAGTGGGTCCCTCGGGGCTGCGTGAGCCTGTTGCCCCACGGCTGGGGTGCTCCCGGGACCTGGCTGCCCATTCCTGGGGGGAGGTCCCCCTCCAGTCCAGTCTGAGAGGGCCTGGAGCATGGCCTGCACTCAGCGCGACCCCCTCGTCCCCCACTCGAGGGGTGCTAACTCCCGGTGGCCAGGGCCGGACGAGGCATCACCTCACAAGGCAGAGGGGGCAGGCGGGCTCTGTGGGACCGCGGCCCGTGCACCCCTGTGTCACACGGAGAGAGCAGCGCGGCGCGCTCCCGGCCCAGGCGCTGGTGGGGGAGCCGGGGCCGGTGGGCCTGGCGCATTCCAGCAGTGGCAGCAGGAGGGTCCCGGCGGGCAGGGGCCGCGGCAGCCCGCCTGGGCGCTGGGCAGCAGGCCCTGGCTCGTGGTTGCTGCGCGCCCCGCTTCGTGCTGCCAGGCTGCCCTGCCCGCCCGGCCTTCCCTCCCAGCTCGCGGCCTGCCGCGGGCCCTGCTCCCCCGATGGCCGCAGGCCGGCCCGTAGCCGCCCGGGGCAGCCCGCCTCCCCCCCACCCCAACTCCGCAGGCGTGGGGTCAGGGCCGGCGGGTTGGGGAGGGGGGCCTGAGGCGAGCTGGGGCCCGAGCCCAGACCCACGGCCCTTCCTCCCCCAGCCGGGGGCGGGGGACGCACAGCTGCTGGGGCCTCCCCGGGGACCCCACCTCCTTGGAAGCTGCTGGAAGCCCTTCCCCCACTCCCTCGGCTTCTCAGCTCTTCTGGGCGTAAGGCAGTTTGGGGTGGGGGGCCCCCTTGGCCAGATGGGGTAAACAGCTCGCAAGGCTTGCCCGGGAAGGCACCGGCCGTCCTCTCGTCACAAGGGGTGGGCGACAGCTGGCCCTGGCCTTGAAGGGTGCCCCGCGGCCCTCGCCCTGGCGAGCAGGCCCCCTAGCCGCGCTCACGCAGGTACCCCCGGTCCCTGGGCGCACCCCCCCCTCCATTGCCAGGGAACCTGCCGCACCCCCACTCGTGCCACGGGCCGCGGCGCTGTCGCCTGGGTGGGGGCCGCCTGGCCCGCCCCTCCCACGCCAGGCCCCAGGGCGAGGGGACGCAGCGGCGGGTGAGCCGCACGCCGCCCAGCTGGGCGCGGGGAAGGGGCCCGCGGCTCCGGGCGCTTCCGACGGGGCCGAGGGGCGTCTGACCTCCCCGGCTGCGGGGCACCGGTTGCGTGAGTGGGAACAAGGGGCCCAGTGTGGGAGGCACAAGTGGGCTTTTCTTCGCCGCGGGCCGCCGGCCCAGCGCCCAGCCCGGCTTCCCTTGAACAAACATATTTATTGTGGCCGCCACCAAGGGCCTCTCCTCGCAGCCGGAGCCCGGAGGCCTCGTCCCTCTCACCGGGGCCAGGAGGAGACCCCTGCCCCGGCAGGCTCCCCGCCCCCCACCCCGGTCCCCCGCCTGCGGGCCCCGGCCCCTCGCTGCCCGGGAGCCTGGGAGCACCCCCAGGCGGAAGTGGGCAGGGGAGGGGCGCGTGGGTACCACAGCTGAGCCGACCCCCCCACAAGCCCCACACCCACAAGCCTCAGTTTCCTCAGCCGAAAGGAGGGCACCGTCACCCCAATCCCAGAGGGCTGGCCCGGGGTCCCTGCAGTGTGTGTTCAGAGTCCTCCGGCACGCCAGGCCAGCGTAGGGGCTTGGGGCTCCCCCCGCGGCCCTGCCCCCCACACTCCAGGGCCCCTGGCACGGTCACCCCCTGGGGGTCCCCGAACCCTTTCCCGCGGCTCTCCCGCTTCTCCAGCTCCGTGCTCATCCTCCTTTGCTTCCCCCACCACCCACTAAGGCCTCGACCCAGGCCAGTCCCCCAGGGGGGCCCCGGCTGGACTCACGGCACTAAGACCGCCTGGTGGGGGTTCGGTCAGGCAAGCCCCAGGGCAGGGGGTCCCAGGCTTGTGGGGGGCACCTGAGGGTGGGCGGGAGACCCCTGGCTCCAGGGCAGAATCCCGAGGGGAGCGAGAGAGGCCAGGCCCCGGGGCCAGCTGGAGGAGGGGCGAGCCCAGCCTGTCTCCCCCGCCCCCCGTGCGCAGGACTCCCCTGGGCTCCGGCCGGCTCCCCTGGGCTCTGGGTGGCTCCAGCCGCCGTGGTGGCACAGGGTCCCGAGCCCCAGCAAGGCAGGAGGGAGGGCGAGCAGGCGGGTGGTGCGGGGGCAAGGTGTACCCAGGGCACTGGGGGGGGGACCATGGCGACCCCCCGGCTGAGAGCCTCGACCGCACTCGGGGGAGGAGAGATTCCAGCGCGCAGAGGACGCGGGCCCCTCCCCCGCTTCCCCTGCTCCGCTGGGCAGCCTCAGTTTCCCCAACTGTGAAACAGGGAACGGGAGCCCTGCTCTGGCCTGCCCCGGGGCCCGGTGGGAACGTGGCCGTGGTCCGAGCTTCTGGGGTGGGGCCACCGGGCCGTGGGCGAAACTGGCCGAGGAGGCAAAGTGTCCGTGGAGACCCCACGGGGTCGTGGCCCGGTGGCGTGGCACATGCGGGCCCTCGAGAGGAGCCGCGTGGCCGAGCCGGCTGCACGTGCCCAGCCCGGGCTGGGGGGGGTGGGGTGAGCAAGGGGGGGTCACACATCCAAAAGACCAGTAACGAAAACTGCAGGGGAGAGCCCTGCTGCCCCGCAGCGCCGCCGTCCCCGCAGCGCCGCCGTCCCCAGGACACCACTGTCCCCGCAGCACTGCCTTCTGCACGCCTGGCCGTGATCGATCTCCCTGGGAGGATGCGTTAAACCCGACAGCTGCGCTCCAGTGTGACGCGGGGCGGGGGGGGGCAGCACCTGAGCGTGTGAGGAGGGCCATGACTCGCCCTCCGGGGTGGGCCCTGCCGCGGAGCCACGGCTGCCGCCCTCGAGTGGGGCAGAGGGCCCGGAGCCTTGGGGGTGGGGGGGGGGTGGGCTCCCAGCGGGAGGCGCCGCCCACCTTCCTGCCCTTCACCCACTCCCCACCCTACCACCAGCCTCGCAAACGCCCGCCCTTTGCCCCCACCCGAGCGCCCCAGCCCGCCCCCCACCCCGTCTCGGCACATTTCGTCCCTGAGGGGGCTTCCCCAAAGCCCGCGGCCAGCTGAGCCCGCAGCGGCCACGTCTCCTTGGTGACCTGCCGTGGAGCAAACCTGGGCCGGCGGTGGCCGTGGGTGACCCCCCCCCCCGTGGCCTGGGCCTAAGAGCGGCCGCTGGTGCCTGCGTGACTGCATGGTGGCCCCGGGGGACCCACGGGGTGGGGGCACCATGAGGACGGCAACTCACGGGGCCAGGACCCCCGGGCTCTGAGACCCCAGGACACGGCACGGGGAGCAGGTTGGAACCGGCCCTGCCGTGCAGGCCAAGAGTAGGCCTGGGGGCTCCTGGGTGCCCCTGGCCGAGTCTCCACATCCTGGGACCCCCAGCGGCTCACGAGGCCGGTCCCGGTGGACGCGCTGGCCTGCGGCCAGGCCCACGGCTCTGGCGGGACGCCCCCGGAGCGTCGGGGCCCGGGAGAGCATTCCAGGAGGCGGGGGAGGGACAGTGCGCGGGCAGCGCCTCGGGGGAGGGGGAGGGGCGCGCACCAGTGCTGGGGCGGAGGCCTCACCGGCCTGCCCAGTGGTCCCCCCCGGAGCCCACTCTCCAGGGGCCTGTGCGCCCCGCTGCCGGGGCCCTGGAAGGAGTTAACGGCCGGCCTCGTGGCTGGCAAGCCCTGGCTCACGGAGCAATAAAATTCTTGTGTTTTAAAAATCAGTATATGAGCGTAACTTTATAGATTTCAGAAGTGCTACTTGAAAATAAAAATCTCCTAATTATATTTATGATCCCAACGTGAGTCCACTCAGCTCCGTTCGTGGCGGAGAGGCTTGTGGCGTGCCGGTGGCCCTCGCACAGCCGCTGTCCTCGCAGGCCGTAAACCATGGCTGGCGGGTCCACGCCAAGAGGCACAGGATGCCGTTGAGATGCACAGGGTCCCGCCTGCTGCCGAGGGACGGAGACGTGGAGGGGGTGGCACAGGATGACCAGGGCCCCACAGATGACTGGGCCTGCGTTCTGCAGCAAGAGAGACTATGGTTAGACTCACAGCACATCCTTTGGGGCAGGAAAGCCAGGCGGGGCACGTGGAAGGGGACCTGGGGGGCCTTGCGGGGATGAGACAGATGCCACACCCTTTCCCGTTTCTCCTGGGCCATGGATTTGGGGGTCCAGAGGAGCACCCCACACCTTCCTCTAAGGCGAGGGACAGCGCCTGACCTCCAGCGTCACCAGACCCCACGTGGGAAAGGTGAAGCTGCAAAGGTGGCAGGGAGGGAAGGAGAGGGGCAGGAGCAGCTGGCCAGGGGTCCCCCACCGAGCCCCAGGACTTCGGGGTGCCCCACCCCTTCCCGGGCGGCCGGTTCTGGGAATCGGTGGGGCGGGGTGCCCCCGTGTCTCCCTGTTCGCACGAGCACAAGCCCCTTGTCCCCCGGTGGGCAGCACCCCTGGGGAGGGCCAAGGAGGCAGCCGAAGCCCAAACGCTGACCATGGCCCCGTCCGCTTTTTTTTTTAAAGATTTATGTATTTATTTCTCTCCCTTCCCGCCCCACCCCAGTTGTCTGTTCTCTGTGTCTATTTGCTGCGTCTTCTTTGTCTGCTTCTGTTGTTGTCAGTGGCACGGGAATCTGTGTTTCTTTTTGTTGCGTCATCTTGTTGTGTCAGCGCTCCATGTGTGCGGCACCATTCCTGGGCAGGCCGCACTTTCTTTCACGCTGGGCAGCTCTCCTTACAGGGCACACTCCTTGCACGTGGGGCTCCCCTACGCAGGGGACACCCCTGCGTGGCATGGCACTCTTTGCACGCATCAGCACTGCGCGTGAGCCAGCTCCACATGGGTCAAGGAGGCCCGGGGTTTGAACCGTGGACCTCCCATGTGGTAGGCAGATGCCCTAACCACTGGGCCAAGTCCACCGCCCCTGCGTGCTTTTAAACTGCTTGGCAGGGGCGCAGCTCACGCGCGGTACGAGGGGATGTGCCTGTCGCTGCCGTCGACCAGGGGACATCCCAGCCTCCAGAGAGACCCCGCAGCCTTCACCCCTCTGCCCCACCCGTCCCTGACCAGCTCCGGCCACCGCTCGTCCACCCCCTGCCTCTCTGGATCTGCCGGGTGTGGACACTGCGTGGAGGTGGCAGCAGACCGCAGGGGGCCTTGGGTGCCCGGCCGGTTTCATGCCACGGGGTGTCTCCGGGGTTCGCCCGTGGGGTAGGTGGACCAGCACCCCCTCCCTCTTAATGGAAGGCTGAGCAGTGTCCCGCTGTGTGGACAGGCTGCCTTCAGCCTATCCATCTGTCTGCTGATGGACACTGGGACAGTTTCCACTTCGGGGCTGCTGTGGACACGCGTGTACTCATCTTGGCGTATTTCCTGTTTTCGAGCTCGCCCAGGCCAATAAAACCGGGCGTGGTGGCAGCAGCGGGGGGCGGGGGGCCATGCTCAGCTCCGGGCATGCCCGGGGCCCAGACGCCCCCACCTCTCCCCCCTCCCAATCCGGCTGTTCCACGGCCACTCTGTTGCCACCCGGAACCCTGGCTCCCCACTTGTGAGTTGGCGCCGGCTGTTTCCCTGCTGCAGGGTACTGTGGCAGGCCCATAAAATGTTAGTTTATGTCCCGCGCGCCAAGGCGGAAGGAATTCAAGCAAGATGAGGGAAACAGGCTCTTCCCGCCCTGCCCTGTTCCCAAGGCCAGCGGAGATTGAGGACAGAAGGGGCTTGGGAGACGCCCCCTGACTTGAGGCCACAAAGGGCGCCGGCCAGAACCGGCACCATGAGGTGGGCAGTTGCTCAGACGTGACGGGAGGGGGACCAAGGGCTTGCCCGGACTCCTGGCTCTGCGCCCATCAGGACCGGCCGTCCGTCCGCTCCCACAGCCCCTGCCTCTCCCTGTGGTGCCGCAGCGGGGGAGCGGTTGCCAGCCTGCTGTCTCTGCGGCCGGGGGCACTGGGGTCGGTCTGGGCTCTGTCCCGCCGGGCCCCCTCTCCCAGGTGGTTTTCACACAAAGAGCCTGGGGACAGAAGAAATCTGCCCAGCAGCACAAGCCGCCGGCACTGGGACGCCGGTACGGGCATGTGGCCCTGCAGGGTACTGGCAGCCCACCCGGGAGAGGTGGGCGAAGCAGCGCCGGGGGGTCCCCGTCGCTGTGGGGTGCCCTCGTGCTGCCCTGGTGGAGTTGCACAGCTGTTTGAGGGCCCGCGCGGCCACCAAGGCTGGACGTTCACTACTTGGCCCTTTGTAGGAAACACTCACCGACCCCTGATCCTGACAAAGGAGACTGCTGGTGGTCTTGGCTAGCCCTCCCTATGTTTTCTGTCCTCTAGGTCACTGATTTTTTAATGCATCTCTATCTTTCCCTTCTCTCTCAAGGCTTTGGGTTTGCTCTGATTTCTTTTACCGGCTGCTTGACTCAAACACTGAGCTAGGTTATTTCCAAATGTTACTGTTTCCTGAGAAATGTTTTCAAAGCTATACATTTCCCTCTACATACTGCCTTAGCTATGCCCCAAGAGTTTTGAGTTTTCCAATCTTCTCATTCTAAATATTTCTGAATTTCTTTTATGACGTACATTTACTGACTGTTTATTTAGGAATTTGTTACATAATTCAAGAGTGTTACAGGATTTTTAATCTACCCTCTTAACGTATTTTGTAATTTTTTTGTGCTATAGGTAGAGGCCAGGGTTTGCAGGATATTGGGCCTCTGGAATTTATTTAAAGTCTAATAAAATCGGGCTTAGTTTTAGTGGCCCCTGTCTGCGTGTAGAGACGGCGTGCGCTCTGGGGTTGTTCCGTGTGCCACACCCCCCCCGCACGCCCACTCTTGCCTCCGTGCTTGCTCACATGTTTACACGCTCATAAAAGCCCCGGGGGCTCGGGAGGGGTCAGCATGACGGGAGCCCCTGCCCCGGCCGAAGTCCCATTGGCTGTCTTCCTCCACTGTGAAGGAGTGACCCCGCCCCTTTCCAGATTGTTCTCTTGGACCCAGGCCCTGGTTTGCCCTGCCGGCCACTGTGAGCCCCACCATGGAAGATTCCAGAAGGGACTGTGTGGACGGTGGGGTCTGGCTCTCGCCCCGATCGGAGCTCATGTCCTGCACCAGGGTGGGCTGGGCAGCCAGGGAGACCGTCGCGCCAGCCGGACAGACGTGGGAACCCACACGCGGGTCCCCCCAAGGCGGCCAGCCCCTGCCCCTCGCGTCTGCCGCGGGGCCCCCGCTGGGGACGAGGGTCTAATTAGTCTGGCATCGAGCTCGTCTTAAAAGCGTTAACAGAGCCCTAAAACGTGCCACAGGACGGGGAGGGAGAAACGCCTGGAAAGAAATTCCTGGACGGTGACAGAGCCCCGGTTTATTCGTCTTCTCCGATGGGGACGGTGCAAAGGGCATTAATTACTTCAATGGGACTTATCTTGCTTCATTGCCCAAAGTAATTGGTTTATTAGCCTCTCCTTTCGGGAGGGAGGGAGAGGCGGGGCGCCACCAGCACCCCGGGAAGCTCTGCCCTCCCTGCCCAGCGTGGTGGCCCTCTGCGGGCACGGGTCGGCCGGCTCTCTGTCCCTGCGGCCGGCGGGGGGGGCCCTGCGCCCGCCATTTGGTGTTCCTCACCCGCCGGCTTCTAGACCCGGAAGACGAGGGAAGCAGAGCCTGGCTCCCGAGAAACCCGCCGTCTCCCGGGGGACCCACAGGTCAGGTGTCCCCCCATATCTGTCACTGTCACGGGGCCTCCGGAGGAAAAGACTGCGGCTCCTGGGAGGTGAGGGCACGGCCGGAGGGCTTGTCCCAGGGCCGCGCGGCCTGCACATGCTGGACCGACAGAAGGACACTGGGGGAGAGGGGCGCGGAGGGCAGGGCAGGTTCCAGGGGGACTTGGGGGGCGCAGACCGGTCTGTGCAGAGAACCGAGAGAAGCTGGCAGAGAGGGGGTGGCCGGGAGGAGGAGCGAGCGCGTCTGCGCGCCACACCGCCCCTGCCGCACCGTGCCGTCGTGGCCACGCCGGGCGCCGGCTGCCTCCCCGCACCTGCTGGATGGGTTCTCCAAGCCCGCGGCGCCGAAAACACCTGGTGTGCGCACTTGGCCCGGGTGCTGGCCATGAGCCGGGCCTATGCGTCGTGGCCGCCGGCGTGCGCTCCGTCTGGCTGGCCCCGGGGAGACCCCAGAGCCAGCGGGGAAAAGCCACTCCCCTCGGGACAGTGTCTGCTCGTGTCTCCAGGCCGTGGGTGGGGGAGACGAACGCCCCCTTGGCGAGTGTCCTTGGCTCGCCCACCTCAAGCCAGGGGTCCTGGCGGGCACTTCTCCACAGGACCCCGGCCATGAGCCCAGCCCTGCCATTCAGGGGTTGGGGGGACCAGCAGGTAGGGGGCCTCCCTGGGCCGAGATCGACCCTCAACATCAGGGCTCTGTCTCCCCCATGGACAGGCCCGAGGACCACCAGGCCCTGGGGCCCAGCCTGGAATCGGAGGTGTGGGAGCCCCGGGTGGAACACTTGGGGAAACTGAGGCCAGGCCACACAGGCTCTGTCCCAGAGTGCTGAGCCGGGGCCTGGGGGGTCAGGGGAGGGGCTCGGCCCGCTGGCGCAGCTGAAAGCAGCCAGGGTGGCTGGGGTGCCCGCGGGAAGACAGGAGGGGCATCAGGGAGACTCGGGGACGGGCCCCCACCTGAGTCTCCCCACTCCAGGGGCTCAGCGCCATCTGCCACGTGAGCTGAGAGCGGCTCGGCCTTCGCCACCCGCTCCGAGGGCTGTGCGCGGCCCCCGGGCCCCCCGCCTCCCTGCTGGTGCCGTCGCCCCGTCCGTGGGTTTGGCGCCGACCAGGGCGCGGCCAGCTGCAGCGTTGCATCACCCACAGCTCTGGGCCCAGGAACGCCAAGATCTCGGGGCGAGGCGTGGGCCCCCCGGCTGGGTCCCCACCCTCGTCGGATCAGAGCGGCTCAGAAAGGCCCCTCGGCGGCGGCCGGCCTCAGATGAGGCGGCCCAGGGCCAGGCCGGGCGTCACCAGGGACCTTCAGCCCGCCGCCTCCCCCGACTCAGGGACCCCACGGCCCTCGCAGGGAGGCGCGCTGGGCACCCCGGCTTCCCTGGTGCTGCCGGGACCCGCCTGTCCAGCCGGCAGGGGAGCAAGGGCAGAATGACCCGAAACGCAGCCAGAGCCCCAAGGGGCAGGGAGCTGGGCAGGGGGAGACCCCGGCAGGGTCTGCAGGGCTGGGGACGAGCCCGGGTTGAGGACGGCTCTCTGCTCTGAGCGGGGAGTGGGAGCCCCGAAGGCAGGCTGGCTCTGTCCCATGGGCTGTGCGGCCTTGAGCAAGCACTTCAGCCTCTCTGGGCCTTGGCTTCCTTATCTGTCCAGCACGGCTAAGGCCCCTGAGACGGCTGGTGCCCGTCAAAGGTGTGGAAACACGTGACGTGTTCAGCCAGGGAGAGCACGTATGTGAATGAAAATTGGGTGCACGGAAAGGAGCGCGCCAGGACCACCGCCCGGTGCCCGGCCGCTCGGCTGAGCCTGGCAGGACCTTCCGGCCTGGGGCCCTGCCCCTCGGGGCTGCGTGGGACCCCACGAGTTTTCAGTGCACGTCTCTTCCTTCCCCGCCCGGGGTCCCAGCCAGGGCCCAGGGCCGGGCTGTAATTAGCCAGGCCTTTGGAAGGAAACGTCTACAAATCTCTCCTCGGGACGAAAATCAGCAAGAAGCCCGTGTAATGCCTCAGCGTTCAGGGCTTTCTCTCCCTTGTTTTAATCACCGCGTTCCCAATAAGTCATTTCGGCACAGCCATTACCGATGGCTCGCGGTCTCCCGGGGCCGCCGAGAGAAACGGGATCTCCCGGCTCTTTTGCTGAAAACACTTTTCTTGTTTTCCTTCCCCGGCGCGCTGGACGCGGGCCAGCTCGCCAGTTCCATTAACTTAATGAGGGTTGACAGCCTGCAGCCAACGTCCTCGTAATCTCCCCGGGATTTAAATGGGTCCCTCCCCAGCCGCCTGCCTCGCCGCCCCCCACCCCTCCCCGGGACAGAGCTGGGACAAAGCTGTGTTTCTTCACCCGCGCCTTCCCAGCGGGGCTGCCGAAGTTGAGTGGACCCTCAGGCCGGCCACCCGGCTTGGGGTGGCCCGGCCCGGGGGTCCCAGCCTGGACCCGGGACCCTGAGCCTCCTTGGCCTCTGCGATTTCTTGGGCATCCCCCACAAAGCTCGGAGCTGGGAGGCTGGGGTGGGCTTTCCGGGGCCATCTTGGGGAGGTCACATCCCTTTTGGGGAAGATAATGTCATCCTTGTCCCCATGCTCTTCCTTTCCCAACCCTCCTGCTCCTGGCGTTGCCAAAGGCCGTGGAACTTTCTGGAACCATAGGCCAAGCATGGGCACCGGTTTGGGGTCCTGTCCTGCCTCCGCCGAAGACACCATCTCCTTCCCTGCCCTTCCAGAGAAAGCTGCACCACCACTGGAGGGGAGCTCAGTCACGGGCAGGGGTCCCCTTGGGCAAGGGGCTGCGGCAGTTTGGGCCAGACATCCAGGGTGGCCAGCCGTCCCCACCTCCCACCCCCATGAAACCCTGTCCTCTGAAGTCTGATGTTGACGCCCCTCTGTCGCTGAGGGCAGTGAGGAGGGTGGAGGCCGAGGCTTCGGGGCCAGTGTCCAAGGGCCTGCTGCCTGCGCCCCCCTAAGCCTGCCCACCAGGGGGGCCCTGCCACCCCTTCCAGGCCACCGTCCTGAAAACTGAGGGGCTCAGTGTCCACAGAGTTAGTCCCCGGTAGTTTCCAGCCTGAAGGCCGCTCTCGGCCACCAGCCGCCTGCGTGGCAGGACTGGGCGAGGTCGTGGCCCTGGGGCCAGCAGGATTTTCTCTTCTGCAAGATGGGAGGGTGGAGTGGCGCTCACAGAACATTCCAGCAGCGCCGAGGAGGCATTTCTGTGTTTATTGCCGGGCGCCCTTCCTGGCTGGGAATGTGCGCAGCACGCCCACTTCCCTAGCCTCTCCCTGAGGTCCCTTCCTCTCCTTTTCAGGCACCCCCACCACCCTGGCTGCTTTCAGCTGCGCCAACAGCCCGAAGCCCCCACCCCCCTGGCCACGCTGTCCTCCCGCCAGCCCCCACCTCACCTCCTCAGGGAGGCCCTTCTCGACCCACGACCGCTTGGGGAAGGGCCGAGCGGATGTCCACCTCACCGAGCGCAGCCGGGCCGCCCGGTTCCGGGGCCTGGGCCACGTCTGGCTGTCACGGGGTTGCCATGTTTTGGCTCTTCTGGCTTTGTGGCTTGTCCGGCCAAGGCAGTCTGGGGGTGCCCGGGGGACGGGGCTGAGTCAGAGGACCCCCAGCATGGCCACTCTCCTGCCTGTTGGGTTTAGCTCCCTCTCAAGTCCTCCTGTGCCAGCTTCTCCCTTCCATTCAGCTGCTCCCGTCTTAGACCCTCCCCCAGGCTGGGGGCCTGGAATGACCCTCATTTGAGGGTTTTCTGCTGATCTTGGGACCTGTCTGGAGAGGCCAGGGGTGCCTGGTGGGCGAGGTCTGCTCAGACCTGCCACGTTTGCTCCCGGAGGATGGTGGACTTGGGCCCAGCCCAAAGCAGAGGCCCCCGAGGCTGGCCGTAAGTGCTCTCCCAAGGCTTTTTCTCCAAGCCACCCTCTGCCCAGACACCTTTGCCGCTCTGTTGGCTCTACACCGGGGTGCCTTGTGCTGCACCATCCTCCCCATACCCTGAGGAGCTGCCCAGGATGGGGGCTGGCCCTGTTGACCCCTGTGTCCACCCCAGGCCCTGGTTATGGCCGGAGCTCAGGCACAGGAGTGAAGCAGGGTTGGGTTGGGTTGGGTAGGATTGAGTTGAGTTGAGTTGGGTTGAGTTGGGTTGAGTTGGGTTGGGTTGGATTGGGTTGGGTTGAGTTGGGTTGAGTTGGGTTGAGTTGGGTTGAGTTGGGTTGAGTTGGGTTGGGTTGAGTTGGGTTGAGTTGGGTTGAGTTGGGTTGGGTTGGGTTGAGTTGGGTTGGGTTGGGTTTGGTTGGGTTGGGTTGGGTTGAGTTGGATTGAGTTGGGTTGAGCTGAGCTGAGTTGATTTGAGTTCAGTTGAACGGAGTTGACTTCAGTTGACTTGAACTAAGCTGCCTTGAACTGAGTTGAATCGACTGAGTTGCATTCAGCTTAACTGAGGTCACCTGAACTGAGGTCCATTCAGTGCGTGAACTGAGCTCACAGAGGGTAACGAGCCACACGGCTGGCTCCAGAGCTGGAATCGGGGCTCCCAGGCGCCCGCAGAGGCTGGACTTTTGAGGACCCTGCTTGACCGAGAGCAGGGAACCAGGAACAAGGGGCTGGGGTCTTGCCCGAGGTGGCCTGGCTCCTGGCACCCTCATCTCCCAGAAATCTCCCGACCACCACCACCCCCGCCGCCCCCTCCTCCCCCTCACACCAGCCCACCCTCTTACCTGTCTCAGGGAAGCTTTGCCAAACCAAACACTCACGTGATGTGCGCTGCAGAGGAAATTACAGCTTGCTTAATATTTTTCAAATACTTTTCAGGTCATTATTGGGTATAAAATGTCACAAATGAATTATAAACGCATCTCCCCCGTGTGTTTGGGCAGGGACACGGGCAGGGCCCGGCTCGGCAACACTATTTCTGCAGTCAACGCGAGGGCGTGTGCGGGAGGGCCGCTCTGGTCCCCAGCTTCAGACATGGGTCAGATGTCCACCCGGCTCCCCGGGCCGCGATGCGCGGCGACCCCAGCCCTTCCACCCCTGGCCCAGCAGGTCCTCCGTCCGCCTGCTCCATCACGGCAGGTCTCCGGTCTCCCCCTGTGTACCTGCCCCGAGCAGGTACAGCTCCCTCCCCGGCCCCCCGTGAAGGATAATCACGGGAAGGAGGACGGGGGCCGAGGGTAAAATCCACGCCAGCCATCATGTTACCACCGGCGGCCGGTGCTCCAGGAAGAGCTCTGGGGAGGGGGTGGCGGGCTGGCCAGAAGGAGACTGGACAAGGAGGTGTGTCTGCAGGGTGCGGCCTACTTGGGGTGTCCACAGCTGGGCGTGAGCCGGGCCCTCGGCCTGGCAGGGGTTTGGTGGGCAAGGGGGCCACGGCCAGAGAGAGGCTGCAGAGAGGGCCCCCCGAGGCCCGGTGGCCGAGTCAGGCCTGCGCCCTCTCCCCAGGCCCGGCCGGGCCCACTCGGCACGGGCGGGGGCACCCCACGCAGCGCCCCTTCCTCTGCCAGCCGGAGCCCCGGTGTCCTCACTGCCAGGCCCAGGCCTGGCAGGCCAAGGCCGCACTGCCCCCGGCCAGAGCCGCTTCCCCCGAGGCAGGTATGCTGTTGCCGGCAGCCGCGGAGGCCTGCGGGCCCGGCTGGGCTGGTTTGAATTCCCGGGCTTGTGCCCTGCACCCTGTGCTGAGCTATTTCTGTCTAACCGGGGGCTCCTGGCTCGGCTTTTCCCGCGCCTGGACCCAGAGCTGCAGGCCTGAGTCTCGGGGGCGGGCGGGGGAGGGGGTCGGCAGGGGGATCAGGAGGCCCCTCTGTCATTCCAAATTACTCTCTTTATCCCAAAAGCCAGACTTCGTTGTCTAGTCTACTCGCCGGATGTTAAAACAGCCCCCCCGGCTTTCTTCCTTTTCAAATAGCTTCACTGCGGTACAATTTCCGCGTCACGAAGTCCACCACGCTTCAGCGTATAATTCGGTGACGTTTGGGTCACCGCAATCCAGTTTCAGAACTTCATCACTCCCTGTGCCCAGCCGCAGCCATCCTCGTTCCCACGCCACACGCAGATGTGCTTTCTGGGTCTAGAAGTTGGCCTTTTCTGGATTTTTCATATACACGGAGTTGTAGTACATACAGGTGTTTTGGGGTTCGGCCCGTAGGGGGTGCCTCAGCTCTCCAGTTTGCTGGGGGGTTCCCCGCCGCCGGGCTGTTTGGCTATCACGGTCGTGCCACTGTGGGTCTTTCCTGATCGGCCTTTGCATGGGCATAGCTCTCATTTCTTTAGGGTCGACGCCTAAAAAGGGACTTGATGGCTCATCGGGCAAGTCTGTGTTTGCTCTTAAGACACGGTTGCACGAAGTGGCTGGATGGTTTTCCGTTCCCCTTGGCAGTGTACGAGGGGCCTCGCTATTACCTTCTGGGACCCGGTCTAGAACGTGTCCTTGCTGGCAGGGTGTGAGCGGGCCTTCGTGTTTCCACGTGAATTTCCCTGGTGAATGAGCAAGGCCGCTGAGCACCTCTCTGTGCTTCCTTACACGATCTGCCCCCTTCCCAGGTGGGAGGGCAGCCCGTTTTTTATTTAGGTTTTTGATGTCCTTATTGAATTACAAGAGTTCCTTGTATATTCTGGATATAAATCCTTTATCATATATGCGATTTACAAGTATCGTCTCTGAGCCTGTAACTGTGCTTTCATTTCCTTAGCCATGTCTTCTGAAGCACAAAAGTTTTTAAAAAATTTTCCTGAAATCCACATTCCCATTTCTCCTCCAATGGCACTAGCTTTGGGTATCATAGCTAAAAACTCCAATGTCATCAGGATTTTTCTGTTTTCATCCAGAAGTGTTTTAGTTTAGGGTCTTACAGTTAGGTATATGCGCTATTATGAGTTCATTTTTGTGTAGGGTGAGGCTCAAAGTTCACTTTTTTGTATATGTCTCAAATAGTTCCAGCCCTATCCGTTGACCGGACCATCCTGCTCCCATTGAATTGTCAAGGCACCTTTGTCAAAAACAATTGGCCATAAATGCAAAGGCTTATTTCTGGACTCTCAGTTCCGGCCCGAGCATCCTGGAGCCTCTCCTTAGCTAGCACCACACTGTCTGAATGACATTCTGAGTAAGTTTGGGAAACCGAGTAAGTCCTCCAGCTTTGTTCTGATGTTTCAAAATTATTTTGATTCTAGATTCTTTGCATTTCCATGAAACTTCTAGGATCACCTTGCCAAAAGACATTTAAAACCCTGCTGGAAATTTCACTGGAATTGCATTAAATGTATAGCTCAACTTGGAAAAATCGACATCCTAACAATATTGAGCCTTGCAATCCATGGGCATAGAATTTATCTTCATTTATTTAGATCATCTCTAATTTCCCTGAGAAATATTTGTAATTTTGGGTGTACAAATATTTCATTTCTTTTGTCCAATTTAATTCTATGTAGTTTTGAGCCCATGAATGGAACTGTTTTCTTATTAATGACTTCACTTTTGCACAGTTCATTGTGAGGACACAGAACTAGAACTGATTTGTCTATTGATCTGGCACTTGCAACCTTGCTGAATTCATCTTAGTTCTGTTTGGGGTAGATTCCTTGAGATTTTCAGGTCATCTCTGAGAGGCAGCAGTTTTACTTCTCCCTTTCCAATCTGGATGCCTTTAGTTTTATTTCTCTCTCTCTTTCTTACTTATTTATTTGGCCTCTTTGCACTGGCTGGTGGAAGTGGCGAAAGCAAATGTCCTCGTCTTGTTCCCGATCTCAGGGGAAAGAATTCCGTTTCTCATCATTAAGTATGTTGTTAGCTACAGTTTGTTGTTGTTCTTTTGTTGTTTGTTTTTTGTCAATGCCCTTCGTTAGGCTGACGAAGTTCCCTCTAACCCGACTTTGTGAAGAGTTTTTAATCAGGAATGGGTGTTGGATGGGGTCTCTTTGGAGATTATCATGGTTTTTTGTCCTATATTGTGCTAATGTGGTGTCGTACACTAAGTGATTTTCCAATGTTCATCTAACCTTGAATTCCTGAGATAAATCCCACTAAGACATGGTATATAAATCTTTTTTATTATGTTGATGAATTTGGTTCATTGAAGTTTTAGATGACTTTTATGTCTATGTCTGTGAAGGATGTCCGTGTAGCGTTTTCTTTTCTTGCAATGTCCTTGTCTGATTTCAGTATCAGGATAGTACTGGCCTTGAAGGATGACTTAGAACCCAGCCTGTGTTTTCCCATTGTCTGATAACGTTTGTGGGGAAAAAAAGAAGGGTGATCTATTCTTGAAAGTTCAGTAAAATTTGAGATTAAAACCATCTGGGTCTGGTGTTCTTATGGAAAGAGGTTTAATCAGTGCCCTAATGGCTTATTAATATCTTATTCTAGCTTTTTATTTCATCTTCAGTCAGGTCTAGTTAGTTCTATTTTTCTAAGAATATGCTCATTCCGTCTAAGTTTTTTAAAACCGTTGGCCTAAAGTTGTTGAAAATATCCTTTACCATCTTTGTGATTGCTATTTGTAATATGTTGTTTTCTTTTAGAATCCTTTTATTTGTATCTCCTCAGTCAGTCTTGCCAGAGCTTTGTTAATTTTGTTAGCTTTTTCAAAGAACCAAATTTTTTGCTCTATTTAGAGATTTTAAAGAAGACATAAGCAAATGAAAAGATATGACACATTCATATATAAAAAACTTAATATTATAGAGATGTTAATTCTTTTCTTCCCACTTTATCTTTAGATTCAGTGTAATCCCAATAAAAATCCCAGTAGGGTTTTCCCTGGAACTTGATGGGATGATTCTAAAATTTATATTGACTAATAAAGAGTCAAGAGCAACCAGGACCTTCTTAAGAAGCTCAAAGAGGGAGAATTTCCTTGCAGACATCAGACCTTGGTATGAACAATAGCCGTTGAGGTGCTATGGTTTTGGTGCAGGTCTAGACAAGGAGACCAATGGCAGAGAGTGAGAGCCCAGGAAAGACCAATGGCAGAGACCAATGGCATAGAGAGCTCAGGAAAGACCAATGGCAGAGACCAATGGTGTAGACCAATGGCATAGACAACTCAGGAAAGAACAATAGCATAGACCAATGGCCTCGACCAATGGTGTAGACCAATGGCATAGACCAATGGCGTAGAGATCTCAGGAAAGACCTATGGCAGAGACCAGTGGCGTAGGCCAGTGGCATAGACGAATGGCATAAAGAGCTCAGGAAAGACCAATGGCATAGACCAATGGTATAGAGTAAGGGCCCAGGAAAAACCCACCCAAATGTGGTACTTTGGTGTGTGGCCAAGATGGCTTTGTAGATTGCTGGGGAAAGGAAAGTGTCACTGGAATAGCTCGTTATCCCTGCAGAAAAAAGATGAAGCTGGGAGCCCATCTCATATCATATATAAACATTAACTGCTGGATCTAGTGCTTAAATGTCAAAAACAGATCTTAAAACCTTCAGTAGAAACTATACATTAGTATGTTTTAGACCTTGGAACAGGGAAATATTAATTATCCAAGACACAAAAATGTTCCCTATATGAAAGAAAAATATTGGTAAATTTGATTATATAAAGTAAAAACTTGTGTTCATCCAAAGACACCATAAAAAGGTGAAAAGTTGTGAGTTGTGATTTGTGCTTGTTTTCCATGGCTGCTGTAGCAAATCGCCCCAAACTCTGTGGCATAAAACAACGCAGATTTATTATCTTACAGTTCCAAAGGTCAGAAGTCCAACGTGCATGTAACCGGGCTAAAACCCAGGGGTCCACAGCGCTGCCTTCTTGTCGGGGGCCCCGGAGGAGCTGTCTTCTGGATTTTTCCAGTTTCTCAAGGCCGCCTGCGTTTCCTGGTTCGCAGCTCCTCCCCCCAGCCTCAAAGCCAGGATGTTGTGTCTCTCCGACATGGCTTCTGCTGTCACATCTCCCTTTGGCCACAGCCAGGAAACCGTCTGTTTTTAAGGGCTCGTGTGTCTCGAGAGCCCCTCACCCAGATGTTGCAAGATGAGCTCCCCACTCCGAGGTCCAGAAACTTCATGACATCCTTGGAGCACCCATGGCCAGAAAAGCCGACAGAGTCACAGCTGTGCCCATTAGGGTGATTAGGGGACCCGTTATTCTGCCGACCACAAGAGACAAAATTGACAAAGAATTGTTAATAAACATATAAAGAACTAGTAGAAATCACTGACATCACAACTGAGCCAAACCCGGCAAAGGTCTTGCTCAGGCATCGCACAGTGGCAGAGGCACGCGTGGCCGGTCTGCGTGGAAGGTGGCGTCTCACTCACGCCGTGGGTGGATCACGAAGTCTGACCGTCGTGTGTGGAGGGCTGAGGGTCTCTCTACACTGCCGGGGGGTACAGAGCAGGGCTGTGGCTTCAACAGGCAGAGCGAGTACCCCACCCAACTTCCATGCTTTTGTATAGATACATATAAGCCTGGCAGTCCCACCCAAGTGACACATAGTCCACGCACGAGAGGCGAATGTCCAGGAATGCACGTCTCAGCACCGCTCTCAGCGCAAACGCCGGGCAACTGACCACGTGCTGTCAGCGGGGGGGGGGGGGCAGAGGGCTGGGGTGACCGTACCAGGGGCACTTTAGAGCGGCCAGTGAATGGCAGAGCCCTTGGCCATAGAGGGGATCCCGGCATTTAATGCCAAGGAAAAGCAGAGTGCGTGTTCATGAAGTTAAACAACTAGAGTGAAGAGTTGTATGCTTCAGGGGAAATACGTAAGGATTCAGTAAAGTTTTACAAAATGGGAAGCGAAAGAGCGGGCGGCATGGGATTCGGCCGACAGCTATCCCAGGCGGGGAGGCAGGCGTGATTGAGTTGGGGGCTGTTGGGATCGGGCTTTTGTTTTAGACAGTGAGTTCCTGGCGGCTTTCTCCATTATTGTAAAAATAGCTGATTATACAGCCACGGAGAAGAGCAATTATACACACTGCCAAGTGACGCTTGTTCCAGATAAACAAGGCTGGCTCGGTATTCAAAAATCAATCACCGGGAGCAGACGTGGCTCAAGCAGTTGCACGCCCGCCTCCCACACGGTAGGTCCCGGGTTCAGTTCCAAACTAGGAACAATGAGCAGATAACAAGCAAAAACAAAGAGCAGACAACGAGCAAAAAAAACTACAACAAAACATCAATCACCATGACCCACCACCCCAACGGGCGAGAAGAAAGCGCGTATGGCCATTGTGACAGACCCGCCACCCTGTCGTGATGGAGCAGAGGGCACTGCCACAGCTTGACAAAGCATTCACCAAAATGCCTCCAGCTAACGTCCCCTTGAGCACAGAAGCCCGAGTGGAAGGCTTTCTCCCCGAGGTGGGAACGACGGCAGGGAGCCCACTCCCCCTGCTTTCAAGTTCTCCCTGGATGTCCAGGGCAGGCGGCCCAGAAAAGAAATGAGGCCTCCAGGTTGGAAAGGGTGACACCAGACTGTCCCCATTTGCGGGTAACCATCTGCATAAAACCGCAAGGAACCTACAGTGAACGCTGGAACGGCGAGGCGAGCCGGCCAGGCCGCGGATACCGCACGCACGGCCCGGAGCTGCTTGTACATCTCTGCATTGACAACCACCACACAGGAGGTAATGCGACTGTTTATAATTTCTCCTCCACAGAAAATGAAACGCTTCACTCAAAAATGAAGGTTTTTGTCCAATTTGAGGGGCGGGGGCGGGGGGAGGGAGGAGAACCCCAGCGGGAGCTTGTCTCGCTCGGCCTCCCGTCTCCACTCCCGGCAAGGCTAACGGGGTCCCCTTGTCCCAAGTTGGATGAAGCTGCACCAGAAAGGGTTGAGAGCTGGCCGGAATGGGCAGGGGCCGGGGGTCCCCCCTGGAGGAGCTCTGCGGGCCCTCTGACTCCTGGCCGAGCCTCGCCCACGGCGTGGCGTGGGGGCTGGGCACAGGTGTGGACGAGGCGGGAGGTGCTCCCTGTGTCCCCGCCAGCCCCACCTGCACCCAGGACCGCACCCGAACTAGCTCGGGGAGACGGCACATCCGTGTTCAGAAACGCACCCAGGAAAAGGTCCACAGCTTCCTCCACGAGTCGCCGCAACCTCCCTGTCGGCGTGAGGCCTTCTGTGGCCCTGAGCCCTAGCTCCCACCCCAAGCCCGGGAGGCAGGCGCCCGCGGGCTGGTGTACCGTCTCTCTTTGCCAGCCCCGGGGTGGGCGTCACCCGGCATCCAGGCTCTCGAGGGCTGGTGGAGACGGCCAGGTTGAGCGCCTGGGTCCGGGGGCCGCTCTTGGGTCCTGAGCTTGGACAGACAGCCTTGGGGAGTGCAGGTAGGAGCGCAGGTGAGCTCAGGTGAGCCCAGGTGAGCCTCTGGGCATGGCGTGAGCACGTGCACAGACAACGGGAAGGAGGGGGCTGCCAGCGTGTGGGCATTCAGACCCCAGCACCTTCGGCTCATGTGGACCCCCCACCTGGCCGTTCTTCAAACTGCCTTGGCTTCCTTGGCATTTTTCGCAACATTTCAGAATCAGTCTGCCAACTTCCGAAAAGAAATGCTCTGATGCCGATTGGAATCACTTTCAATCTGTACCTTAATTTGAGGAGAAATCACATCTTACCAAACACTGCGATTTTTAGCCCATGGATGTATTTCCTCCCTCAATTAATTTAGGCCGCCTTGAATTTCTCCCACTGATATTTTGTACTTTTTCTAGGAAGAGGTCTTGCTCACCTTTCAAAATTTATTCTTAGGTGTTTTATGTTTTTATGCTGTTCTAATGGGTATCTTTTTATTTCATTTTCTAATTGTTACCAGTGTCTAGAAAGATAACTGGCTTTTATGTGTTATCCGCTAGACCAGCGTTCTTGCTAAATTCATTTATTAATTCCAGTTGTATATGTGAATATTGTGAATATTCTTACAGATTTTCTACATACACGATTATGCGATCTGCAGATAATGACAGTTGAATTTTTTCCTATCCAGTCACTATACCTTTTATTTCCTTTTTCTTATGCACTGGCTAGGACTTTCAGTACAAGGATAGATAAATGTGTCCGTAGCTGACTAGCCTTGCTCCCATCTCAGGAGCACAGTGTGTAATATTTTACTATTGTGATGTTTGCTTAAGTTTTTTGTTGGCTGAGTGGTTTGTAGATAACGGAGTTTCCTTCTCTTTAGTTTGCGAAGGGGTTGTGTTTTTAATTATAAATGGGTCTTGAGTTTTATCAAATGCTTTTCTGCATCTTTTGAGTTGATTATGTTTTTTCTTTCTCTTTCTGTTGATGTGGCGAATTACGTTGATTGATTTTCAAATGTTAAATCAACCTTGCATAACGGGATTAAACCGCACCAGGTCGTACACCTTTATATATAGCATTGGATTCAATTTGCTGATGTTTTGTTTAGGATATTTGCATCTATATTCACGAGAGAGCTTGGCTTGTGGTTTTCTTTTTGAAATAGCCTTGTCAGATTTTTATATTAAGGTCAGTCTGCCTTATAAAATGAGTTGGAAATTCTTTCCCTTCCCCCTTCCCCTTTTAAAGAGATTTGTATAAAAATGGTATTATTTCTTTCTTAAATGTTCGGAAGAGCTTACTGGTGAACCTATCCAGGTTTATAGCTTTTTTATGGGAAAGAGCATTAAAATTCCATACTTAATTTGTTTAAGAACTATCAGGCCATTTGGATTTTCTATTTCTTCTCATGTCAGCTATATTTTGTGTTTTTAAGGACTCAGTCTGTTTTACCCAAATTATCAAAACTACTTTTGTTCATAATAGTTTTCTCAAAATTGATCTTATGATGACTCTAGGCTGGATTGTGCTGCTTTATTTTTCATTCCTGATGTTGGTTATTTGTGCCCCTTTCTCTCCATCAATCTTGCTAAAAGTTTCTCTGTTTTACTAGTCCCCTCAAAGAACCAAATTGTGGTTTGCACATTTGTTTTTGTTTTTTATTTCATTGAGTCGTGTGCTTATCTTTATCATCTCTTTCAACTTACTTTGGGTAGAATTTGCTGTTTTTTCTAACTTCTTGAATAGCTTTCAGCCTCCCTTTTTCCCTCTAATAATGCATTTTCCTCTGAGCACTTTAATTTAACCTATAAGTTTTGATATGGTACATTTTTATCATCGCTCAATTAAAATATTTTCCTCCTCTTGTTAGATTTATTCTTTGACCCTTGGGTTATTTAGAAGTGCATTGCCTTGTAATCTAAGTATCTTTTTTAAAAAATAAAGTGTGTATATGTATATATATATTTTTTAAAGTGCCTTGCTTAATTTCCAAGGCATTTGGGGATTTTCTAGTTATCTTTTGGTTCTTGAATTCTAGCTTAATTTCACTGTGGTCAAAGAACACACTTCCATGATTTAATTTCTCTGAAATTTGTTGGAACTTGCTTTCAAGCCCAGCATCTGGTCTCTCTCGGTGGATGTTACGTGTTCTCTTGAAAAACGTCTGCATTCTCCTGCCGTCAGGGCCGGCGCTCTCTGTGGGCCCCTTGGCCCGAGCTGCTGCCCAGGTGCTCTCGGGCTGCGTCCCAGCCGGAGCTGGAGAACCCACCCGCAGGGGCCTTTCCATTCCACCAGGTTCTGCTTTTTATCTCTATAAAAGGAGACACGGGGCTTGAACCCGGGACCTCGTACCCGTGACGCGCGCTCAAGCCCCGGGCCACACCCGCTCCCCTGCTTTGCGGGTTTCAAGGCGCCGTTTCCGGGTGCTCTCAGGCCTGGCCACCTTCGTGGGCACGCGCTCTCGCTCTGGGCCCCTGGGAGCTCTGGATGCCGCTCTGGCCCCTGCCAGCTCCCCTGCGCTGGCCTCCGCTCGCCTCCACCACGATGGCGCGCGCTCGTTTGCGCGGCCCTCCAGCCCTTCAGATCCAACGCGGCGCGGGCAGCTCCCCTGAGCCGCGCCTGGCAGGCACGTTCCGTTCGCTGCCGCCCTCGAGCCTTGGTCCGAGCCTGCTCCGCATTCACTCCGTGTCGTCCTTCCTCTCCTCTCTCCTACCTCTTTCGGGCTCATCAAATATTTTCGTGCTGTAGCTCTCCGCCGTCCGCTTCATTCCGTCCTCTTCTGGTGTTCTCTCTGTGATTGCCTAGAGATTAGGAGGCGCACCCTTGGGTCATTAGCACCTAAATTAGTACCCCCCTACCCTGGCCTTGCAGAGACCTTACCACCTTTCTTTAAAAAAAAAAATTTTTTTTCATGGATTTCTGAATGTCATATTATAAGTAAATAGTCTTTTTTAAAAAATTAACTTTTTGTAATTGTTAAAGTTGGCAATGTGTCTGCCACAGTAGTTTGGAGGACTGAAGAATTGATGGGATAAGTAAAATGGCTGTTTTTGTTAGGTAGTCCAGGATATATATTCATTTTAAAATATGCCTGAGGAAGCTAGACACCTAGAGACACTTTTATCAGGAATTAGTATCTCCCTTCTCCATCTGCATCCAACGCGCTTAAGCCCTGTGGTTCTGGTGCAGCAGAACCGAGGGAGTTCCGGATTTCCTGGAAGGTCAGCTCCCCATCTGCATCCTGGTCAGCATTGTGGAATAAATCTTGAAGATCTCCAATGCTAGAAACTCTTGGTAGGGAGATTGGTCTTAGTGGGGCAGTTTTCTCAATTTGATCTCTAAAAGGCTGTGAAAATTTTGGCGATGCTGATGGCTTTGATGTGAAACTCTGTACTTGGTCTTTATCGTGTGCTCTGGAGGCCTGCTGCTCTCAGGTTTGTTTGCGAGGGCACTGATCAACTGTAGTGTCTCTTTTATCTTTGATACTTGCGAATCTGAACTATCTTCTTTCTTTATGCTTTGGGTTTTTACTGTGTCTGTTCTGTTGATCACTTCATCCAAAGTTTCTCTTTTCAGAGGGGCAGCGCTGTCGCCTCTGGTGCTGGAGGGCAGGTCTGCGCTCTTCTCTGCCTTGCTCACCGCAACGGGCTCGCTTTCTATCAGGTTGACTCTCTGGGTAAGATTACTGACATCACGTTCATCCTCTCGAATTTAAGATCATTCTGTCTCTGGAATCCCACTAGGGCACTGTTTACCTCCTCTAAATTGTTGTGAAGGTGCAGGATATCCTGTTTCACATTCTCACTGTGGGCTTTATTGTCGAGTTCTGATGTGACCGAAGGCGATGGAGCGATGTGGTTGCTTCCACTGGTCTCCTTCAAGAATGGCTGGTTCACGCCACCCTGCAGCACTTCTGTGGTGTCCTTGCGTTCCCCCTTGGTCTTCTGTGTTGCCTCCACAGCAAGGTGGACACTGTTTAAAGCACTGCCAATGGCAGCTACACTCCTGTGCAGTCCCTCTCCAGCGGCAGGCAGGCTAATTAAGTCTGAAGCTGACTTGACATCGGCTTTGAGGTGGCTTCCTGCAGAAATCAAGAGAGCGATCTGCTTATTCATTTCTGTGATATTTATCCAGACTTCGGTCAAGCCCAGCTCTCCAGATGCAATCTTCTCAAGTTGTTTCTGTTTGCCGAGCAGCTCCTCATTGAGTTTGGGAATTTCTTGGAATGAGCTCTTCTGATTAGATTCCATTGTTCTAAACTTTTCCTTGAGAGCGTCCAGATCCTCCCTGAGAGCAAGCCGCATCCACACCAAGCCAACCAGGCCCCGACACAGGCGGCAAGGATGACGAAAGCGCAGAGCGGAGAACAGATGTTGCAGCAGCGCCAATACTGTCCCTTGACAAAGCGAGAGCGATTTCCAACTACACCAAACTCCTCTTCCTCCTCTGAGCTGGACTCAGAACATGAGTCAGGGGCTCGGTGCGAAGCAGACCGTGCCCTGAGCCTTTCTCGGGCTTCTCTCTCCGGCTGTCCGCAGCCAGGCCAATCAATGCGTTGAGTTCTTTGCGCTTTTTCATCTTCTTGTGTGGGGTACGTGGCGCACCCACTCCTGAGCTGCCAGGTTCGTGCCCAACACCCAATTCTCTCGTTGCCTTGGAGTGGCCTTCCAGGGTGGGGAATCCTGGGCCAGATCTCTCCAGTCACTCCCACCCAGGGGTGGGACTGACCAGATCCACGTAGCACTGGAGACTGGAGCCCAGAGGAAACTGGAACTCGGACGGTTGGGGGAAATCACATAGAGGGAGCAGAGAATTGGTGATCCAAATGGATAGAGCCCTGGGCGTGGAGCGTCAGTTGGTGAAGAAGCTGGAAAAGGAGCAACCTTCTCCCAAAGGGATTGAAAAAAAAAAGCCAAGTCCAGAATGAGAGCTTCTCAGCCCTGATAAGTAGGTAGTATCGATAAGGGAGTTCCAGGAGCTCGAGGAGGACACGCATTTAGGCGTTTTGGATATTTGGGGCTGGGTTTCCAATGGAGTAGGGAAGAAACTTGCTCTTGAATGGGGGGAAGGGAAGAGGTGCACTGCGAGACAGTGGCCTGGCAAAAGTGGCAGCAGGACGGAGCTCCTAGCGACTGCAATCCCGACACAGCCCTGGGCGCCGAGAAAAATGCTTGAGCTTGGGAGCTCAGGTCTGAGATGATGACCGTCCTCCAGTCCCCGCCCTGAGTTTGAAGGGAGCCCGAGAAGGAGGAGGATCTAGCGGGGCCGCAGGCTGGGCGCGGGGGGTGCGGTGCTGAGGGATGACCGCAGATCAGCCCACCTGAAGAGCTCCCGCCCGGAGTTTAAGGTGTTCCGGCACGGGCGGCTTTCGGCAATTCACAAGCGCTGCCCCCACTCCAGCCGTGACTCCGGCCCCCGTTCCAGCTCCGGCCGCAGCTGTTCCTGATGTCCTGGTGTCCCAGACCGGGGCCATCGCCTTAATATATTTATTTACCACCACTCCAGTTGTCCACTCTCTGTGTCCATTCACTGTGTGTTCTTCTGTGTCCACTTGTATTCTTGTTAGCAGCATGGGAATCTGTGTTTCTTTTTGTTGCATCATCTTGCTGTGTCAGTTCTCCGTGTGGGCAGCGCCATTCCTGGGCAGGCTGCACTTTCTTTCGCACTGGGCGGCTCTCCTTACGGGGCGCACTCCTTGCGCGTGGGGCTCCCCTATGCAGGGGACACCCCTGCGTGGCAGGGCACTCCTTGCACGCATCAGCACTGCGCATGGGCCAGCTCCACACGGGTCAAGGAGGCCCGGGGTTTGAGCCGCGGACCTCCCATGTGGTAGACGGACGCCCTAACCACTGGGCCAAGTCCGCTTCCCAGCCTTACGACCTTTCAACTCCTCACGCTCTGGCCGGGGCCCTCCCGCTGCCACGTCCCTCCCTGGGGCCTAGGGACACGGGGTGCCCGTGGGGCAGCAACGTGGGCCTCCCGTTCGCCCACACTTCCTTCTGGGCTTGCTGCCCTCCATGGGGTGCCCCGCTCAGCGCCCCCAGTCTTACTCCGCCTCCAGCTGCGAGGGGACGGGGGGGGGGGGCAGGCTGAGCACACCGGGCTGTGGGTTCCTTAGAGACGTCGTTCCCCCGCGGCCCTGAGGTGACAACGCTAGGTGCGGCACCCCAGCTCCCTCTGCTAGGGTTTGTTTATTTTCCAACTTCTCATTTTATTTTTTAATTTCATTTAAAAGCAGACGAGAAAATCCTTGGCCTCTGGGTCTCTCTGTCCACGCCCTGACCACGTCCTCGGCCTCTGTCGCTGGCGTGGTCTGGCGGGCCTGTGCCTCTCGCTGCCTCTGCACCTTCCTCCCCGGAATCAAGGACCAGCTTGACGTCCTCTACCGCCGGAGGCTTCTCGGCCACGGACCCCTCCCAACCCTGTCCTCCTGACTGCCCGGCCCCTCTCCCTCTTAGTTTCCAAACGTTCACATGTGAGAGCGCCCAGCCACATGCCACGGGCCTCACGGGTTTCTCTGGTTGTCTTGTTCTTCTCTGTGTACCTCGCCCTGGCTCTTTTCTACCGATCTGTCTTCCAGATCGTAAACGCTTCTCCCTGCCGGCATCGCAGTCAGGTCCTCCGTCACCATTCTTTCTGTTATCGACGTTGCGTTTTATCCTTTCTCCTACAGATTTTGTTTCTCCCGTGAAATTCTCCATCTTTTCACCTACTTTCTTGGGCATATTTATTGTAGTTACTTAAAGGCCTCCTCCAGGGAAGCAGATTTGGCTCAACTGATAGAGCGTCCACGTACCACATGGGAGGTCCGTGGTTTGAACCCCGGGCCTCCTGACCGTGTGGAGCTGGCCCATGCGCAGTGCTGATGCGCGCAAGGAGTGCCGTGCCACGCAGGGGTGTCCCCCACATATGGGAGCCTCATGTGCAAGGAGTGTGCCCCACAAGGAGAGCCGCGCCACGTGAAAAAAGCGCAGCTCACCCAGGAGTGGCACTGCACACATGGAGAGCTGACGCAGCAAGATGACGCAACAGAAAAAGTGACACAGTTTCCCAGCGCTGCCTAACAATGCAAGTGGACGCAGAAGAACATACAACAAGTAGACACAGAGAGCAGACAACGGGGGGAAGGGGAGAGAAATAAATAAAATAAATCTTTAGAAAAGTAAATAAAGGCCTCCTCTGAAAACTCCAAAGAGGAACCACGTCCTTTGATTGCTCCCGTGTCCGTGGGCTGCTCGGAGGGCGGCCCCGCTCGGGCTCACCCACACGGCGGCTCTCAGGTGGCGACACGGCGTGAGGCCCGGTGGTCTTTGGTCGCCTCCTGTGCCTGGAGCCGCCAGGCCATCCAGCACGGGGCCTCTCCAGCAGGCCGGCTTGGCCAGGCACAGAACCTGTGCTGTGCCGCTTCCGCCACGTTCCATGGGTCAGAGCCCCGGCTGGACCACCCAGATCCGAGGAGTGGCTGGGAATAATGGCAGAGAGCTCACACACGTTTAACCCACCACGACCCGTCCACGGCACCCAGCAGCCTCGCCCAACGACAGGCAGCGTCAGGCTCCACGTTCAGTGCCTCCTCCCTGCGCCGGCAGCCGCTTCCTCACAGCCTGCCCGGCCTTCGCCCGGTGCCTGGGACCAAGCCGCGTGCTTTGGGATTTTGATGTGGCAGTACCATGCTTCTAAGTCCTAATTTCTTTTTTTTTTAAGATTTATTTTTTATTTTTCTCCCTTCCCTCCACCCCCAGTTCTCTGCTCTCTGTGTCCATCCACTGTGTGTTCTTCTGGTCTGCTTGTATTCTCGTCAGCAGCACGGGAATCTGTGTTTCTTTTTGTTGCATCATCTTGCTGTGTCAGCTCTCCATGTGTGCGGCACCATTCCTGGGCAGGCTGCGCTTTCTTTTGCACTGGGCAGGTCTCCTTTTGGGGCATATTCCTTGCGCGTGGGGCTCCCCTACGTAGGGGACACCCCTGCATGGCCCGGCACTCCTTGCATCCATCAGCACTGCGCATGGGCCAGCTCCACACGGGTCAAGGAGGCCCTGGGTTTGAACCCCGGACCTCCCATGTGGTAGGCAGACGCTCTATCAATTGAGTCAAATCCACTTCCTAATTTCTTTTTTTTTTTTTTTTTTACATGTAAATGCTTTATTTTTTAAAAATACACTTGAAATAATTTATGGATTAAAAGGAAATAGAAACAACTTCTTGAACAATAACTTTGCTAACTGTACATAATGGTCAAAATCTCCGATAAAATGCTTTTTCTTTAAATTCATACATTTTATTTTATTTTTTTCCTTTTTTAAAATTTTTTTATTTTCTTTTAAGTGTTACATTAAAAAAATATGAGGTTCCCATACCCTCCCACCCCACCCATGCCACCCCTCCCCCATCAGCACACTCTTCCGTCATTGTGGCACATCCACTGCACCCGGCGAATACATTCTGGATACCCACTGCAGCACATGGACAGTGGTCCACATTGTAGTCCACACTCTCCCCCAGTCCACCCAGTGGGCCACGGCAGGACACACAACGTCCAGCATCCATCCCTGCAGCACCACCAAGGACAACTCCAAATCCTGAAAATGCCCCCACACCAGATCTCTTCTTCCCTCTCCCTACCATCAGCAGCCACTGTGGCCACCCTCTCCACATCACTACTACAGTTTCTTCCCTTACTAATCACAGTAGCTCCCCAGCAGAACACCAGTTAAGTCCACTCTAATCCATACTCTATTCCTCCATCTTGTGGACCTGGGATGGCTATGTCCAGTCCCCCTCTACATCAAGAGGGGGCTTAGATTCCACATGGATGATGGATGCAATTCTCCTGCTTGTAGCTGTAGGCATTCTTGGCTCCCTGGTGTGGTGGTTGACCCTCTTCACCTCCCTGTCAGCTGGCCAGGGTAAGTCTAAGAAACTAGAGGGTAGAAGCTGCAAGTCTGCTGAGGCTCAGGGCCTGGCCATCACATGGACAGTTCAGAGATCCAGGTCTCCTGACCATACACCAACCCAAACGCCAACCACAGGTCCAGTAAGAGTGACAGAAGAGGCATGTGTAGAAAGGTTATATCTGAGTCCAACTCTATCTCACTCAGGAGCACAAACTCCAAAGTAGGGCCAACTGACATGGCCCTGGACTCCAGAGCCATCCACCCTGACCACAGAACCTGTGGGTCGCTGCAGCCCTCAGAAGAACCAGCACATAGGTTTCCATCTACCTTGGCTGTCTCTGGTACTCTGCTGAGGCATGCATAAGCATCACCCCCTGATGACCTCCCGACTCTTTTTTGGAAACTCTTAGCCATATAAACTCACTTGTCCTTTCCATTTCCCCCTTTTTATCCAAAGTCAAAATGCAGGTTTTTTTTGTTTGTTTGTTTTTTAATATTTATTTATTGTTATTATTTTTTTAATTACATTTAAAAAAATATATGAGGTCCCATTCAACCTCACCGCCCCCGCCCCCCACTCCCCCCACAGCAACACTCTCTCCCATCATCGTGATACATCCATTGCACCTGGTAAGTTCATCTCTGAGCATCACTGCACCCCATAGTCAATGGTCCACATCATAGCCCAGACTCTCTCATGTTCCATCCAGTGGGCCCTGGGGGGATCTACAGTGTCCCGTAATTGTCCGTGAAGCACTATCCAGGACAACTCCACGTCCCGAAAACGCCTCCACATCTCATCTCTTCCTCCCGTTCCCCACACCCAGCAGCCCCCATGGCTACCGTTCCCACACCCATTCCACATTTTCTCTGTGGACATTGGATTGGTTGTGTCCATTGCACACCTTTGTCAAGTGAGGGCTTAGATTCCACATGGGTACTGGATGCACTCTTCCCGCTTCTAGTTGTAGACACTCTAGGCTCCATGTTGTGGTGGTTGACCTTCTTCAACTCCATGTTAGCTGAGTGGAGTAAGTCCAATAAGTCAAAGTGTAGGAGCTGAAGTCTGTTGAGGCTCTGGGCCTGGGTGTCATATTATCAGTCCAGAGATTCAAATCCCCTACATATATCTTAAACCCAGCACCAACTATAATTCCAATAAAGTATCATGCAAGTCTTGTGAAAAGAGATCCCCTCTGAGTCCATTTCCATCACGCAGAAACACCAGCTCCAAAGAAGGGCCATCTGTCATGGCAGTGAACCCCTTCTGCCATGACCATAGAACCAGTGGGTCTCTTTATCCCTCAAAATAACCAATACCTGGGGTTGTATCTACCTTATCTGTCTCTTAGACTCTGTTCAGTTGTACATAGGGGTATTCCTTCTGACAACCTCCAGACTCTTTTTTAGAGACTCACAGCCTTATAATCTCATTTCTCCTTTCCATTTCCCCCTTACATTAGGTCAAACCGCTTCCCGAAGTCATGTTATTATATGTAGACAGGTATATTCTGCTGTTCCGCATTGAATCTTTAATTCAAGGTCATTTTCTAGTTGCTTCTTCAGCTGGTATGTGGTAGTGATCCCTCGGTGCCAGGGAGGCTCATCCCCGGGTGTCATGTCCCACGCTGGGGGGAATGCATCACATCTACATAAAATGCAGTTTTTAACACCTGATATTATATGTAGGCTGAGATATTCTGCTGGTCTAAGTTGACCTCTTTGTTCATGGTCTTTTTGTAGTTACATCATCAACTGGTGCTTGGTAGTAATCCCTGGGTGCCAGGGAGGCTCATCCCTGGGAGTCATGTCCCATGTTGGGGGGAAGGCAATGCATCTATATGCTTAGTTTGGCTTAGAGAGTGGCCACATTTGAGTAACGTGAAGGCTCTCAGGAGGTAACTCTTAGGCACCCCACAGCTATAGGCCTAGTTCATATTTCAGGCACACAGGCTTATAATCGGAGCCATCAGTATCAATGGCTCATTGTTAGACCATCCATCTTTATTGGTATTTGCCATTGCACTTGGGGGATTGTTGTTGTTCCTGTGGGGAGTGAGATAGAGCTCCCTTGGCCAGGAATTAAGCACTCTCTCATCTGTCGTTTCCAACTGAAACCACTATGAAAATATCCAACCTTTCTATGTACCCTGTATACATGCCCTAGAGAACTCCCTCCCAACTGTGTGCATCCCACCAATGACACCCCACACAAGTGCTCCTCACCCACTGTAGTTGAATCTCTCTGTAGTCCAAAACTTCTTCAAAAAGGAAGCCCAATATATTGGCAGGTTCCCTTAATAGAAAAATGAAATATAGTGATGGGTTTAAAGGTTAGATATAGAATACATAGAGATTTAGAAAAATTAAATAAAGGAAAAATAAATTGGGGTATCAAAGAAATGAAAATATGAAAAAGCTTTGTTTTTGACATTTTGCCTTTCATCACTGCTACAGGTGTTGCCCTGTATGTACAATGGCAAGGCAATTTCTTCCATTTCTTCCTCAGTGTCTACCTCCTTTCTTTCTTTCTTTTTTTTCCTGATTATTAAGTTTCTCTTGACATAAGTTTTAGGGCACAGTAATTCACTTATATAATATATGGTACTCCCACATATCCAACATCAAACTCTTTGTCCCTTCCTCAACAGTGATCTTTTAAATGTTCATATTATATTTGCTGCAGCTAATGTACAGATATTGAAATGATAGCTTTCAAACATGGTTCCATTTAGGTTTACATTATGGTTTATATTTTAGACTATTTTTAGACTATATTTAGACTATATTTTAGACAATTTTCTAAATTTTTAGTTATGCTTTACATTATGGTTTGCATTTTAGCCTATAGACTTTTATACATTTTTGGTGTAATTTAACATGACCTGTATCCATCATGGCATGATCCTGTGGAACACTTCCATTGCCCCACAGTTACCCTGATTCCATGTATTCAACACCTCTTTCCCCCTCCCCTCAGGGCCCACCATGACGATCAGTCTTCATTACCTAAGGGAACATATTCAGAGATACTTGCAAAAATGTTGAGGGCTTCACATACTTGACTGCCCTAACCCATCGGGAGTCACCCATTCAAGAGATACAATTCCCTCTGTTTGAGAACATCAGTCCTCCCCAGGATGTGGGTATACCTTCCCTCTCATCGTATGGGTCTCCACCCAATGATATAATCCACTATGGCAAAATGAGCACTCACACACTCCCCAGAAGCTTGCCCTGTGTCAGATGCCCCCTCCCAAGTATCCCAAACAGGCAGCCTTCCATATTACATTCTCTGAAGAGTTTTCTCCGCACCACAATTTCAACCACATACCTGACAATCTCCCATGATCAAATGTTCCCCTCTCCCTCTCCCCAATTTCTTGGGCAATCTGACCAATCCATCCCTAGTGCCCCTAAAGCCCACACAGCCCCACCCAAAGTTAGCCCTATGCCCCCATTTTATCCCTTCCCTGTACAAATACTTACCTCCAGCTTATCATAGATTTCACCCAAGTAGCTGTCAGCTCAAAACCTTCCTCTACCCTCCAACTACCTTAGAGTTTATCATCCAGTCTCTAGCTCTCTGAGACAGCTTGGTTTACTTATTTCATATCAGAGACGTCATGTTGTATTTGTCCTTCAATGCCTGGGTTGCTTCACTCAACATAAGGTTCTCAAGATTCATCCATGTTATCACATATGTTTGTACTGTATTTGTTCTTATAGCTGAGTAGTATTCCATTGCATGTATATATCACATTTTATTTATCCATTCATCTGTTGATGGGCATTTGGGTTGATTCCAACTTTTGGCAATAGTGAATAGTGCTGCTATGAACATTGGTGTGCATATATCAGTTTGTGTCCTTGTTTTCAAATCTTCTGGGTATATACCCCGCAGTAGAATTGCTGGGTCATATGGCAAATCTATAGCTAGTTTTTTGAGAAACCGCCAAACTGTCCTCCAGAATGACTGGATCCTTCTGCATTCCCACCAGCAGTGAATGAGTGTTCCCATTCCTCCACATCCTCTCCAGCAATTGTAGTCTTCTGATTTTTTGATAGCTGCCAGTCTTATGGGAGTAAGATGGTATCTCATTGTTGTTTTGAATTTTCATTTCCCTAATAGCTAGGAATTTTGAGCATTTTTTCATGTGTCTTTTAGCCATTTGTATATCATCTTTGGAGAAGTGTCTGTTCAAATCTTTTTCCCATTTTTTTAAGTGGACTGTTTGTCTTTTTATTTTCAAGATAAAGGAGTTCTTTATATATGCAGGATTTAAGTCTCCTATCAGATATATTGTTACCAAATATTTTCTCCCATTGTGTAGGCTCTCTTTTCACTTTCCTGACAAACTCCTTTCAGGTGCAGAAGGCTTTAATTTTGAGGAAGTCCCATTTATCAATTTGTTCTTTTGCTGCTTGTGCTTTTGGTGTGAAGCCCACGAAGCCATTTCCTATTACAAGGTCTTGTAGATGTTTCCCTACACTGCTTTCCAAGGTCTTTATGGTCTTGGGTCTTATGTTTAGGTCTTTGATCCATCTTGAGTTGATCTTTGTATAAGGTGTGAGATGGTAATCCTCTTTCATTCTTTTACATATGGATATCCAGTTCTCCAGGCACCATTTGTTGAAGAGGCCATTCTCTCCCAGTTGAGAGGCTTTGGTGGCCTCGTCAAATATCATATGGCTGTGTATATGAGGATCTATATCAGAACTCTCAATTCGGTTCCATTGGTCAATATGTCTATCCTTGTGCCAATATCATGCTGTTTTCACTACTGTAGCTTTGTAGTATGTTTTGAAGTCAGGAAGTGTGATTCCTCCAGTATCATTTTTCTTTTTCAATATGTCTTTGGCTATTCAGGGCCTCTTTCCTTTCCAAATAAATTTCATAGCTAGTTTTTCTAGTTCATTAGAGAATGCTGTGTTGATTTTTATTGGGATTGTATTGAATGTGTAGATCAGTTTTGGTAGAATAGACATCTTAATATTTAGTCTTCCTATCCATGAACAGGGAATATTCTTCCATTTATTTAGGTCTTCTTTGATTTCCTTGAACAGTGTTGTGTAGTTTTCCGTGTATAAGTCTTTTACATCTTTAGTTAAATTTATTCCTAGGTATTTGATGTTTTTATTCACTATTGTGAATAGTATTTGATTCCTGATTTCCTCCTCAGATTGCTCATTATTGGTGTACAGAAATGCTACTGATTTTTGTGCATTTATCTTGTAACTTGTGACTTTACTGGACTCATTTATAAGTTCTAGAAGCTTTGTTGTAGACCTCTCAGGGTTTTCTAGGTATAGGATCAAATTATCTGCAAATAGTGAAATTTTGACTTTTTCCTTTCCAATTTGGATGCCTTTTATGTCTGGTTCTTGCCTCAGTGCTCGAATAAGTACTTCTAAGAGTATGTTAAATAGGAGGGGTGATAGTGGACATCCTTGTCTTGCTCCTGGTCTTAGAGGGAAAGATTTTAGGATTTCACCATTGTAAATGATGTTGGCTGTGGGTTTTTCATATATACTCTTCATCATGTTCAGAAAGTTTCTTTCTATTCCGATCTTTTGCAGTGTTTTTTTGAAGAAAGGGTGCTGTATTTTTTCAAATGCTTTTTCTGCATCTATAGATATGATCATGTGATTTTTTTCCTTCAATCTGTTTATGTGGCATATTACATTAATTGATTTTCTTATGTTGAACCATCCTTGCATACCAGGAATGAACCCCACTTGGTCATGGTGTATAATTTGTTTAATGTGTTGTTGAATACGATTAGCAAGTATTTCGCTGAGGATTTTTGCATCAAGGTTCATTAGAGAGATCGGCCTGTAATTTTCCTTTCTTGTGGTGTCTTTGTTTGGCTTTGGTACTAGAGTAATGTTGGCATCATAGAATGAGTTAGGCAATGATCCTTCCGTTTCAATTTTTTTGGAAGAGTTTCAGCAAGATTGGTGTTCATTCTTTCCGGAATGTTTTGTAGAATTCACCTGTGAAGCCGTCTGGCCCAGGGCTCTTTTTAGTTGGGAGGTTTTTAATGACTGATTCTATCTCTTTACTTGTGATTGGTTTGTTGAGATCACCAACTTCTTTGTCAATGTAGGCTGCTTATGTGTTTCTAGGAATTTGTCTATTTCCTCTAAACTGTTGTTTTTGTTGGAATATAATTTTTCAAAGTATCCTCTTATGATAGTCTTTATTTCTGTGGTGTATCTCCTTTCTCATTTCTTATTTTGTGTATTTACTTCTCTATTTTTTTCTTTGTTAATCTAGCCAAGGGTTTGTCGATTTTTTTTATTTTCTCAAAGAACCAGCTCTTGGTTTTGTTTATTTTTTCAAGTGCTTTCATGTTTTCTATTTTATTTAGCTCTGCTCTGATCTTTGTTATTTCTTTTTTTCTTCTTCCTTTGGGGTTAGTTTGTTGTTTTTTAACTAATTCCTCCAAGTGTGCATTTAGTTCTTCAACTTTAGCTCTTTCTTCTTTTTTGATGTATGAATTTATGGCTATAAATTTCCCTCTCCGTATTGCTTTTGCTGGATCCCGTAAGTTTGGATATGTTGTGTTATCATTTTCATTAGTTTCAAGGTAGTTATTAATTTCTTTTGAGCTTTCCTCCTTGACCCACTGTTTTTCTAAGAGTGTGTTGTTTAACTTCCAAATCTTGGTGCCAAATCTGGGTCTCTGATCCTTGCAGATTTCCAGCTTCATTCCACTGTGGTCATAGAAATTATATTGTATGATTTCTACCTTTCTGAATTCATTGAGACTTTTTCTGTGGCCTAGCATGTGGTCTATCTTAGAGAATGATCCATGTGTACTTGAGAAGAATGTATATCCTGCTGTATTTGAATGTAATGTTCTGTATATGTCAATTAGGTCCAGCTCCTCTAATATACTGTTCAAAGTCTTTGTTTCTTTATTGATTCTCTTTTGAGATGTTCTGTCCAAAGTTGATAGTGGTGTATTAAAGTCTCCCACTATAATTGTAGAGGCATCTATTCCTTCACTTAGTTTTTCCAGTGTTTGCCTCACATATTTGGAGGCACCCTTGTTAGGAGTATAAATGTTTATGATTGTTCTTTCTTCTTGAGAGATTATCCCTTTCACTAATATGTAGTGTCCATCTTTGTCTCTCACAATTGTTTTGCATTTGAAGTCTATTTTAACTGATATTAATATTGCTACTCCTGCCCTTTTTTGGTTATTGTTTGCTTGTAAGATTATTTTCCAGCCATTCACTTTCAACCTCCTTGAATCCCTGGGTCTAAGATGTGTTTCTTGCAGACAGCATATAGATGGGTCATATTTCCTTATCCAATCCTCCAGTCTGAGTCTCTTGACAGGTGAGTTTAATCCATTGACATTCAGTGTTATTACTTTCAAGGAATTACTTATATTAGCCATATTTTCTTTGGATTTGTGTTTGTCATATTCTGTTTGATTTTCTCTTTCTGTTTTTGTCTTTTTAGTTGTTCTTACACTCTCCTCCAACTCTGTCTCTCTTGTTTTTTTCTTTCTTCCTGCAGAACTCCCTTTAGTATTTCTTGAAGGGCAGGATTCTTGTTGGCATACTCTCTTAGTTTCTGTTTGTCTGTGAATATTTTGAACTCTCCATCATTTTTGAATGCTAAGTTTGCTGGGTAGAGTATTCTCAGTTGGAATTTTTTTTCTTTTAGTACCTTGACTATGTCATTACCACTGTCTTCTTGCCTCCATGGTTTCAGATGAGAAATCAGCACTTAATCTTATGGAGCCTCCTTTGTATGTGATGGTTCTCTTTTCTCTTGCTGCTTTTAGTATTTTCTCCTTGTCTTGAGCATTGGATAACTTGACAAGTATATGTCTTGGGGTAGGCCTGTTGGGATTTATGCTGTTTGGGGTGCATTGTGTTTCCTGGACATGTACATCCATCTCCCTCAATAGATTTGGGAAGTTTTCAGCCATTATGTCCTCCAACACCCCTTCTGTCCCCTTTCCCTTCTCTTCTCCTTCTGGGATGCCTATAATATGTATGTTTGCACGTTTTGCATTGTCATTCAGGTCCCTAAGCCCCTGCTGGATTTTTTCTATCTTTTTATCAACCAGTTCTACTATCTGTTTGATTTCAGATATACTGTCTTCCATGTTACTTAATCTCTCCTCTGCCTCTTCGAGTCTGCTGTTATTTGCTGGAGTGTATTTTTGATTTCTTGAATTGTGCTGTTCATCACCATCATATCTGTTATTTATTTGGGGGGGGTATATATATATATATATTTTTAAAAGATACTTAGATTGCATGAAGGTTACATAAAAAATATAGGGGGTTCCCAAATGCCCTACTCCCCACACCTCCCACATTTACCCATGTTAACAACATCCTTCATTAGTGTGGTATAGTCATTGCAACTGATAAGCACATTTTGGAGCATTGCAATTAAGCACAGATTTTATTTTACATTGTAGTTTACATTCTCTCCCACTCAATTCCATAGGCTATGGCAAGATATATAACGATGTGTATCTGTTCTTGAAATGTCCTTCTGGACAATTCCCAAGTCCCAAAATGCTCCCATATTACTCCTGTTTTTCCCTTTCCATGCCCTCAGAATCTCCAGAGGTCATAGCCTCCACATCAACGATATAATTTCTTCCATTGGTAAGATCACAATAAGTCTATAGTGTAATATCAGTAAATCTGAGTTTTCTTTTTTTTAAACTCAATGAAAATATTTTATTTAACTCATTAATGAGTGTATCATCAAGATATTAAAACATATTCAGAGGAGAAATGAAATTTTCACATACATAAGGGCAGATAAACAATTTTCAAATAGTTGTAAAACATGTGTGTTATAGAGCAATAATCAGTTTTATTAGATCAGAGCAGAACTTCCCATTCACTGGAAGAAAATAATTATTTTCATATTTAACAGTTTTTGGCAAATTATGGAATTGTAAATAGCTCAAAAACTTTATTTTTTTGTTTGAAAGAATATTTTTTATTTTTTTGTCTTTATTTTTTTAATGTTACATTAAAAAAAATGAGGTCCCCATATACCCCCACCCTCCTCACCCTACTCCTCGCCCCATAACAACAACCTATATTTTTGTGTATAATTGCAATTTCTTCTGTATTCTCTCCAATTGTTTTCTTCATATCCTTAATCTCTTCCTTCACCTCATCAAATTGGTCCGTAATATATCTTTTGAGATCTTTAATTACTTGTTTGATATTTTGCTCCTCTTCCTGGTTTTTGGTTTGTTCATTGGATTGGGGCATGTTTTCCTGATTATTGGTTTGGTTTGTAGTTTTTTGTTGCTGTCTGGTCATCATTTTATCTTGACGGGTTTAGTCAGTTGCTTAGCTTCTTAGTCTAGTTTGGAGTTTAATTAGTTGTTGTTTGTGCATGCGTGTTAAATCTTCTCTTTGTCACTTTGTTCTTCTTATTCTATTTCCTTGTTGTTGGCTAAGTTCACTTGAAGGAAAATATTAGGGCCAGAGAAAGCAAATGGAGTAAGAAAAGAAACTGAATAGTAGTAGTATTGATAGTAAATATTAACAGAGGAACCCTGTGAGATATAGGAGAATGGATATTAGACTCATGTATGGTCCGTAGAGTTAAAAGAGTAAGAAAAGTAAAGTACGTAAAAATCTGAATATGGGGAGGAATACAGTGTGAATTAAAAGGCCTGTGTGTTCAGGAGAGAGGGAAAGAGAAAAGCAAGGACAATAATATAAGGAGTGAATATAAGGCAGAAAACAGAACAAAGGTATTAGTAATAAAAAGTAAAAAAAAAAAAATAGGGGGGCAAACAAAGGGAGATGTAATGTAAGAGAAACAATCAGTGATGGAGGACAGAAATATTCAGAGGAAAGGGGATGGTGTCGGTGGCCAAAATCAAAACACACAGAAGAGAGGAAATGGAGGATGAGGAAATACAGCAAATGTGAAGCGCTCCCTGCAGCACCTAATATAAAAACATATGAAAGAAGAGAAGGAAAGAAAGAAAAGGGGAAAAAAAGGGACAAAAGCAAGCAAGAAAAAGAGAAGGAAAAAGGAGAAAAAGTGGCCTTGGGGGATAAAGAGGAAGGAAAAACAAGAAGACAAACCAACAAAATACCAAAGTTTCAAGCAAGGAATCCTCTTTGCAGTTAAGTAAAATGCTTAGGAATCTGATGTTCCCCCTCTCTCCCTTCCTCACTTCCCGCTCTCCCAGGCAGCAGGAAAGCTGCTGAGAGGTCTGGTAGGAGATTCAAGTGGGTGCTTGTTGAACTCACTCTGCATAGAAAACAATGTTCTTAATTTCCAGAGAGAGAGCGCCCACACCTCACCAGGAACCCCAAGTATGCTACTGGAGGCTTGGAAAGCAGCTCCTACAGCCCCTCTCCTTTAGGTGTGCTGTGAGAGGGCTTGCTGATTTTCTGACTCCACCTTCTCCCAGGCCAAGTTTCCTATCCCAGGGTATTTAGGTGAATCAGGCTTTCTCAGCAGATTCGCCTCTCATCTCTTCCCAGGCTCTCCCCAAGCCAGCCGGTATGCTCCTCCAAGCACAAGAAGAGAAAAAAAGGGGGGAGGGGACACCAGAAAATTGAACCCACACTAGCCAGGGCCCCCTACTCCACCCCCACCGAATCCCTCCCACTCACACAGTCAGTCCAAAACTGGAGGGCTGGGGCAATCCCGGACCTCTGGGAGCACTGGACTCAGAAAAGGGAAGTCCGGGACTCTGCAGGCCCAGGGCACATTTGGTCCGTGGAACACAGGCTACAGGGGCTCAGGGGACACGGACCTGGGGACCACGCATCCAGGGACCACGGGGCCCAGGAAACACCACCACACAACCAACAGATGTCAGGAAACACTGCAGCCCCCAACCCCAGGGGGAAGGGTCCTGCCAGCCCACAGCCTCCGACCTCTGTACTTGTCAGCCACAATTCTACCTTTAGCAAGCACCACCTCTGCCACACTCTCTCCAAATTGATGTCCACACACCCTCCGCCCTGCAAGCCCCCAGGGCAGCCCGCTCTGGCAAGACTCCAACCCCACTCGGCCCTCTTTGCAGGCCCTGATTTCTTTATCTGTTATCAATTGCTGCATAGTGAGCCACACCTAAATTTAGTGACAAAATGACAACTCTGGAGGGGGAGAACGAGGCAGTCGGGGATGAGGTGAGAGCTAAAGGGTACAAGGTTTCTTTTCGAGGAAGTGGAAATTTTCTAAAACTGACTTTGGTGATGATGGCACATGCCCGTGAATCTACTGTAGCTGTCCAATGGTAAACTTCAGGCTGGCAAATGGTGTGATACGCAGAATATATCTCAATACAGCTGCCGCTAAACAGCATCAACATTTGCTTTCTCAGGAGTGCACAGGTTGGCAGTTTGGGCATGGCTCGGCAGGGAGGTTGTTCTTTGGGCGTTGCTTAGAGCCCCTGACAGTGCTGGCCGTCCCTGGAGGCTCGAGCAGGCCCACCAGGCTGCGTGACCTCCTCCCAAGTCTGGAATGTGACACTGGCTCTTAGCTTGGGGCCCCTCTGGTCAGCCACTGCAAATTAGGTCACATGGCTGCATTCCAAGAGCGCGTGAGCAGGACTGCACAATGTCTTCTGCCCTGCGCCTGGCAGCCACGCTAGGCAAAGTCCTTTCCTGTTTTGTTGTTGTGTTGTTGTTGTTGTTGTTTGTGAGGTACTGGGGCCAGAGATTGAACCGGGGACCTTATACGTGGAAAGTCAGCGCTCTGCTTCTGAGCTATACTGGCTCTCCTGAGTTGCTCTTTTAATTTAGTTTCTTTGTTTTAGTTATTAAGAGGTATCGAGGGTTGAACCTGGGACCTCGAATATGGGAAGTAGGTGCTCAGTCATTTCATTTGGGCTGCGTCCACTCCCGCATGGCATCCTTTTAGCCCCAGAACGCCCCAAAGGCGGCTCATTTGCAGTAGTGGGAAAAGGAACTCTGTCTCTTGAAGAAAACAGCTCTGAGTGTTTACGACGCCCTGAGTCTCTCGGCTGGCTGTTTGGCCCCTTGGTTTTCAGGCTCCGGCATATTAAAAAATGCAGAGGCCCGGCTGCTGGGGCTTTGCACGTGGGGGGTTGCGGGGAGTGTGCCTCGCTCCAGTTGGGACCAAGGCAGTGGGGTGTCTGCTGAGAACTTGAGGCGCTCACCAGGGCCCCTCGTCCTGGGTAGACGGCGAGCCCCCTTCTCTGACGACGCGAGGTGCCTCCTTAGCGCTTCACGCTCCCAGCAGCAACCCTGGGCTCGCCCCACGGCCTCTGCACTGGGAGTTCCCCAGCGCTTCACAGGGAAGTGGTGTGGGCAGAGGCTCCCTCCCCTGCGTCCCCTCGAGCCCCCCGGGGTCCGTCCCCTGGGCTCCGTGTCTGCCACGCCTCTTCCCTGCAGGACGAACGGACGGGCGCTCGGAGGGGAGCCTGTTCCCGGGCGCCGGGCTCACGCTGCTCGTACCTTCCTTTCTCAGATCCCAGCCCTTTGTGCTTTCTTTGCTCTGTAGATCCTTCAAAGCGCTGTTTTGAGGCCGTTGCGCTGTTTGCCGCTGTTTTCAGCAGAGTTAGCCAGAAGCGCGAGCCCCGTTGCTGCAGTCGCTTCCAGTCTTTTTTCCCTGTGCTCATGGAGGTCGTCTATTACGATTCCTTTTGTGATGATGTGTCTAGAAGAAACTTTGTTTCTGGAAGGAAATTTAGAGGCCCTTAGCGTAGCTCAGGCAGTATCTTTTCCTCGTCAGTGTATCCCGAGCCCCCGCATTTTCCAAGTTTGTGGGACTAAAGAACGTGCCGGTAGCAGGGCCCTCAGTCGCCGTCCGCGTGTGAGCTCACCCGGCTCACCGAGGGGGCCCGAGGCCCAAGAGCGGACAGAGGGCTCCGTGGGCCTGCCGTGGGGTTGGGGCGCGGCCCCTGTGAGCCCGGGGCCTTGGCCCCCCACCCTGGTCCCCAGCCCCCCACCCCCGAGCAGAAGCCTCTTCCCACCCGGCGGGGGGGCGGGACAGTGTGCCCGCGCTCGTCCACCTAATTAACGGTCCCTGGACGCGGCCTCTCCACGACCCCCCCACGCTGCCTGGAAGCACCGGGTGCCATGCGTTGGGTGCTCTCCCCGCCTCTGGAGGGACCCCAGCCCCCGTGCGGCAGGCGGCCCCCGGGAGGGCGCGAGCCTCAGGGGGAGTGGGAGCAGGGCAGCTGCCGGCGGTCCTCACGCGTGCTCTCCGTCCCCCAGGCTGCGGGAGCACCACCGCGCCACCATCAGGGTCATCCGCCGCATGCAGTACTTTGTGGCCAAGAAGAGGTTCCAGGTGAGTGGGCGCCCGGCCCCCGCAGAGCCCCCCGCCCCCCCCCCAGGCTCTCCCCTGCCCAGGTGGCCTCACTCTTCGGCCCCTGGCTGCCCCCCGTTTGGAGAGTGGGGCCCTCTTGCTGGGTGGGGCCGGAGCCCCTGGGCGCCCATTAGCCCAGCCCTGCCCTCGGGGAGCCCACAGCCCTGGAGAATTGGACCTGCCCCAGGCGCCCCTCCCCTGCTGGGGGTCCAGCCTCAGTGGGGGCTGGAGAGGGGAGGGGGCACTCAGCCGGGACCGGGTGACAGTGGAGACCCCAGGAGCAGGCATCTCCGGGTGGGCCGTTCTCTTGGCAAGAGGCTCGGCCTGGGGGTGCCTTGGAAAGGTGAGAGCCCGCTGAGCCAGGGTGTTGGCTCATTTGGGGCTCAGGCAGGGGTGGGGTGACTTGTCCCCGTCCCTCAGAGCGGCTGCTGCAGGATGGGCCCTTCCCCCGCAGTGGAGCCCACCCCTGTCCCACCCGGGCGGCCCTGCAGCTCATCCCCCACATCTGGGAAGGGTCAGTCTGGGCAAGACTGACCCCAAGACGGGGAGGGGGCCGGGCACAGGGCGCCCCGTTTTGTGGGAGCTTGGGTGACGGCAGGGACCGTCGAAACCCCAAGTCGACCTGGTGAATGGAGGGGCCGGCGGGCAGCCTCGGAATGGGGTCTGCGCCCCCGGGCAGGGCAGTGGGCACGGGGGGGGCCGCTGCCAAGGACGGGGGAGCGCCCAGCAAGGCACTGGCCCTTGGGGTCCCACTGCTATCACTGCACGTGTTGAGGCAAAACAGCCCCTGCCGGGCCGTGGAGGGCCTGCCAGGGGACAGGCTGAGAGCCCCGGTCCCCTTTCCTGCCTCAGGACTTGAGCCAGAACTGCACGTAGCTCAGGAGGCTTCCGGAAGTGGGGAGGGGGGCGAACCCGCAGCCCCTGGCTTTGACCCCGTGGGCTCCAGAGCTCGTGAGCTGGGTGGGGGCTGGGCTGCCTCCCACCCTGCCGGCCGGCTCCCCTGGCCGGGGTGCGGGCGGTGGCCGGGGGGGCCCGGGAGGAGGAGCCTGGGGACCCGCTCTCCCTGCAGCCAGCCTGGCCGCCTCCTGCTGCGCCCCACCCCCACACGGCCGCCCGGCCTGGCCGGACGATAAGTCCCCGGGCAGCGCCCCGCTGTCTGGCCCGAGGAGCCAGAAGCTCTTAGCCCTTCAGGTTTGCCTGGGGCGTGCGTGTCCACCGTCCGTCTGGACAGGGCGGCGTTATCTCGGCTCATCGGAGGCTCCTGGGAGGCCGAGGAAATGAGCCTGGGAGAGAAAACTGAGACGCCATCCCCGGCCCGGCCCCAGCAGCCACTTGACGGAGGCCGGGGAGAGCTGACGGACCCCAAGGGGCGCGTGCTGGCTCCCCAGAGGCCGCCTGCAGAGCCCCCTACGAGGGCAGGCCGGGGTCAAAGGTGGGGGTCTGCTCCGTTGTCACCCACCACAAGCCCAGCCCCCTCCTGCAGATGTGCACATGCACCCAGCCCCCTCCTGCAGCTGTGCACTCACACCCACGCAGCCCCCTCCTGCAGTGCATACTCACTCACACCCAGCCCCCTCCTGCAGATGTGCACATGCACCCAGCCCCCTCCTGCAGATGTGCACTCACACCCACGCAGCCCCCTCCGGTGATATGCACGCTCACACACACACCCAGCCCCCTCCTGCAGTCGTGCTCATATGTGCACACGTGCCTTCATGCGGGCACACTCGCCCAGCACCCTTCTCAGCTTCTCTCACCTTCTCCCTGCACCTCAGGAGTGGGGAGTTGGGCGGCCCATGGCCCCCGGAGCTGCCCAGAGACCATGCTCAAGGGCCGCACTGCCAGGGCCAGGCTGGGCCGAGGTGGCTTGGACCAGCCTTCATCCCCCCTGAGCCTGGACCCCTCCTGCTCCCTCCACCCCAACCTGCCCAGACCTCACCCACAGGCCTGGAGGGCCGCATGCCTGCAGGGGCCCTGCTCCCCTCAAGATGTCCACCAGCAAGCAGCTCAGGCCCTGGGCTCAGCCAAGACCACCCACAGCCACTGCTGGCTCTCCTGGTGTGGGGCTGTCTCCAGACACCCACCCCTCACCTATCATCTTAGTTTGTCCTCGCACCCTCCCTGGGAACCAGGCAGGGACAGGGCTCAGCACCCCATCTTACAGAAGAGAGGAGCTAGGCTTAGTATCCCATCTTATAAAAGGGATGATCCCAGCTCAGTATCCTATCTTACAGAAGAGAGGAGCTGGGCTTGACATCCCATCTCAAAAAAGGGATGATCCTGGCTCAACATCCCATCTTACAGAAGAGAGGAACTAGGCTTAGTATCCCATCTTACAGAAGAGAAGAGCTAGGCTTAGTATCCTATCTTACAAAAGGGATGATCCCGGCTCAGTATCCCATCTTACAGAAGAGAGGAGCTGGGCTTAGACATCCCATCTCTCAAAAGGGATGATCCCGGGTCAACATCCCATCTTACAGAAGGGAGGAGCTAGGCTTAGTATCTCATCTTATAAAAGGGATGATCCTGGCTCAACATCCCATCTTACAGAAGGGAGGAGCTGGGCTTAGTATCCCATCTTACAAAAGGGACAATCCCAACTCAGCATCCCATCTTACAGAAGAGAGGAGCTAGGCTTAGTATCTCATCTTATAAAAGGGATGATCCCAGGTCAACATCCCATCTTACAGAAGAGAGGAGCTAGACTTAGCATCTCATCTTACAAAAGGGATGATCCCAGCTCAGCATCCCATCTTACAGAAGGGAGAAGCTGGGCTTAGTATCTCTTCTTACAAAAGGGATGATTCCGGCTCAGTATCCCATCTCACAGAAGGGAGAAGCTGGGCTCAGCACCCCCAGGTTGCAGAATTGAAAACAGATATCTGGGGTGATTATCACTAGCCTGTACTTCGATGCCATTTTTACGGCTGTCATGAGCTGAGCTAAGTGACAAGCCAGCCCCCCTCCCCGGTGTGCTGCTCCCACCCGCCCCCAGACATGGCAGGCCCGCTCGGGGGCACAGCTATGCTGGGAAGCGGCTTCTCCCCAGCCTCCCGGCCTCGGGGCCCCATCTTCTGTCTGATAGGGGCTGGGTGCTGCTGGCGGGGGCCCCCATCTGGTGACCTGCAGGGACAGGAACCCCCTGACTTCAGGGCCAGTGTGTGGGGGGAGGCCTCTGCCCTCAGGGGGAAGGGTGCTGGAGGCAGCTGCAGGAGCCCCCAAGCCGCCAGCGCTGAGGGTGGGAGTCCTGGTGGGAGGCTGGCCCAGCTGGGGTGGGCACGCGGCCGCCCGGGGCTTTCTGGAAGCCCCTCCCTGCTCCTGTGCCAGCAACAGGCCGCGAAGCCGGTGTCCCTGCTGGGCTGGGCCTTGGGTGCTGATGGGGCCCCCGGACCGGACCTCTGCCGGCCCTCAACGTAGGGTGGTCTGTTCCCCCACGAGGCTCTGGTGTTGCTGCTCCCCGAATGGGCAGTGGGCTTTCCGGGCCCTGAGACCCCTGCCAGGCCTGCTGCTGCCCCTGGGGTCCCTGGAGCAAGCCCCTGAGCACAGCAGGGGCTTCGGGCCATCGAGAGAAGGGTCTTCTCTGTTGTGGTTTCTTTTGTATGTTTTTTTTAAGATTTATTTTTTATTTATTTCTCCCCTCCCCCCCCAGTTGTCTGCTCTCTATGTCCATTCGCTTTGTGTTCTTCTGTATTCTTGTCAGTGGCACCAGGAATCTGTGTCTCTTTTTGTTTGGTCATCTTGCTGTGTCAGCTCTCCGTGTGTGCGGCACCATTCTTGGGCAGGCTGCACTTTCTTTCGCGCTGGGTGGCTCTCCTTATGGGGCGCACTCCTTGCGTGTGGGGCGCCCCTACACGGGGGACACCCCTGCGTGGCACGGCACTCCTTGCGCGCATCAGCACTGCGCATGGGCCAGCTCCACACGGGTCAAGGAGGCCCGGGGTTTGAACCGTGGACCTCTCATGTGGTAGACGGACGCCCTACCAGTTGGGCCACATGCCTTCCCTGTTGTGGTTTCTGGTGACGTGTCCGAGCCCCATGTGCTAGTGAGCTGAGCACGGGCCCCGGCCCTTGGGGCTCCAACGCTGCCAGGCCACGGAACCGCCAAGTGCCCCGGAGCCTGGGCAGGCGCCCGTCTCCCTGAGCCTGCTCTGTGGGCTGAGCGAACCCCAGAGACCGTCACCTGGGGTCCCCTCTCCCCAGAGCAGGAAGGGGACCGGCCACCTCCCACCCCACGCCCAGTGGCCGAGACGCAGCGGCCACGCAGAGCTGTGCCCTCCGTGCTGGCCCTCCCAGGGCTGTTTAAGCGGACGCACTGTCCCCTGGGTGCCAGGAGCGGGCGGGTGGGCGCGGGCTGAGCTGACCGTGCCTCTGCCCGCAGCAAGCGCGGAAGCCTTACGACGTGCGGGACGTCATCGAGCAGTATTCCCAGGGCCATCTTAACCTCATGGTGCGCATCAAGGAGCTGCAGAGAAGGTGGGTGTGGGGTGGGGTGCTGGAGGTGGGCTGGGGCGCAAGGGCACCAGGTGGGGTGCTGGAAGCAGGGTGGGATGCTGGAGGTGGGGTGCACGGAGGCGGGGGGCGCGCAGGGCGTGGGGTGGACCAGGCCGCCCGCCAGCCGGGGTGGCTCCAGCCCTGGGGGGACCCGAGGGGGGTGGGAAGGGCTGAGACCCTCCCGGACGTGGGAGCCTGAGGGCGGGCAGCCCCCGCCTCGCCGCTGTCCCTGGAAGAGTGGGGGACTGGCCTGGAGCGGAGGAGGGAAAAGCCCACTGGCCTCCCGCCCGCTCAACCAGGGCTGGCCAGGGCGAGTCCTGCTGACCTGCCCGGGCCACATGAACCAGCCGTGGGACGTGGGGGTCCATGGGCTGGCCACTGGCCACCAAGGCCACACCTGGGTCCCGAGGGAGGAAGGTCTGGGGCAGCCCCCTCCCCACCCCCCGCTCTGCTCCCCTGCCCAGCAGGACTTGGGTAGGGACACTGGGTGGGAGGTCGGGCTGCCCCACCCCCACGGCCAGGCCAGGTGTCCGCACGCTGCCCGGCCAGGCATGAGCGAGTCTGTGTCCCCTTCCCCGCAGGCTGGACCAGTCCGTCGGGAAGCCCTCCCTCTTCGTCTCTGCTTCAGGTAGGTTTCTGCAGCCCCTTGCCCAGGTGGACCCCGGGGCCGGGGCCCTCTGGACCCTATCCCCTGCTGGACTCATGACCACCCCGATCCCACCAACAGAAGGGGCCATCGGGGCCTCTGAGGCACGAGATGAGACGCGAATGCCGGCGAGGAGCCAGGGCAGCCCGCTGGGCAGGGGGGCACCGTGCTCACCTTGCCACGGGTGCGTCTGCCAAGGTGCCTCCCTGGGTCTCTGACATGACGCACTCTTCCTGGGCGCCAAGGCGGGGGCCTGGACATGGACATTTGACCCCAGGACAGTGTGAGATCCCAGGTGCCTGGGAGAAGGCGGGCGCCTGGGGAGTGGTGCTGGGGCGGGAGCCAGGGGTCAGCGGGGCTTCCCTCGACCTCAGGACTCAGGTTGTGGGAAGCAGGAGCGTCCAGCTGTGTGGCGGGTGCTGGTGCCGAGAGCCCAGACCTCCGGCTCCCAGGCCAGGCCATGTGTCCTGGAGAGGACAGGGCCTCAGGGTTGCCCCAGCCCAAGTTCAAGTGGGAGCTGTAGCTCACAGTGGGGGCTGCTGGGGCAGCAGGCATTCTCTGGGCCTTGGCGAGGCCAAGGCTACTGTGGGAGGCAGAATCGTAGTAGATTTGAACGGCAAGCAGCATGCACCATGCCAGATAGCTCTCTGGGCAGGGTGAGTCCTTGTCTCGGTCTGGGGGGCTCCAGGCAGGGGCAGGGCCCTGGTCTGCGGCGGCCGCGACTGCACCCTGCCCGTGCCACCATGCCTCCTCCTTCTGGAGTTCTCACCACCGATACTCTTTTCAAAGATGCACACGTAGGTTCGGTCCCTGTGGCTCTGGCTTCCCCATCCCCTCAGCCCTCCTCTCCGAGCCCCATCGGAGCCACCTGCCCCTCCCCTGGCCTCCTGCCCACCCCCGCCGCACACACCCCTGATTCCAGGGCTTTATCCCTGCAGAAAAGAACAAGGACCGAGGGATCAACACGATCGGTGCCCGCCTGAACCGGATGGAAGACAAGGTAGGCGTGTGCAGTCCAGGCGGTCAGGGGTAGCGCCTCGGGGGTCTCCGTCGTGGGGGCTGGCCCTGCCGCCCACCCCAGCATCTCTCCTGGCTCTGTCCCAGGCATGCGGGAGGTGGGGCGTCTCCAGACCCCCTTCCTTCCCGCTCGGTGGGCTCCCCCGGCGCCAGGGCCCCTGTGGAAGGAGCAGGGCCGGTGGACAGGCCAGCATCCAGGCCGATTTCCTGTCCTCTGGCAGCAGGTGCCACAGCCCTCCAGCGCGTGGCGAGCCGGGCAGCGCAGCAGTCCACGCCGCACGCAGCTACCAAGCCCCCGGGGTGCCTCGGGCCTGCCGTCCGGCCGTGGACATGGGCAGACGTGGGTCTGGCCTGTGTCGGAAGGAGCCTGTCCCCAGCAGCCAGGCCAGCAGCGCTCTCATGCTCGGGAGGGACCCCTGCCCTTCTGTGGCCTGACGGCGCAGCCGCGGGGGTCTGGGACCCCTGCCGTGGAGGGCTGCTCCCAGGCCTCAGCGCCTCCTGCCCCTGGAGTCAGCAGCGGGAGGGGGACGGGCTGGCATGGTGGGGGGGGGGGGACTGCGTGTCTCCGGAGTGCCCAGAGCCCTTGGGCGGGCTCCCTGCCCCTGCGCCGCCATCGGGGTCTCCACCTCTGCCCACGGCCGGCTGGGGAGGGAATGAGCCAAGTGCCAGACTAGGGCCACAGCGTGTTCAGAATCACAGGCCAGGTGTGACCGCAGCCCAGGAGGCCCGGAAGCTTCTGACAGGGGCAGGGCCAGCCCCATGTGGCCAGGCTGGGACCACAGGGGCCCTGGGCCAGCAGGCAGGCATGGGGGCTGGAGCTGCCCCTCCCCCAGTGACCACAGAGCCGGCACCCTCTGAGCAGGGTCTAGGGGCTTCATCTCTTGGGGACACTGGCCAGTGCTGGGAGCACCCCTGGGTCTGCGGCCCCACGCGGCCACTGCCCTGGGAGGGGTGTGCCAGGCCCCCTCAGGCCATCTGCTCCTGCCCAGGGCTGTGCCCGCTGCCCGGCCCCACCGCTGCTGGGGGGAGCGGACCAGACAAGCCCGCCGGGCGGGAGGGCGCACTCAGGCCGGGGCCCATGCATGGTGGTCTGGGGGGGCCGTTATCGCTCTGAGCAGCCCCGACCACGGCGCGTTCACCCGAGAGGGGCTGCGCGGCTAAAAATAGAGGCCCCTGGGCGGGGCCGGAGCTCGGCGCGCGTTTCCCCGGCAACGCCTGGCTCTGGTCCACCCCCACCTCGGCCGCAGCTGGGCTGGCAGGAGCCAGCGGGGCGGCCCGTGCCCCCGCCGCCCTCCACTCAGGGCGGTTTGCGCCGGCCAGGGGCGGCGGGTGGGGCCCTCCGAAGGGCCGGGTCCCGCGCCGTTGGCCAGTGGTGGAGGACACCGTGGCCGTCCGGGGGCTCAGCTCGCGAGGCCAGACGCAGGGGCAGGGGCACGACGTCTGCAGACACCCATGGAAGCCGAGAGGGCACGGGGCTCGGACCCCTGCCTCCGCCCCGTCTCGGCCTCCTCACCCGCCCCCACGATCGTCCCCGGCGAAGCGGCCCCTGTCCGCTGTGGCCACCAGGGCAGCTCTCGGGCGGGACCCGGCGACCCGGCGTGGCCCAAGCCCCCTCCTCTGTTCACCCGGGCTCGTTTCCGCCTTCACGGCCCTGCGCGCCGCTCCCCTTCTCGTCCCAGAGCCTGGGGAGCCTTGGGGTGTCCTGAGCAGTGCTCCCTTCCCAGGCTTGGGTGGGGGGCACCGGGGGACCACTGGGGACGTCGACACGGCTTCAGCTGCCAAGACCGGGTGCTGGCCTCGGGGGTACAGGACACGGGCCCGTGTTCTGTCAGATCTGAGTGACGAGGGGCAGCGTGTCCCCGAGCCCTGATCCCGGGGGCAAGGTCGGGAGCGCAGCGGGGGGGCCTGGAAGAGGAGCCCCCTCCGGGATGGCTCCGAGGGGGTTGTGCACCCTCGCGCCCGCTCGCTGCCAGCCTCCTGGTGCCGTCGTTGCGCCGTCCCACCGCCGAGGGGCCAGTGGAGCCGGAGGGGCCGGGGGTCCTGGCCGGGGCGCCCCACGGGCGTGGGAAGCGTCCGTCCCCTCCGCAGCCGCCGACAGGGCCCCGTCGGGCCAGACCCTGGGAAGGCGCCCCGGAGGGCGCTGTGGCACGTCCCGGGCCCCAGGTTATCGCGGTTATCTTTGGCCATCGGGACCATAAACAACGGCGCAGAAACTTGCTGATGGTGGGGAGCTGGGAACAGGAAGTCCCGCAGCCTCCAGACCCTGCAGGCCCCGGCGGGGTCGGCGCCTGCCCGGCCACGCCAGGCCACGTCAGCGGGCAGAGCTCCCCGGAGGTCCCGGGGGGAGAAGGCCCACCGGCTCCCCTCCCACCAAAGCCCTTGCTCAGCCTCAGAGACCCCACCCGGGCCTGGGCACACACAGCGGGGGCCACCCTCCGTCCCCGGCCTGGCCGTTTGGGCCTCGAGGCTGTGGCCCGGCCCTGGTGTCTTCTAAGGAGAGCAGAAGCCGCACCCACCCCACCCACACAGCGATGCACCCGGACCCCTCGCCCTGGGCCCTGCTCCCCACGGGCCCCCCTTCATCGTGAAAAGGGGGTCTCTCCCCCTGAGTGTGCGTATGTCCAGGAATCCCAAAAACCGCCTCCCACCCCCGACCCTCTCCTTTTTTTCTGCAAAGGGCTCTTATCTGCCCAAATAAATCCCACTTTACAGGTGGGGAAACTGAGGCCCGGAGTAGGTAAGCACTTGGCCTGCGGTCGCCCGGCTCGTCAGGTACAGGGCCAAGAGGGACAGACAGGTGGAGGCACAGAGGCGGAGCAGAAAACGGAAATGGTTCACGCAGCCGCGGGGTCTGCTGGAAGGGGCTGGGTAGGCGCGCCGGGGCTGCGGAGCGGGGGCCGCCGCGTCCAGAAGGGTCTTCGGCCCAGTCGGGTTTGGGGGGTGCCCGGCCGCTCCCTGCAGCCGGGGCCTGAGAACGCAGGCCCCTGTGGGTTCTGCGGCCCGCACGCCCCGACCCCCGGCCCCGGCCCACTGGGCTGCCCCGGGGAAGCCACGGCGCACATGGCTGTGGCAAGCCCCCTCCCCGAGCCGTTCGCGCCGGCCCCGCTTATTGCGCAGGCTGAGCTGGGGCTGCTGTCGGCGACGCGAGGCGCTCCGAGGGCGGGGAGGCTTCTCTGTTTTTGAAGGAAATGTTTGGTGGTCTGGAGCCGGGCGCGGCCGAGCCCGTGGTTTCCGAGTCCCAGCTGAGAGGGCGCCGGGTGGGGCGTCCCGCCACCTGGCGCTCCGTCCTCGAATGGGTGCGCACGTACGCCGCGCCCCGAGCCGCCCTGCTGTCCCCTGATGGCCAACGAGCCAGGCCATCTGCCCCAGGCCGCTCCTCTCACTTGTCCCTCATCGCAGGGGCGCTCCTCCATCCACCCGGGCCCCCACGCGGACACCCAGGACAGCGCCCAGCCCCCGGCACCCCGAGACACCCCCAGGGCCCCTCGGCACCTCTCTTCCTCACCCCCCCAGGCACGCTCCCCGCCTTTAGCATCGCTGGCTTGGGTGATTTCTCCAACCGCTTCCCTGGCCCCGACCTTCTCCACCACCCTCTCATCCCTTCGCTTTGTATGTTATTTTTTTAAAACCCTGCTGAAATCCTTTTGCTAACATTTGGATCGGGAATTTTTATATTGTTGTTTCTGGATGAGATACAGAACATAATCTCGTACCGTCCTCTCCAGGTTTTGATATGAAGTTCAGGTGAACCTCACAGAACGAGTTGCGACGTGTTCCGCCTCTTTCTATCCTCTGGAGCAGTGTGTGTAAGATTAGGATAACTCTTTTCCTTGGGCACTTGGTGGAACTTGAAGGTAAAGCCGTGTAGACCTTAAGTTTTCTTTGTGGATGATTTTAAACTACTGATTCTGTGACTTAAAGGGTTATGGGATTCCGTAGGTTTTCTATTTTGTCTTGTGTCAGTTTGATAAGTAATATTTTCTAATGATTTGTGCATTTCATGTTTCAGTAGTATTGGCATTTCTTATCATTTTAATGTCTGTAGCATCTGTAGTTAGACCCCTGCCTTCACTTTTTCCCCATTGGTCAAGATGTCAGATATTTGTCAATTTTATTAATATTTTCAACCAACATTGGACTTTGTTGATTCTCTCAATTGAGGCTTTGTTTCATTTCATTCACTTCTCTTTATTTTCTTCCTGCTATTTTCTTGACTTAAATGTATTTTTCTGTCTTTAATTTCTTAAGGTGAGTAATTGTGTGTTTTCAACCCTTCTAGTTTTCTAAGGTATGTATTTAAGACTATAAATTTCCCCCAAAATACCACCCTAACACCATCACCCAAGTTTTGATACAAACCATTTAATTTTACACTTCACTTATTTACATATTTTCTCCAAGCTTTATTTATGACCTCTTATTTGCTCCCAGGAATTTATTTACCAGTGTGTTTTTTTATTATTGTTATAATTGTGGTAGTCCTTTCTAATAGTATTGCTCTATTCAGATTGATTTTACGGCACATTATGTGGTCAACTTTTATAAATGTACCCTCTGTACTTGAAAACAATGGGTGTTCTGAGATTGTTGGGTGCATTTATGACTATTAGACCCAGCTTGTTAATTATTTTGTTCAAATATTCAATACCCTCATTGGAATGTGTTTTTCCGTAGAATCTGTGACTTACCGAAAGGAATGTTTTAAAAATTTCCAACTATTGTGGATAATTTTTCTAGATTTCCTTATATTTCTGTCAGTTTTTGCTTTATGTTTTATAATTAGATGCATATAATAAAACTTCTAAATAGTTACTGCTGAATTAACTATTTTATCATTATGTAGTACCTCCTTTATCTCAAGTAGTTCTTTTTCCCTTAAAATCTATTGCTATATAAGCTTCGTTTTTGCTTGTACATCTTCTTTTTAAACTTTGGGGTATAATTTACATACCATAAAATAAATCCAATGTAAATGTACAACAAATTTTCGTAAATTTCTAGACTTGTGCAACCAGCATCAAAGTCTGGCTTTAGAACATTTCCAGCACCGTCAAAATTTGCTTCAGCACTGATCTGCTTTCTCTCTCTGCAAATTTGCCTTTTCTGGATATTCCATTTATGTTTCAGCAGATGGATTCATACAACATGTAGTCTTTTGTCTGGCCTCTTGCTCTTCGTTGGATGTTCTTGATGTTCCTATAGGTTGCCCCATGTATCAGAATGTCTTTCCTTTTAATGCAGAATAGTATCTCATTGCATGGCTATGCCACATTTTGTTTATCCATTCACCATTTGCAGGGCATTTGATTGTCTGCAATTTTTAGCTACTATGAGCAATGCTCCTGTGAACTTTCATGTAAAAGTCTTATATGGACATGTTTTCATTTCTCTTGTATAGATTCCCAAGAGTAGAATTAATGGGTCAGGGAGTAAATTTCCGTTTAACTTTCTGAAGAAACATTTAAACTGTTATCGAAAGGGTCCATACCATTTTACTTTCCTACCAGCAAGGTTTAAAGGTTAAATCCTTGCAAATAGTTTGGTATGTTCTGTCTTTTTTATTTTGGCCCGTCTTTAAGCATTTAATGATATCTCACTGCAGTTTTGATTTGCATTCCCTAATGATTAATGATGTTGAGCGTCTTTGCATGTGCTTATTAGCTATTCATACATCTTCTCTGGTGAAATGTTTATTCAGCGCTCTTCCCCGTTTTCTAATTAGGTAGTTAGTTCTATTACTGAGTTGTTTTGGATACAAGCCCTTTATCAGACATAGGACTTGCAAATATTTTCTCCCATTCTGTTGCTTGTCTTTACATTTTCCTAATCATGTCTTTCAAACACAAAAGTTTTTCATTTTAATGAAGCCCAATTTATCATTCTCTTTCTTTCATGGCTTATGCTTTTGATGTTGTATCTAAGACCTCTTTACATAGCCCAAGGTCATGAACATTTCCTCCTATTTTTTTCTTCTCAAAGTTTTATAGATTTAGCTCTTACATTTAGGTCTGTGATCCATTTTTAATTAATTTTGGGGCTTGGTATGAAGTAAAATTGAAGTTCATTTTTTTTTTGCTTATGAATGTCCAGTTGTTCCAGCAACATTTTTTGAAAAGCCTGTCTTTCCCTCCAGCTGAATTGTCATGGTGCTTTTGTCAAAAATCAATTGACCATAAATATTTGGGTTTATTTTTGGACCCTAAATTCTGTCCTGTGGCTCTGTATGTCTGCCCTTATACCCGTACTATACCATCTAGATTTTTTATCTTTATAGTAAGTTTTGAAGTCAGATAGTGTAAGTCTTTAGTTTTGTTCTTTTTCAAAAAATTTTTGCCCATTCTAAGTCCTATGAATTTTCATAAAAATCTTAGGATAAGCTTGTCAATTTCCACCAAAAAAATAGCATTCTATGATTTTGATAGAGATTGTGTTGAATCTGTTTCTCCGTTTTGGGAAAACCGACATCTTCTAAGCCATGAATATGTATATCCCTCCATTTATTTGTTATGTAAGTTCTTTCAGTGATGTTTTATAGTTTTCCATGTATAAATCTTGCACTTTTTTGTTCAATTTATTTCTAAATATTTTATTATTTTATGCTAATGTTAATAGAATTGTTTTCTTAATTTCATCTTTTAATCCATTGCTAGTATATATGAATAAAATTTTTTATATTGACCTGGTAAATTGTGATATCGATGAACTAATTTATTAGTCTAGGTAGTTTTCATCGCTGTTGCCATTGACCCTGTAGGATTTTCTACATACAGGATCAGGTCATGTACACAAGTCATGTGTGAATATGGGAAGATTTGCTGCTTTTATTCCAATCTAGATGCCTTTCATTTATTTATTTTTTCCTAATTACAATGGCTTGAACTTTCAGTGAAATGTTAAAAAGAAATGGTGAGAACAGAACTTATGAAGAAAGCATTCAGTCATTCTCCATTAACTGATGTTAACCCTAAGTGTTACATGAATGTCCTCTATCAGGTTGATGGAGCTCCTTTCTAGTGCATTGAGTGTTCTTATTTTTTTTCTGTGATTTGTGTGGTTTTTTTTTAAGATTTATTTATTTATTTCTCTCCCCTCCCCGCCCCAGTTGTCTGTTCTGTGTCTATTTGCTGCGTGTTCTTCTTTTTTTTGTTGTTACTTTGGTTTTTTTTTTTTGTCTTTATTTATTTTCTTAATATTACATTAAAAAAATATGAGGTCCCCATACACCCCGTCCCCCTCACCCCACTCCTCCCCCCATAACAACAATCTCCTCCATCATCATGAGACATTCATTGCATTTGGTGAATACATCTCTGAGCACCGCTGCACCTCATGGTCAATGGTCCAGATCATAGCCCACACTCTTCCACGTTCCACCCAGTGGGCCATGGGAGGACATACAATGTCTGGTAACTGTCCCTACAGCATCACCCAGGACAACTCCAAGTCCCGAAAACGCCTTCACATCACATCTCTTCCTCCCATTCCCTTCTCCCAGCAGCCACCATGGCCTCTTTCTCCACACCAATGCCACATTTTCTTCGATTACTAATCACAATAGTTCATGAATAAATTATCAGTAAGTCCACTCTAATCCATACTCTATTCCTCCATCCTGTGGACCTTGGATTGGTAGTGTCCACTCCACATCTATGTCAAGAGGGGCTTAGATTCCACATGGATCCTGGATGCAATCCTCCTGCTTTCAGTTGTAGGCACTCTTGGCTCCATGGTGTGGTGGTTGACATTCTTCACCTCCATGTTAGCTGAGTGGGGTAAGTCCAATAAACCAGAGTGTAGGAGCTGAAGTCTCTTGAGGCTCAGGCCTGGCTATCACATGGTCAGTCCAGAGATTCAGGTCCCCTGGGTATATATTAAACCCCAGCACCAGCTACAGTTCCAGTAAAAGTAACAGGAGAAGCTTGTGGGCAGAGATCACATCTGAATCCAGCTCCATCACCCAGAAACACAAACTCCAAAGTAGGGCCAACTGACATAGCACTGAACTCCATCTGCCATGACTATAGAACCTGTGGGTCTTTGTAGCCCTCAGAAGAACCAATAACTGGGGTTGTATCTACTTTATATGTCTCTGGGACTCTGCTGAGGTGTGCATAAGGGCAACCCCTCTGATAACCTCTCAGCTCTTTTTGGAGACTTATAGCCGTATAAACTCACTTGTCCTTTCCATTTCGCCCTTATTCAGGTCAAAAAGCATTTTTAACTCCTGGTATTATATGTAGATTGAGATATTCTGCTGGTCTGAGTTGACCCTTTTATTCAAGGTCATTTTCTAGTTACATCATCAGCTGGTACTTGGTAGTAATCCATCAGTGCCAGGGAGGCTTATCCCCAGAAGTCATGTCCCACGCTGGGGGGAAGGCAATGCATTTACATGCTGAGTTTGGCTTTGAGACTGGCCACATTTGAGCAACACAGAGGCTCTCAGGAGGGAACTCTTAGGCACCCTACAGCTCTAGGCCTTGTTCTTATTTTAGGTGCACAGGCTCACAAGCATAGTCATTAGTATCAAGGGCCCATTGTTGGACCTTCACTCTTTTTTGGTCTTTGCCGTTGCACTTGGGGGATTGTTGCTGTTCCTTTAGGGGTTGTGATAGAGCTCCCCTGGCTAGGAACTCAGCACTCCCTCAGTTGTTGTTTTTAATTGTATCCACTATGAAAATATCCAAACATTTTTATGTACCCTGGATATATGCCCTGGAGAACTCCCTGCCAACCATGTGTCCCCTGTCAATAACATCCCACACCAGTATTCCTCCCCTGCCATTGTTGAACCTCTCTGTGATCCAAAACTTCCTGAAAAGTGAAGCCCAATATCTTGCCAGGTTCCATTAATAGTAAAATGGAATATAGTGAGGAGTTTAAAGGTTAGATATAGAATACATATTAATTTAGAAAAATTAAGGTAAAAATAAATTGGAGTATCAAAAAATTAAAAAATGCAACAGCTTTGTTTTTGATGTTTTGCCTTCCATCACTGCAATAAGTGTTGCCCGGTTTACAAATTGGCAGAGCAACTACTTACATCTTTTCCTCAGTGTCTATGTCCTATCTTTTTCTTTTCTTATTTCTAATGGATGTTGAATTTGTTTCAAATGTTTTTTCTGCATAGATTGAAATGATCTTGTGGTTTTTATCCTTTATTCTATTAATACAGCGTAATATATTACTTGATTTTCAGGTGTTAAACCAACCTTTCATTCCGGGATAAATCCCATTTGGCCATGGGGTAATGCTATTTATATGTTGCTGGATTTGGTTTGCTAATATTTTGTTAAGAATGTTTGCATCTATATTCATGAAGAGTGTTGGTCTGTACCTTTCTTGTGCTGTCGTCCTCTGGCTTCAGTACCAAGTTTTACATGTTTTACTTTTTAATCTTGTATCTGTATGTTTTAGGTGTATCTTTCATAAATGCTATATGAATGGGTTTTTTAAAATAATTTCAATGTAAAGTAACTTCTAATATATTTGGATTGGCTTCTAACAATGTAGTTTATGCTTTCCATTTGTAACCATTTTAAAAATGTTTCTTTTTCTCCTCTTTCTTGCCTCTAGTTGGATTGATTTTTATTTCTCACTCCATTTCCCCCCTGCTGATTTAGAAGGTATATATTATATTGATATTCTCATAGAGGTTAAGCTAGAAAATTATAAATGTCAGAGTTCATTGTTATCTTTGCCCACATTAATAATAAAATGAGGACCTTAGAACTCTTATATATCTTGTTGTTATATATTTTATTTCAATTGTGTTTACTTTTAACCCAATTCATAATTAGTAGTATTTTATAGGATCAATATTTTATTTAAATTCACTCACCTATTTGCCAATTTGTCTCTCATCATTTATTTTTTCACCTTAAATCTTCCAACTGGGATCACTTTTTTCCTGAAGTATTATTGTATTTCTTTCAGTGAGAATCTGCTGGTTTTCTCAGATTTTATTTCTTTGAAAATGGCTGTTTTACTGTCTTTAAACATTCTTTAAAAAATATTTCCACTGAGTGTAAAATTCTGGTACCTAAATTAAGAAAATTATTTTCCTCTTAATACGTTTAAAATATTATCAAACTCTCTTTTGACTTCCATTGTTACAGTTGAGAATGAAGATGAAAATGAGTTGCTCATAGGAAGGCAATCTGTTTTTCTCTCTGCTTTTAAGATATTTTCCTAGGCTGTAGTGTTCTCTGTTTTAATGATAGTGTATCGGTGGAGGGTTCCTTTTGTTTGTTCTGCTTGGATAAGCAGACTTTAATCCATGGTGTGGTGTCTTGCATCAGTTCTGGATTATTCTCAGCCATTATCTCTTCAGATTTTGCTTCACCCTCATTAGCCCCACCCCCTGCCCCCGCTGGAATTTGCATTAGATATAGGGTCAATCATCTCACTCCCCTCTATGTCTTTTAATCTTTTTTTTAAGTCACCTTGCCTGTACTATATTCTAGACAATTTCTTCTGATCCATCTTCCAATTCACTAATTGCTACTTCAACCATATCTAATCTGCTATTAAACCTATTCCATTGACTTTTTAATTTCAACTAGTGTATTTTTATAAAAATTCTATTCTGATGTGTATATGATAGATCATTTTATAGTATCTTCCTCTTATATATTCAAATCTTTTTAAAAATTCTTGAAGTGTAGTGAATATGGCTCTTTTTATATTTAGTTTCTGTTACTCCCAGTATCTGAGGTCTTTGTGAGTCTTGCTTCCATGTTTAGTTTGGGTTTGTTCTGCTGGCTCTCATTCATGGTGTTTCATTTCCTTTGAGTTTTTTTCATTTTTTATTTTTCACTGTGAGGTCATGTATCTCAGAATTTATCTGTGGGGAGTTTTGAGGCCTTGTATAAAGCTTGAGTGCTCAGGGAGGATCTGTGTTTGCCTCCTCCATCAGCAGGCACAGGAGAGTGCCACCAGCTTGAACTTTCAATTTGAGGCTCAAAGATTTCCAGACCACCCATGTGGTGTGAACTTGGGATTCCAAACTGAGCAAGAACCAGCTTGTGGACACCTTTCTCGGGGCAAATATTGTCCTCCTCCTCCTAGCAGCAGGCCAGTTTTCTTTGCAGTCCTCTTGGGGAGAGGAAGTACAAGCCAGCTTTCCGTCAGGGTCTGCCGCGAGAGGTCCACTGGCTCCAGGCATCTTTCTCTCTAACATGGAGTTTACTTACAGGGGACAAATCAGCATGTTCGGAGCTGGGGTATTTCTGGGTAGGTCGGGACCCGTGGCTGGTGTGTTCCCAGCACCCCATCCCGGTTCAGGCCCATCCGTGCTCCAGCTCCCCATGGAAACGGGAGCCACTGGGTAGTAGCAACACGCCTGGCGCATGCTGGCCCCCGGAATGTCTGTAACGAGTGGGTGTTGGAGACTGAGCGACGTCTTGAACTGCCTCTCCAGGAGGTCAGGGGGCTTGAGTCGGGTCCTAAATTCACTAACTTGTACCAAAGGCCAGTACTGGCCTTGCTGGGCTATGAGCCTCCTGACCAGAGCTGGCAAGTTATAGCCAATGGACCAAATCTGACCACTGGCCTGTTTTTACATAAACACACACATGCACACAGAAGAGCATACAACAGAGGCCCTGCTATGACCCAGGAGACCAAGGCCATACTCTCTGGCCCTTTGCAGAGCAACTTCGTCAACCCCCTGCTTTAGGCCAATGTCGTCCTTGCAATGTGAGCCACAGATGTCATTCTACATTTTCAATTTTCTAGTAGTAGCCACATTAAAAAAGAAATAGGTAAGATTGGTCGTAATATGTTTTATTTGACCTAATAGATCCAAAATGATAGCATTTTCATATATAATCAATACAAAAAAGGAAGTTTAAATAGTTATTCTTTTTTGATATACTGTCTTCAAAAGCCAGGATAGGTTTCACACTTGGGCTGGATGTCCATCAGAACGCCTTCATGGGTACTTAGGCTTCACAAAAGCGACAGCTGGAAAAGTAGCTTTACATACTTAAGTCAGGCCGAAGATCCTTAAAAGGTTTCCAGTAGCTGAACTGAGGGTCTGTCGCTAAGGTTTAATTAATTAAAATGAAATAAAATTAAAATCTGTCTCGCTGGCCACGTGTCCAGGGGTCAGCAGTCACACGTGGCGGGGGCCGAGCCCCAGCACCGGACCCGGACGAGGGGCTTGGCGAATGAGCCCTGAGCGAACACAGGGCGAGAGCAGGACGCGGGGCTGCTGGGCGCTTGCCCGCCCTGCCCCTCGTGGGTGGGGCCCCTTGCCCGGGTGCAGCTCTCCGTGCCCACGCCTGTCCCTCCGGCCGTGGCTTCCCTCCGGCCTCGTCTCCCAGCGACCCGCTGTGGGTGTGGGGAGGTGGCATTAGGCCGTGCGCTCTGGCCGACCTGGGGGGCATCCGGTTCCCAGCACGGGCTGAACCCGGGCCCCCTGGCACAGGCTGGGTGCATACCCAAGCCGGGCAGCTCTGCCCCTGCCCTGCCCTCGGCTCTGCCCCCCTCCGCCCCCCGCCGCCGAGTGTCTCCCGAGTGACGCGGCCTAAATAAGTGGAGGCGTGGGGCTCCCTCCTGATCAAAGAGTTCCCTTCAGCAGCCGTCATCGTTGCTATTCTGGGAGCGGGTTATTTTAGGGCTGGTGTATTTTTTCTTTCCCGAGGAGCCGTCGGAGCGGATGGCGCAGTCCTGAGGCGCTGGCGGTCCCAGGCAACCACACAGGCCCTGTTTTGTCTAGGGTTTCAAAGATAAACCTGTAATGAAAGCGTCGTTTGACGCCAAGCGCTGCCACCTCCGTGCCCGGGCGGGGGAGGGCGCGCCTGCCGCGGGGTCCCCGCGCCCGGCACGCGCCCAGGGAGCCCTGACGGGCGCCCGGAGACGGAGTGGCTGCTGTGCCCATGGGGGAGCCCGAGGCACAGCCACCCTCCTTCCCCGCCCGGGCACCGTCCCCCCAGCCCCTGGCCGCGTCGTGCCGAGAGCCGGCAGGGGGGTGGGGGCGGCGCTGCGCGGCGTGGGCTCCAGAGGGCCTCCCGGGGTGACGACCGTGTGTGCGACAGGGGAAGGCCTGCTTGCGGGGCAGGGTGCTGGCTGGCGTGGCGAGGCAGGGCGCTCTCCTCTGGCGCCGGTGGCCGTGGGGACTGCCAACCGGAACGGGGCTGTCGAGGGGACTCCAGCGAGGTCCCTTCATGCGAGCAGCACCCCGTCCCTCCGGCCCACCTCTCCTGGGGGTGCAGGGCTGGGGCGAGGGGACGCGCTCCTTGTAACTCAAGACACGTGGGACGAGGCGGCCATCGGCGGAGGGAGGGCCAGAGCCGGGGCTGTGCGCCGAGGCGGGGTGCCCCACGGCGTCCGGAAAGTGCGGAGTGCTGTTCGCGGCCCTGCGGGTGACCCCTGGGTGGCCGCTGGGTAAGAGACCGGAGCCGCCACGAAGCGTGGACCCAACTATGACCACGCGCCCCCCCAGGGTTGAGTGTGGGAAGGGGGGCGCGGCCACTCCCTTGCTGGCTCCCGGGGGTCCCAGGCTGGAGGCCGGTTGTGGGCGTCACCTGCCCGTGTCCAGCTGGAGACAGGGATGTGTCATCACGGCTCGCCATCCCACCCCGGCACCGGTTGTGGGGCGAGTCCCACGGCACGGGACCCCCAGGCAGCTGGCAGCTACTTCCCATCCATCTCCCTCTGCCGCCTCCAGGGGCGGCCCCCCACGTGCCACCGACCCCCTCCCTCGTGCCCCGGTGTCCGCTCTCGGCCTCCCACCAGACTTGGCTGCCCCGTGGCCACTCCCGCCCCTTGGGCCCCCCGATGCCAAGATGGCGCAGGGGATGGGGCTCCCCCCGCCAGGGCCCCTCCCCGACCCGCTGACCAGCACCGGCTCTCAGCGGCCTCTGCCCGGAAGCGACCCACGTCCTCTGGTGGGAGCGAGGCACGGGGCCCCATGCGGGGGTTTACGGGGGACGCCGGGGAAGGGAGCGTCCCGGAGCCGGGCATCCGTCTGTCCAGCAGGGGCCACAGTTCCATGCTGTGTGCTTTCGGAGGCTGTGGCTTGGGGTCTCCGTTTGCCCGGGAGGCCTCGGCTTGCGTTCGGGGAGCCCCGAGTGCGGCTTCCAGGCGTGGGCGGGCCATGAACCCCGTCCGCCGCCTGCGTCTGGGGTCCAGGCACACCGGGCCAAGGTCAGCATCTCCCGACCCCGTTTGCCCCCATGGGAAGGGGCTTAGGGAAGGCTGAGCCCGGGTCCTCGCGGAAGGGTCCCCAGCTCGGCCGGACCCTGAGCCCCCGGGAGCCAAGCCCACCCCGCACGCCCGGGGGGTCCGCCGCGCCCGCCCCTCGCCATTTTGGCGCTGCCCGGTCAGACTCGGGCCCAGCGGGTCATTCATTACGAAGAGGGGGGCGGGGGATAGAGTGGGTGGGAGGGGCGCAGGTGTCGGAAGAGTCGGCGAGGGCCGCCCCCCCTGCCCCGGGCCTGTGGCTGCGAGTGCGAATCACAGGCAGCCCCGGGGCCACGCCCGCCCCAGGGCGCATTGCCGAGTGCCAGCAGAGAGCCCGGCTCAGGGGTCCCACCTCAGGGGCCCCACCTCGTGGTCCCCATTTGACCTCAGGCTCCCATGCGGTGGGGGGCCCAGGGGCTGGCACCTGCCGGGCTCCCTGGTGGGGAGGGGGCCCTGTTCCAAGGGGCGGGCCTCAGCTGGCCGCCCGTCGCGCCCTCGCGGCCCCTCCCCGTGCCCTGCCTCCTGGGACGCTCAGCCTCATCTCGCCGCCTCCTTCCTCCTCCCGGAGCACGCGCAGCTCGAGGGCCTCGAGGGCCCCGCGGCCCCCGGAACTCTGTCCTCAGCTCTTCCCGAGGCTCAAGCCGCACGTCATGAGGGTCCAGCCTTCTCGCCCTCCCCCCCCCTCCGCAAAGACCCCCGGCCCTCCCTGACCCCTGGCCTCAGCTCCAACCGCAGATGGAGCCCACCCGTCCGTGTCCACGCCCTGGAGACTCGACGACCCTGAGGCAGGGACCCCACGGCCGCAACGCAGCACGAGGCAAGGGTCCCCGAGAGCGTGGAGGCGGGATGGGCGGTCCCGGGCTGGCCCTCGAGCGGGGCCAGGTCTGTCTCCCCAGGAGGCGAGGGGCCCTAGAGATGAGGCAGAGGCCCGGGGGCTCCCCACCTCCCGGGCAGGGCAGCCGGGGTGCCGGGGCTGGGCTCCTGGTCTGTGGGGGACAGCCTCCCGCCCAGTTCTCCCCTGAATGACTCTATTTCAGGCCTTAAATATTGGCCAGGAAGGAAATTTACATTTTTTAAAAAAAATTTAGCTCCGGTCCACGTCAGCTTGCGAGGGTGTGACCACTTCGGAGAAGGCCCGGGGACCGGGCGCGGGCGGCGGACAGAGCCGTGTGTGTCTGGGCACGGGGCGGCCGTCGGCGCTCTGTAAACGCACCCGAGGCCACGTGACCGGCGTCGGGGCTGCGGGGCTCCGGGCCGGCGGGGGACCCCGGCCACGCGGCTGGCCCTGCGCTGCCTCGGCACACCTCAGGAAAACATGTATTTTGGTCAAAATGGGCCCCTTCTTAAGATCGCCCCTGCGGGCCAGGGCGCAGCCTGCCCCTGGCCAGCTGCCTGTTACGCGGCGGCATGGCCACCACCGAAAATAGATGTCCCAGGCCGGCTGGGGCAGCGGCAGGCCGGGGAGTCGGGGAGGACGCAGGCGAGGGGGCCACGGGACATGCGCCCCCACTCTCGGGACCCCCGGCCCCGGGGACCACCCCCGGCTGGGCGACAGGTGGACTCGGGCAGGTCCCTCGCCGCCCAGCCGCCGCGGTGGGCGCTCCCTCTGGGCTCCGGGCGGCACGGTGCGGCCTGCTGCCCACCTGGCCACGGGCGTCCCCAAGATGGCTGCCCGGGCCTGCGTGCCCTGCGCGGAGCCCCCGTCAGCCCTGCCGAGCCCCTGCCGAGCCCCTGCCTCTCCCTGCATGCTCAGCGCTCCAGAGGCCAGTGGAAATTTTTGTGGATTCAGTGCGGTGCCGAGAGCGCAGGGCTGTTTGCCTTGGCGCCGCCACCTCGCCAGCCGCCGTGCCCCACCCTGCGCCCCGCTCCCGGGGCCCCTCCACCCGCAGGCCCTTGTGCTGCCCTCACCCTGCCCCCTCCCCCAGGTCCCCCCACTCCCTGGGAGCGGGGCAGCCTTGGACGCCTCTCCAAGACTGAGAGGAGGCTGCAGGGGGAGGGCGGGCGGGGGGGCCCTTCTCCCACAGGGACCCCCTCTGACCTGCAGATCCTCATCTGTGAAATGCGGGCCAGTGTAGACCAGGGGAGCCGTGTGTAGAGAGGGCCTGCGGGAGTGGCACCCAGGAAGCCCCGGAACCTGGGCCCTGCCGGGGTCCCCACCGCTCTGGGGAGGCACAAAGGCACCGGGGTGCCATGAGGGCCGGGGTCTCGGGAAGCAGCCCCCTGGGTCCAACTGGGATCAGCCCATCAGGGAGCAGACTGGAGGGTGTGTGGGGCAGGGGAGCAGGGCCTGGGGGGGAGCCTTCCTGGCACCGAGCACAGCCTCGGGCGCGGTGAAGGTGGGCCGGGCGGAGGGCCGCAGGGAGGCCCGCCCTCAGGGGCTGCGGGCGAGGACGCGGGCCGCTGGCCTTTCCGACGGGGTCCCTCTGGCCACTTGGTTATAGGCCGAAGAGGGGCCAGTGGGGTGGCAGGGAGCCCTGTGGGGACCGGCGCAGCCCCCCGCTGGCCCTCCCGGCCCCCCGCCGCCCACCACACTCGGGGCTCCGGCGGGGCGCACGGCCCCCCTCGCTCTCGCCGGCCGGGAGCCGGCAGGTCAGGTTTCACACATAAAGAGCCATCTGTGTTGGCAGCAAGGTCTCCGGCCCGCCCGCCGCCCACACAGGGACGCTCTATCCAGCCGGGCCGGCCGCCCCCTCCCTGGGGGGCCTGCGGACGCCCGGACGCCCGCCAGCACCCACCACCCTCGGCCCCGACGCCCGGGGGGATGGCCAGAGCCAGGGCTTGGCGGGGCCAGGCAGGGCGCCGGGCATGGGGGTCTCAGGCCAAAGGGTGCCCGGCACGTGGGACGTCTGGGCTCTGAGCTTGTGGCCCCGGGGACGGCCGACGGCTGGGACAGAAATGCCCCTCTTAGGCCGTGGGAAGTATGTCCTCGGGCCAGCCTGCTCGAGCCAGGAGGTGTCCTCCCGGAAAGGAGTGTCGGCCGTGGGGGGCCAGCAGGCACGGGGCGGAGGACGCAGGAAGCTGTATGCACCCGGCCATCCACTCTGTGTCCACGTGACAGGGGCTGCCGCTGCGAAGGGGACAGGCTGGTCCCTGCCCCCTGAACAAGCAGTCCAGCAAGGTTGGAGAGGGCAGATGCCCATAATTACCCACAGTTACCTACTGACCAGCAAGAAGTGACCCGGTCACTTGGGTCAGGAGCTTGGAGCCCACCAGGAGTGAGGGAGGGAGGGGGTGTCCAGCACAAATGGCCTGTGCAAAGGCCCTGGAGCCCCAGGAACGTGGGATTCCAAGACTGAGAGCGGAGGCCAGGGGGCCAGAGAGAGGGGCACGTGGGCCAGGCCCTGCTCTGGCCAGTCGGAGATTCTAGAAATCACCCCAAGAGCCCTGGAGCTACAAGGGGGCTCTGGCTCGCGTGTCGGGCAGAGGGTCTGGGCGGGCAGTGAGGGGCTGCCGTGGGTGCCGGGCAGGAAGCCAGTGCTGTAGACTGGGCAGTGGGAGGGGGCAGTGGGCTGGGCAGGCAGGAGGCGGGGACCAGGGTATTAAGAACGGGACAGCCAGGGGCAGCCTGTTTAGAACGGGTTGAGTGTTTGGGTGGAAAAGAATGAACCAAGGAAAGAAAGTGCCAGAAGGGGCAGGAGGAGAGCGAGTCGAGGGCGGGCTGCGGCCGGCTGTGAGCTGGACCAGCGCCGGGGTCGGAGGGAGGAACAGGTCTGCTCTCTGGGCGCTCAGAAGACGCCCGAGGGCGGTGGGTTCGTGGGGTCCACTGGGGCGCGGGCCCCGCCCACCCCTGGGGCTGCCCCTCTGCGCGCACGCCCGCGCCTTGACCTTCCAGCATGGTGGTGCCCGCTGGTCAGCAGTTGGGCGAGAGCCGCCGAGCCCCGAGCTCTCCACACTCCTCAGTGGCCGGGGACGGGTGCCAGCTCTGGGACCAAGATGCTCTCCATGACCGTCCCGAGAGCCAGAGGTCCGCGGCCCCCCGCCCGGCTCACCCCCTGCCCCGGGGCCACACCTGACCTGTCGGCACGTGCCCGAGGGAGCTCGGGTGAGGACCCTCACCTCCCCCTGCCTCGGTTTCCCCATGAGGATTGAGTGGGTGGTGCTGGGCCTGCCCTGACCCGAAACAGAGTCCCGGGGGAGAGCAGGCGGGGCTGCTCAGAGCCCTCCCCAGGCCCCCCGTCTGCCAAGGGCAGACCCCACCGCCCCCCCCCCCCACTCACGCCCGCCCGCGTACGCGGTGCGTATCCGGGATTCCTGGCTGGCAGCTGCTCTCTCCGGAAGTCAGAGCCCTGCCCGGGATACGCCGGCTGCTTCCTGTCACGTGGAGGCCCCCAGCCCCCCAGAGTCAGAGTCCGCCACGTCTTCCCAGCCGTCTGGCCAGGAGGAGGGGGCATTTTTCTGCTCCGGGGACGGGGCTGGGCCCGCTGTCGGGAAGGAGCCCGGGGGCCGTTGGCTCTCCAGCACCCGCTCCTCAGTGCCTTTTGGGGGGCAGGTAGGGTCACCCCCCATTTCACAGAAAAGGAGCTGGAGGCCCCTCAGCAGGGTGGGGTGCGCACGACTCACGCCCCGACCCCCTCGCGTGCCCCTTCCTGGCTTGTCCTTGTAGTCTACCAGCACCAGTTCTTAAAAATCAGCCTTGTTTTCAGAGCAGTTTTAGGTTGTCTGAAACCGCCAGCATCAAGCCTGAAGAGCCCCGGGCCCCCCTACACCCCCCCACCGTTCCCCATCATTACCACTGTGCGCTGTTTTATTGGGTACCTTTGTGACAATCGACGACGGCCGCGCTGCCCCTAACTGAAGTCCCCGGTTGGCATTTGAGTGCCCGTCGCTCCGTGTGACACTGTGGGTTTCGACAGACGCGTGATGTCTCGGGCCGCCGTTTCAGCCTCCTCCCCCTTAGTGTCACCAAATGCCCCCCCCTCGCCCGGCAGCCACCGAGCTGTGTACTGCCGTGCAGGTCGGCCTTTTCAGAACGTCCAGCAGCGGGGAGCTGGCTCAGCCGGCCCCGGTCACCCAGCAACAGGCGCTGGGGGTCCAGGCCGCTTCAGAGCTCGGTGGCATTTCTTTTTATCGCTGGACACCACCGCGCTGTGCGGCTGGACCCCCGTTACCCACCAGCCTGTGGAAGGGCACCTGAGCTGTTCCCAGTTTGGGGTGACCATTGGTCAAGCTGCCGTGGCCACGCGGGTGCCGAGCCGAGCGGGCGCCTCCCTTGGGGTCTTTCCACACACGGGCTGTTTCCTCCGTGGCCTCTTCCATGTCCACTCACCACGTCGATTCGAATGCCCCACAAAGCAGCGCCCGTGAGACCCTTGTTTTACAGCTCGGCGTGTGCTCTTTCGGACGCACGTTCAAGTGTAGGCGTGAGGGTTAAAATGGCGGCTGTTTGGGTGCCACTGAGAGCTTTTGTCACCTGCCGACAGCCAGCTCAGCCCCGTGGGATCCCCCCCTGCCTGGCGACACGGCCCCTGTGGTGGCGAGCCCGGCGGGGGGCCAGGGCGACCGCCTCCGCCTCCACCCCACCGAGGGCCTCAGAGGCCTCCGCGCCCGGCTGCCACGTGGAGGGAGCCACGGAAGCCACCCGCTCCCCACGCCAGCCTTACAACAGCCCCCGGCCCGGGCCGGTGGGCATCGAGCCCTAGGAGCAGGGGGTTTAGGTCTCTCCCACGAAGGCGTTTCCTGTGGCGCCCCCCATGACAGAAAGCGTCCGCGGTGAGACAGTGTCTGCCCTGGGCTTCTGCGTCACCCTGACACACGGTCAGGGCCCACAGAGGCTCGGGGGTTCGGGGCAGCGCCGTGGATTTCCCAGGAAGCCCAGACTGTGAGCCGTTCTCCCAACCCGGGGCGGCTTGCCCCACGCAGGCCCCCGCCGCGGCCCTCGCCACCTGACAGATGTGGCTGGGGACAAAACGAAGGTGTGGGGACACGCGCCCTTTGGTGCCAATAAAGGCGGCCCTGAGCCGGCTGTGAAGGGTTTCTGTGTCGAGTCAGGCTGCACGCGGCCCGGGCCTAACCGAGGGCCGGCGAAATCGGATCTGGGCAGGAGGTTTTACAGCCTACCCGCCGGTGTCAAGTGGTGTCAAACAGTCCCCACGGGGCCACAATGGGACATTGTTTGCAGCCTCACCTGGGCTGGCTCCAGGCACCCCGGGATTTATGGGCACGGCCCCTGCCCCCGAGCCGGCCAGGGTGGCGGTAACGTGCCCGCCGCGGATGCCAGCGGGTCACGCTGTGACTGCCCCTTTCCCCTGCGGCGCCCACGAGGCAGGTAACAGCCCCCCTGGGCAGCGCCTGGAGCTAGGAGGCCGAGCCAGCCCTCCCCAGAGCCCCGTCCCCTGGGCCGGGTGTCGCCCCACACCCCTCCTGCCCCCCCAGAGCCCTCCCCTGCACCCGCAGCCACATCTGGCCACGGCAGCAGTCTGCCCCGCCCCGCCACACCCGCCTCTGCGCCCTGCGGGTTCGCCCCAGCAGGCACACGCGGCCTCCACGGTGCTGGCCCTCCTCCCCCTCCCCAGGTGCGAAGCCCGTCCTGTGACCCCCGGCTCCGACGTCCCCCCCTCTGCCGCCACGCGTCCTCAAGCAGAGCAGACGATTTCCCTGCTGGCGCACCGCCGGGCGGGCTCCAGGGGCGCGGGCCACTCAGGACCCGTGGGTGCCAGCCCAGCAGCGGTGGGCAGGCCAGAGCCCGGCGGGAGTCGACGGCACGGCCTTGCGGGAGCATTTCTTCCGTTAACCTCGGTTTTTGCACCTGAGGCTGTGTTCCCGGTCGGACGAGCCCCCCACAGAGGGCAGCGCCTTCACCGGGAGCCCACTGGCTGCAGGCACGGGTCCCACCTACCGAGCCCCCTTCCCAGCCGTGGCCAGGCCAGAGGCCGAGCACCAGCAGGCCCCACGGCCGGCCCCGCGGCCACGAGCAATTAGCCATTACCGTGGGGACAAGGGGGGCCCTGCAGGGCGGCCACAGCCTGCACCAGGCAGGGTCCACCCCTCTTACCCCTCGCGTGGCGCCTGCCGTCCGTGCAGCTCTGGGACACTCGTGCCCCGGCGCGAGGGCCTCTCCGCTCTGTGCTGGGCCGGCGGCCGGCGGCCCGTGAAGCACACACAGTGGTGAGTCAGGGAGTCACCCCCCAAAGCCTCCCTCGGGGTCCTTGGCCTCTCCCCGGGCCCCTCACCAGGCCCACCCTAAAAATAGCCACGGAGGGGTCTGCGGCTGGCAGCAGCAGGCTGTTTTCAACTAATTCATTTGGTGACGGCAGAATTATGCCAAGTTCCCTGAAAAAGAGCTAGCCACTCTGCTTCCTTGTTACCATAATTGCAAACAGAACGAATCTTCCTTGATTCTGTGTAAACAACAGCTTGAAATCGTTTATAATCTTCGCAGGTATCAAATTAAGCTCTTACTTAGGGTCTGGAAATTAATTACTCTTGCAGCGAGACAAATGTGAAAACTGTGTGTTTTTGACAAGAAAATTAAGCAGCTATTGGAACTGTAACCTAATCGTTGCAGAGAAAATTGTTTATAAATTGGTGGCGTTGCTTGAACTCTCGCCTCTTGCCGTGGAGCCGGGCTCGTCGGTGCGCGCGTGCCGGCCTCGCTGGGGCGGCGTGAGTGGAGTCTGAGGGTAGCGGCGGGGCAGGGAGAGGAGAGGAGCCGGGGACGGAGCAGGCAGCCATCAGCCGTGGCCCGGGGTGGGCAGGACGGCGCGTCCCTGCAGGTGAGGCCTGGAGGAGGGGGTCCCGGGAGAGGGATCGGCTACAGCAGGGCCCGCGGCAGGGGCAGCGGGGACAGAGGAGCCGGCGTGGCGCGGTGACGGGGCGAGGGGCCCGGGCAGGACGTGGCTTTGGGGGCCACAGGGGCCAGGCCCCAGGTCAGCTGGACTCTGGGAGGTGGGAGTTGAGGGTGTCGAGGCCAGAGGTCGTGAGAACGGCTCTGGGACGGGATGGAACAGGGTGCTCAGCTTTACATCTGTTTGTGAGTGTGCACAAGTGTGTGAGTGTGCACAAGTGTGTGAGTGTGCATATGTGTGTGGGTGTGCACAAGTGTGTGTGTGCATGTGTGTGTGAGTGTGCACAAGTGTGTGAGCGAGTGGGTGTTACGAGTAAGATGTGTGTTGTGAGTGGTGAGTGAGTGGGTGGGAGTATGTTATGAGTGTGTGCGTACGATTGTGTAAGTGGGCATGGCGTGTATGTGTGAGTGAGTGGTGAGTGTGCATATGCGTGTGAGTGTGAATATGAGTGTGGGTGAGGGTGCATGTGTGGCTAAGTGTGTGATTATGTGTGGGTGTGTGAGCGTAAGAGTGTGGTGATTGTGGCGTGTGAGTGTGAGTGGTGTGTGTGCATATGCGTGTGAGTGAATATGAGTGTGGGTGAGGGTGTATGTGTGGCTAAGCGTGTGATTATGTGTGGGGTGTGTGTGTGTAAGAGTGCGGTGATTGTGGTGTGTATGAGTGTGGGGTGCTGTGATTTTGTGCGTGCGGTGGTGAGTGTGACAGTGTGATTGTGTGATGAGTGTAACTGAGTGTGATTGCATGTGTGTAGTGAGTGTGTGAGCGTGTGGGGTGTGTGATAACGTGCGAGCGTGTGGTGTGTGTGTGTGTGTCCGTGTCGCGGATAGGGCCTGCCTGGCGCTGAGGCTGGCCCGGGAGCGGCGCCGTGCTCCTGGCCGGCCACGGGCAGGTGGCGCTGGGCCCTAGGGGCGGGCGGCCTGCGTGGCTGAGCCTGGCTGCGCTTCGGCCTCCATCTGGAGCCGGGGGGTTCCGGGGCCCAGGCGGGTGCACGAGGGGCTGGCGAAGGGAGCTGCGTCTGGCTCGGGGAGGCGGCGCAGGGCATGTGGGGCCCGGGGTCTCGAGCCCCGGGGGGCTTGGGAGGGCCCGGGACGCTGGCTCCGAGGGCGGGACACACCGGGCTGCATTTGATTTGCCGCTGGGCCCGCTCGCCACCCTGTTGTGGCGAATCCTGTGGTTTTAGTTCCAGAATTTGGGTCACAGTCAGGACTGGTGAGGAGCGCGGCTCAGTTGTCGGAGCTGTGCGGGCAGGGACGAGCCCCGTCACAGGAGATGGCCGAGCCCAGGGGCCCCTCGAGATCTGGGGGCTGGGGGAGGGCTGCGAGGGTCCCACCCCACCCACCCGCTCCCACGTCCGCCCGGGGGTGAGCCAGACGGTTACCCAAGAGTGGACAGAAGGGCGCTGTGTCCCCGGCCGTGCCACCCTGCAGGGCCGTCGCTAAGTGGTTCCTTGCGCACGGACAGTCTGGAGGCCCAGCGCCCACGAGACCCCGAGAACTGGGAATTCATCGAAGCGTAAAGGGCACTTTTTCCTCGATAAGGTGGTCCCAGCGCACCCACAGAAGAGCGAGGAGATGGCGATAACCGCGCCTGCGCTGGAAGGAACAGCACATGACGGGGGTCACCCTGCCCACTCGAGGGCACCACTCAGGCCAGCGATGCTGCAGTGGAGCCCCGAGACACAGCTCAGCAAGAGTTCTAGAAACCACTCTCAGCCTGTGGCCAGGAACCCACCCCAAGCAGGCCGAGCGGCCGCTGCGGTCTGTGCCCCAGCGGGCCAGCCGGTGGCTTGTAAGGGGGCCGGAAACGGCCCTCGGGGGTGGCCCTCGGCCACTCAGGCTGCGGGGTGGGTGGAAGGCAACTCATGGCCACCTCGCTGTGGCCTAGGATTGGGCCCAGAGTTCGAGGTTCCGGGAGAGAAGCAGGGCCTGAGCGCGTGTGCGAGTGTGTCTGTGGGCACGTGTATGGGCATGTATGCGTGTGCGAGCAGGTGCTGTGTGAGGGAGTGTGTGTGTAGGTGCAGGTGCGTGTGCGAACCTGGGTGCAGGCGCACGTGCAAGTGTGTGTGGGGGGTGCAGGCGCCTGTGTGGGCACCTGTGCATGTGCGGGCACGTGGGCGTGTGTGGCCATGACAGTGGGTATGTGTGCAAGCATGTGTGCATGTGTGGGTGTGAGAGCGGGTATACGTGTGCGTATGTGAGAGAGCGCGTGTGCAGGGGCATGTGAGGGAGTGAATGTACGTGCACGAGTGCAGGCGCGTGGGTGTGCAGGCGCACGTGTGTGTGTGCAGGCGCGCGTGTGCGTGTGCAGGCGCGTGTGCAGGCGCGTGTGTGAGTGTGCAGGCGCATGTGTGCGCTCATGCGCATGCGCAGATTGGCCCTGCACAGGAGGCTCCCAGGCCCCTCCGGCCGGGCTCAGGTGCACTGGGAGAAGCCTCTTTCTGTGCTCTCCCACGTGTCCGAAGGGGCGGCACCGATGCGTGGGGCGGGGCGCGCGCGTCTCTGGGGGCTTCGAGGCGGAGGCCCGCGGCCCGCTCGGGCCACGCGATTGGAACTCGCCCCAGCCCTTCTGCGAACACCCAGAGCCCAGCCAGGCACGCAGCACTCGGGCACGTGGCAGGGCCCGCCTCAGCGCGCGGGCTGTGTCCAGGGATGGGGCAGCAGGTGACCCGACCGTGAGCCTCACCCGGGGCTCCTGAGGGGTGGCGACCCCCTGGCCAGACAGGCAGGGGCCTCTGCTCCTTCCGACGCCCCCGAGCTCCCCTTCTCCCATGAGCTGCAGCCCCCACCCTCATCTTCCCTGCCCCCCGGTGGGGTTCAGGCAGCGGCACCAGGGTGCGCGGGGCCCCGGGGTCTGCAGTGCCCCTGCCTCTCCGCAGGCGCCCGCAGCCCCGAATCACCCGGCCCCATCGTGGCAGCGCGGGGGAGGGGGAGGGCGAGGGGCTTCTGGCTCTTTCCAAAGGCACCAGCCTCCCTTGCGACAAGATGAGTTTGCTGGGACACTTGGAGGTACCGTCAAGCGGCCGCTCGGCCCCCCTGGGATGTCTGCTCGTTATCCTCGCCGGGGAAGAGACGAGGTTCCTTGTTATGACGCGCTTTGGGCGAATGATTTCGCCCCGTCTGACAAGCCGCAGCGACGCCCTCGGAAGGCGGCTCCAGGTCCCGAAGGCTTGCGGCGGGCCCACGGGCAGGGCCCTGGCCCGGGCGCGCGGGCACCTTCCCGCTCCACCCAGCAGGCCCGTGGGCAGGACCCTGGCACGCGGGCACCTTCCCGCTCCCCCCGGCGGCCCCGCCGCGGCGCCCGGGGCCATCGCGCGTCCTGGGCCTCCTGGGCTGCCGCTCCGGGCCGGGGGCCAGGGGCCGTCATGAGGTAACTGCACAAGCAGTCCTGCCCGAAAAAATATGCTTTTGTTTCACCAATAAATCTCGTCTTGGAAGGCTCCCTGCAGGCGCTCGGCTTCCCCGCCTCGCCGGGCCCTCCCCTCAGCGCACGCTCGAGAGCGCGGCCCGCGGCCCAGCGGGGCCCCCGGGAGGCCTCCCCGCCCCGCCTCGGCCTTCCTCAGCCACCCCCTCCTCGGGCAGGCCCCCGCCCTCCCCCTCGGGCCCCCTTTCCCGGTCACCATCTCCCCACTTCACTGCCATCCTCCCCCCACCCCGCGCCGGCGCGCCCGCCGCGTCCCCCACCTCCACCGCTGCCTCGTGCTGCCACCCCGCTTCCCGGCCATGGGGGCACGAGCTCGGGGGCCTGCCTCCGGGGGTCCCGGGGGAGGCGGGGGAGACAGACGAGGGGTGGGTGGTCTCTGGTCTGGGCCGCCCCCGACTGCCTCCCTCTGACCACCTCGCCCCCTCCGTCTGTCTAGGCCTCAGAAGCCACACAGCCCAGCCCCCACCCCAGGCTGCCTTACCCCCGCCCTCCGGGGGACCCTTCTACAGAGAAGAGGCTGAGACAGACCCCTGCCCGCCCAGGCCGACCAGGTGGGGGAGGGGAGAGCTTGACCAGAGGCTGCCAGCCTGCAGCCCCCCACCCCCGCCTGCCCCGGGGCCTTGCCCCGCTTAGCCCCCCGTGGGCCCCTCGCCCCAGTCTCGGGGTGTTCCCCCAGCCCTGGCTCCCGCTCTCGTCAACAGACCGACTCTCGCCTCCACCCCCTCTCTTCTGCCCTCCCCGGTCACCATCCAGAAGCTTCTCTGGCCTGTGCCCCTCCACCCACAGCGCTGGGGTCTTCCCAGGCAGCCGTGTGAGCAGGGCACGAGCAGAGGCGCCCGGGCTCAGAGCCCGCCCCACCACCCCGACGTGCCCGACGTGTGGCCTCGGGCGCCCCGGCTTCCGCGCGGAGGAGGTGGTGACGCCCCCTCCGGGCCGGTGCCAGGACCACTTGGGGCCCTGCAGAGGGACACCTGGGGCCACTGAGAAGAGGGCAGGCGGGGAAGCCACACGGGAGGGGACAACTTGAAATGGCATCAGGGCTGCTCGTAACGGGCTCTAGGGCAGAGCCGTCCAGAGGAGAAAGCAAAGGGGCCCTCGCTTCCCCACGGGTTAACTTTCAGAAAGCAGAGACGGAGGGAAGGAGGGAGGGAGGGAGGAAAGACAGATGGGCAGATGGATGGGTCGCTGGATGGACAGACTCTGTTATAAATACGGAATCCTGCGCTCCGTGCTGGTTTTGAATTGTTCGTTTTTCTTTGCAAAGAAAAAGAAACCAAAGTGAAATGGAAGAAATTGCTGAGTTGAGAAAACTGTTTCTTTCCCAAAAGAGAAGTTCATTTCTCAATGTCACTTTAAGGTTAGGGAAGACGTAATGCACGAATAAGGGACGCTGCAGCCTGCGGGCTTTTGCGGGCCCCTCTCGGCTGCGGGTGTGGAGAGCAGGGCGTTTCCTCCCTCTTCCCTCCTCGGTCCTGCCGCTGCTCGTGTCAGCGCTCGTTAGCGTTGCTGCCGCCATGTTGGCCAAGGCTGCTCACCTGTGTGGGTTCTGGACCCTGCGGCTCATCTGTGTGGGTTCTGGACCCTGAGGCTCACCTGTATGGGTTCTGGATCCTATGGCTCACCTGTGTGGGTTCTGGACCCAGCTGCTCACCTGTGTGGGTTCTGGACCCAGCTGCTCACCTGTGTGGGTTCTGGACCCAGCTGCTCACCTGTGTGGGTTCTGGACCCTGCAGCTCATCTGTGTGGGTTCTGGACCCAGCTGCTCACCTGTGTGGGTTCTGGACCCTGAGGCTCACCTGTATGGGTTCTGGACCCAGCTGCTCACCTGTGTGGGTTCTGGACCCGGCTGCTCACCTGTGGGTTCTGGACCCAGCTGCTCACCTGTGTGGGTTCTGGACCCTGCGGCTCACCTGTGGGTTCTGGACCCTGAGGCTCACCTGTGGGTTCTGGACCAAGCTGCTCACCATTGGCCAGTGTTGGTTCAGATTCAAATGAACAGGGCTGCTGTTCCTCATGTCTTTATTTTGATTTGTCTCCTGATTGGCTGGATTTCTTCCTAAAGTAACTGTCTCTGGAAGGTCCCCCACTTCCTGCCCACTTCACTGCTTGTCCTTTCGCTGTTATCTTCCTTCATTATCTCTTCCAGGTGCCCAGGTATCCAGGCTGTGGACACAGCTCTCACTTCCCCTTTGGTCCTGACGGGGATTTCCATGTGGACCCTCCCTCCTCCCGCTCCAAGCCTTACCTTCTTGACTGCCCTAGGTTGGGTCTACTGATCCCGAGATCCCAAGTCATCATCTTGATTGTTTCCTTCCGGGAAACCTCGAGTGCCTTCCTATAAGGAGTATGCAGAGGGTAAAACCTGCTGACTTCCACATAAAGGGAAATGTCTGCGGTCCACCAGCATGTCCTACTGAGTTTAGCTGGGTATAGAAATTCAAGCTGGAAATCCTTTTCCTTCAGAATTTTGAAGACCTTTTCCAACAGTCTTCTGGCATCAGCCTTACCGTGGAGAACTGATGCCTGCTGTATCCCCATGCCTTTTCAGGGGGCCTTTCATGATTTTTCTTTCTGGGAGTGTTCAGTGTCGACATCTTAGCCACAGTGTTCTGAATTTCCCCAGAAATTCCTCTGTGGATGACTTTGTTCATTGATTGTGCTGGTACTTGGTAGACCCTTTGGAGACTTGAGTCATTGAACTCTGGAAAATTCTCTTTACTATTTTTAATCATTTCTTTCTTACTCTCATCTCTGTAGTCTTTTTCTAGAATTTTTTTTTACTCCAATTGAAGGCATTTTAATAAAATTCCTATGCTAACTTTTCTCTTTTCTATTTTGTTGGGAGTACATTCTTGACTTTATCAGTTCAGAGCACTCTGGAATTATTTTAGCAATCCTGTTTTCTAACTTCCCATAGAGTTCTCTTGTTTCTTGTCTTGCTGCATGACATTCTACCCTTATCTCTTGGGTATGATAGCCCTTTGAACCTTTCTGGAAATTCCAGATACATCTTTGTATCTTAGGATCTCTACCGTTCCCGGAATTTCTCTTTCTTAGGTAGGTCCACTTTCCTGTCTGGTAGACCTGGCCTCTTTCTTTCATGTTGCAAGTGTCTTGGTGCTTCCTTGGGACCTGTACACGGACAGGGCTAGCTGGCATTTCAGCTGTGCTTGACAGTGACCAGGTGGGTGCCTGTTGTCACCCCAGGGAGTCTTGTGCTGGGAGCCTCACCAGATGGGACCTCCTCGGCGGTAGAAGGTCATGCTGAGGGCGGCCTGCTCACCTCGAGGACTCGCCACCTCTCAGCCTGTCCCTCCTCCTGGCCAGCAGCCAGACCTCACCCTCCTGCCCCAGTCTTAGTGCCCGTGACACCCCCAGCACAGCCCAGACAGGTGCAGTGTCCCTCACGTGCCCACTTCCAGGCTCCCCACTTCTGTTGTGCCGTGTCCCCCCTGCAGCGTTCGCCCTCGTGTCTCCGCGGCCCCTGCCCAGTGACCTCCGTCTAAGGAGCTGGTTCTGCAATGCCTGGGGCAGCCAGGGGGGTGGAGGAGCTTGCTGTCCAGACCTGGCCAAGTGCTCACCCTGGACCTGCAGGATGAGGTCACAGACCCCAAGGGCTCCGGGCGGAGAAGGGGTGGCCCCAAAGGAGAAGAGGAAGGTCCCACCCCAAAAGCCCAGGGGCGGCAGAGCTGGCACCGCAGGCGCAGGCCGGGCTGCAGTGGTCAGGGGGCTGCCGAGGCGCTGTAACGAGAAGGCCAGGGGCTCGGGAGGCCGGCGTGAGGCAGCAACTCGCTCCTCCACCCCTCCAGGCCGGGTGGGAGGTCCTGGAGGGGGCAGGGCTCTCCCCCTCCCGGTGCTTTGTGGCTTCCCGGCCACTTAAGGGCCACCCGTGCCCACCCCGTGCCCACCCCGTTCCCCTCGGCCTGGATCTAGGGACCGGTCGGCTCTCCTGCCACGTCTGCTCAGCGACCCGATCAGGGCCCGCGGCCGCGCCGAGCTGCAAGGCCGGCTGCGCAGCGCAGGTGGCCCCCGGGCTTCCTTCAACTTAGGGGCTCCATTTCCAAGACAAAGGGGGGCAGCACGGGGGCGGGGGCCGCCCAGCAGTTTCTGCCTCACCAGTGTGACAAATATTGCCAGACTTGACAAAAAAAAAAAAAACCCAAGTCCTTGGGTACCCCAGCCACAAGGGACGGGGGTCCCGCTTCCTAGTTAGCCAAGCCAGCCCCTTCCGACTTGCAGGGCCCTGGCAGGGAGCACGGCAGGGCACGCAAAGCCCGCCGGACGGGGGGCTCTCTGCCCTCAATTGCATGAGGGGGTCCCCAGCCGGGGGTCTCCCGCCCAAGCTGGGCTCAGGGTGATTTCCAGACAGGAAGCTGAGCACCCCCTAGGATTTGCCTGTCCTGGTGAGCTGGGGTCTCCGTGGGCGCCGGGGGATGGCAGCGGCACCGGAGAGGCAGTGGAAACCGGCCGCAGCACGGCCACCTTGTAGGCCCTGGCCAGAGAGAGCCCGCAGGCCTGAGCAGCAGGGAGGCGGGGGGCTGGAGCGGGGGCAGAGCCCAGCCCCGTGGACCAGGGAGATGGGGGGCTCCTGAGCCAGGAAACCAGATGCGCCGTCAGCCGCTCTCCAGCCAGGAGGCGGCCAGAGCTAGCAAGTAAAAATGCAGGCCGGGCAGGGCGGGCAGGGCTCGGCGGTTGAGCACCTGCTTAGCGTGTACGTGGTCAAGGGTTCAATCCCCAGTGCCTCCTAAAAGTAAAAAGATAAAAATAACAGTGCAGGATGCCCAGCTGGATTCACATTTCGATTTTCTTGTTCAGTATAAGCATGTCCCATGCAGTATTGGAGTTATACTTATGCTAAAAATTTGATTGCTTGTTTAGCCGAAATTCACGTTTGGCTGGGTGCCCTGGGGGTCTTTGGTACCCTTACCCTGGAGGGTCCCCAAGGCCCTCTGGTAAAGGACCCCACCTCCCGGAACTGGCGCAGAGGTGCGGGTGCCTGGCCAGGCTAGTGGGCCCTCCGGCCTGCCATTCTGCCTTCCTGGGACCGGAACGGGGAGGACAGCCCTTCCCAGCCCCCCCTCGGAACAGGGGGCCGCTTTCCTGGCAGAGCCAGGCCTCCCACCCAGAGGCCAGGATACCCCCCACCCAGAGGCCAGGGTGCCGGGCGCTGTGTCCGGGCCGCAGGGTGGACCCGCTGCCATTCACCGCTGTGGGCTGCCCGCGGCCTCGGGCCCTCGGCTCAGGGGGCACAAGGGGAAGCTCAGGCCTGGGGCCCTGCAGCGTTCAAAGCACAGCGAGGCTCCCGGAGGGGCAAGCGGCCCCAGCCGGCGGCAGTCAGCCAGGGCTTCCTGGAGGAGGTGCCCTGGAGGCCGAGGAGGGGCCAGCCAGGCCCACCCACATCCCCCGCCCTGCGCCCCCAAAATCCTGGTAGCCACTTGGGGCTCTGTGGCCTGGCCCTGCTGGGGACGTCGCAAGAGGCCACTTGCTGATGAGGAAGTCGAGACAGCCACGGACACCAGTCGTAGGGGGCAAGGGCCACACGCCCCCCGCCCACCGCTTCCTGTGGCCCCCACGCTTCCTGCTGCCTCTGCAGGGCGGAAGGGCGTTTCCGCAGGAGGGATCAGAGCGTACGGATGCAGCATTCCCCTCCAGGGCCCCTCCACACGCTACCGGCCACCCCCCAGCCCGGTGCCCACCCACACCCGCTGGCCAGGCCCCTGCCTGCTGCCCAGCTCCCCCGAGCCCACAGCGCCGTCCCACCCTGCGCCTCAGTGTGCCTTTGGCTCCTGCACCACCAGCTCCGCTGCGGGAGGGCAGGGCGGGTGGGACCCCAGCCCCGTCCAGCCCCAGCCTGGGACCGAGCCTGGCTCGTGGGGCAGTGGCCCCCTCGAGGGGCAAATCCGACGTGGATGGGGGCCGAGCCCTCGTCTCCCTCTGGGCACTGCCCCCGCCAGGCGAAAGGGAGTGTGGGGGACGGCAAGTCGGGCGCCCCTTCCTGGCTGCCCAGCCTGAGCGTCACGGTGGGCCCGTGGCACCAGCAGGCGTCTGTCCCCCTCCTCCCCCAGGACTGCCCCCTCTGGGGCTCGCTCCCCCACCAGCGTCCCCGTCCACCCAAACCTGAGGCACCCAGACCCCGCCAGCGGCCCAAGCCCTCCCCGACCCCCTTATCCCCTCTTCTGGCCACGGAGTGAGTCCCAGCTGAGGGGGCAGGGGCTCAAGGGAGGGGAGAGTTCAGCGCGGAGGGGGGACGGCGGCGGCTTGGTCCTGGCTTATTTTTAGCGGTGGCAGCCCGTCGCTCGGGAGGCCAGCACTGCCCGTCGGTGCCTTTTGATCTCGTAGCTGCACAAGACACCGGAGGCAGCTGCTAACTGCTGTGGGGAGAACGGCGGGGGCACCCAGTCCTGTGGGGGAGGGGGAGCATTGGGGGGGAACGGAGAGATGGGAGAGGGAGGACCAGTAGATGGGCGGGTGGACGGAGGGACAGACGGATGTGTGAGTGGGTGGGTAGACGGATAGGTGGATGGAGAGGTGGATGGGTGGGTGGGCAGATGGATGGATGGATGGAAGGACAGAGGGACAGACAAATGGACGGGTGGACAGGTGGGTGGGCAGATGGATGGATGGATAGATGGGAAGGGAGAAATGATGAGATGGGTGGAGGGAGGGATGGGTGGCTGGACGGACGGGCGCTGGACCCATGGGTGGTGGAGGGAAGGAGGGTGAAGAGTGATAAGAGGTCCACCACTCGGCCAAGTGGACAGTGGGCGTTCCGCGAGGCCCCCAGTTAGGGACCCTTGGCCCTCCTCGAGGCCCGTGCCCCTCCTGCTCCCCCTGCCTCTGGCCACTGGGCAGCCACTCTGCTGCCAGGCCTAGGGCCTTAGGCCATTTCCTCCTGGACCCCTCCCTGTCCCCGCGCTGGGCCCCGGGGCCTGGCTCCCTCGTCCGGCCGCACTGCCTGCGGGGGCTGGCCTGGGACCTGGCTCCCACCCTAGGGCCCCCATCTGGGGTTTCCCACGGCAATTGCCAACCCCAATAAAGTGGGGCCCCCAAGACACCCTGGCATGACAGTGTGGCTGCCGGGAGCTTGCACCAGCACCCCTGTCCCAGGCTGGTACTAGGAAACGCGTCTCTCAGGAGCCTGCCTGGGGTGCCTGTCCCGGCCCAGCAAAGGAGAGGGTGGGAAATGGGGGAGCAGAGGCCCAGGGGGCAGAGAAGGGCGGGGGGACCAGCCCTGGGCCCTGGCTCAGAGCCCCGGGCCCTGGTCCCCAGCCTGCCCCGACAGCTGTCTACGCCGAGAACTTGAGCGCCGCTGAATCACCGCACACCTGTTGGGGCGGCGACGGGCAGGGGGGCCGGGGGGCCGGGCCAGCTGGAGGCTCTCACTGGCCGTCGGGCTTCAGGCCCTGGGGAGCCCAGACGAGCACACAGCCCTGGACGGAGGCCGACCCCGTCTGCCCAGGCCCGGGAGAGACACAAACGCCCAAGGGAAGGGACAGTGCGGGGTTCCGGAGGCTTCCTGCATGCACCCCTCAACGTTCCCCCTTTCGTAGAGTGAGGCTCAACCACCCTGCTCTGGGGACACTCACTGAAACATGAGTGCAATTAAAGAGGCCACAGCGGACAGCGAGCCACCGACACGGTGCCAGCTGGATGCCGGGCAAGGAGGGTGCAGGTCCAGGGCCAGAGGGGAGCGGCCCGGGGAGACGGGCCAGTCCTTGAGAGTCGGGCAGCCCTCGGCGCTGGCGGTGCGCGGGGCAGCGGGCCCTCCTCCAGGTGGGAGGACTCCTACGGCCTTTAGTGAAAGCGGCGGAGCCCTGAGTGTGAGCCCGCGTCCCCCCAGGGCCCAGCCGCCACCTCTGGAGCAGCCAGACCCCTGGGTGGGGTCCGGCCCACGGGGCCCCTCGTGTTAGTAGAAGACTGAGCTCGCCTGGCAAGGGGAGGGGACCCACGTGGTGGAACCGCCCTGAGAAACGCTGCTGGCGGAGGGAAATGGGGCGCCACGCGAATCTCCTGCCTGGGGTAGTCAGTGATGGTTTTGTTTTTGGCTTTAACTTTCTATTTTGAAATAGCTTCAATCTCACTGAAAAGTTGCAAAAAATAGTATAAAACCCAACACATAAAACTCCAACATACCCCATGCAGATGCCCAGATTGACCAGCTCTTGACGTTTTGCCGCATGTCTGGCCCTGTCTAGCTGTTTTCACTCTCTGTGTCTCTGCTGTGTAGCTGGCTGTCACCTTTCTATCGTCTAGCTAACCCATCTCTCCATCTAGTCGTCATCCACCTCGCTCTCTAGTTCTCTAGCTCACTATTTTCGAGTAGGTTGCAGACATCGTGCTCCTTGAACACTTAACACTGCCGTGTCCATTTCCTAAAAACCAGGACATTTGCTTCTGACCGCTTGAGGCACAGTTATCCACTTCAGGGGCCCGCACATCGGAGGAAAGCCTCCAGCCCATACTTCAGGCTTTCAGCTGCCCGGTAATCTCCTTCTGGGCCTTTTCTCCTCCATGATTCGGTCAACCCAGGGTCCCATTTTGTTTTGTTTTGTTTTTTTAATTTCTTTGTCTTTATTTTTTTTTAATGTTACATTCAAAAAATAGGAGGTCCCCAAGTAGCCCCCACCCCCCTCACCCCACTCCTCCCATAACCACAACCTCCTCCGTCATCATGGGACATCCATTGCACTTGGTGAATACATCTCTGAGCACCGCTGCACCTCATGGTCACACATTACAGTTTACACTCTCCCCCAGTCCACCCAGTGGGTCATGGAGGACATACAATGTCCAGCCTCTGTCCCTGCAGTACCACCCAGGACAACTCCAAGTCCTGAAAATGCTCCACATCTCATCTCTTCTTCCCACTCCCCACCCTCAGCAGCCACCATGGCCACTTTCTCCATCTCAATGCTACATTTACTTCCATTACTAATCACATTAGTTCCATAGTAGCATATCAGTAAGACCACTCTAGTCCATACTCGATTCCTCCATTCTGTTGACCCAGGGTCCTGTTTTATATCTGACTGTCATTGTCACTTTGGTCTCTCTCTTTAGTTGCGCCAACATATACACGCGGCAGGTTCCTACCTCCCCTTTTCCCAAGTCTCCGCTTCAGGGGCATTGACCACACTTACGCGGCTCAGCTGGCCTCCCCACCGTCCTCCCCTCAAACTGCCCCTCTATCGTCCTCTCCATCCTCCCCGCCATCCTCCCCTTGCCGTCCTCTCCGTCGTCCTCTCCATCATCCCTGCCATCCTCCACTCTGTCCTCCCCATTGTCCTTTCTCCATTTTCCTCTCCATTCTCCTCTCCGTCCTCGTCTCCATCTTTTTCTCTGTCCTCTGCGTCCTCCCCACCGTCCTCCCCACTGCCCCCAATGCTGGATGAGGAAAGCCCCCCCAGCCTCTACCTGGCTCCTGCCCCCACGTCCCCAGCTCAGGAAGGCCTTCCCTGCCCCCCACCGCATTTTAAACGCCCCCCCCCCCCCCGGCTCCGCTCTACTCTGTGGACCCCAGGCCAGCGTGGGCCTTTCTCCCCTCCTCAGCCAGCACCTGAGCCCCGCAAATGCTTGTCGGGGTCCACCGAGTGAGTGCAGGTGGCCCTGCAAGCCGTGGCCCGGCCACAGGAGGGGGCCTCTGCTGTGGCCCTGTGCCTCTGGAGGTCCCCTCCAAAGCCTGATCTCCCCGTCCTGAAAGGGGGCCAAGGCCCGAGTCCACATAGGTCCTCCCGGGGGTCCCTGGCCGCCCGGCACCATCCCCAGGTGCCAGCACCAAACAGCTCCCGGCGCCTCGCAGCCCCACGTGTGGCCCCAGAGCCCACGCCCAAGCGCCCGCCCCAGCCAGCGCCGCGCACGCCCTCCAAGGGTTAACACAGGCCCCTCGCGGCACCGGCCCGCTCGCGCTGCTCGGCATGAAAACGCTGCTGCAGCGGGCCCGGATGCCAGCATTTTTGTGGTCGCAGCCAGATGTTCTTAACTACGTTGGCCCGAGCCCACGGCGGCTCTTTCCGCGGCCTCCGCCAGCTCTGCAGCGCTACCTTGAACCCCGCCGCGCCCCGGGACGAGGGCGACGTCGGCTCCGGGCCCTCGGCTCCCCGGTGTCGCCCCCGGGACCCGGCTGACCCCCCACAGCAGTGCCCAGACCCTCCCGGGACAGGGAGGCCCGCCGAGACCCTCAGGGCAGGTTTCCCGCTGGGTTCCTGGTCCAGCGAAGCGGGGGCAGAAGGCACGGCGCAGGGGCTCACGGCCATGGGGGGGGGTCCTGGCGTTAACTCGGGGTGGCACCGCCCCACAAAGCCTTGGGGCAGGGGGCACGGACTCAGCCCCCCTCCCACCCCATGCCAGGCCCGCCTGGCGCAGGTCCACCCCGAGAACGTGACATTCACAGAATCAGCTGATCCTGAGGGCGCGGCCGGGAGCGCCAGGGTCGGCGCCTGCATCCACCGTGGGCGCGCGGCCGCCCTCCTCGTCCTGGGCGTGCGCCGACGTGGGAACGTCCCCGCGAGGGCCCCAGTGTGCACCAGGGCAGCCGGAAGTCTGGAAAGAGGGAGAGGAGGAGCAGGGGCGGGGGCTACGGGCATCACAGGAGCTCAGCTCCCCGCTCACCCGTTTTCCTCTCGTCTACACCGGCTACCGTACCCCAACGAGCCCCAACACACGCCACTCAGGGACGGGCTGCCCCCAGCACGCTGCCCCCAGCACGCAGCCCCCGCCAGCCCAGCTGCTGGCCATGGCCCACCTGTCAGAGCCACTGGTCCTCGGTGCCAGCTGCCCAGAGCCCCTTCCCTGCCTGCCCCCAGCCCAGTCTGATGGCCCCAGGCAGGCCCCGCTCTCAGCTGCCAGCATGCCCCCCCCCAGACCCTCCCCAACAGGTGTCCCCACAACTGCTGGGGAGACAGCCTGGCTCTGCAGCCCTCCCGCCCGTCCTGGGCTTGGGGAGGGGGAAGGGGTGGGGAGCAGGCCACTTGCCACCTCGGGAGGCAGGTGGCCGAGGCATCAGGCCCAGCCCCTCCCCCAGCCCCGCACACACCCCTTCCCGGCCCCCGGCTCAGCCTGGCTCCGGCCTCCCTCTAAGCCCCACAGAAAAGACCAGCCGGACGTGCCCCAGGGGCGCCCTTGGAGCAATGTTGCCTGGCTTCGTTCATTTCACTCATCCGTTCACGTGACAAGCGTTCCTGTGGGGCCATCGGATGAACAAAAAGCAGAGAAGCACCCACAGGCCTTCTTTTGCCTGAGCCCTGATTCTCTGCCCCCTGAAAGGCCCCAGAGCTTAAATCTGGGGGTCAGTTTAACTCGGGTAGTTGCCTCCAGATCCTGGGGGTCCCTGCTCCCGTGAACCTCAGGTCATTGGTTTCAGGCACCACCTGTTGGGAGGGACTTACCTCCTCCCACACGGGCCGCTCCCTGTGCTGGGACCCGTGCCCTGCGCCTCTGCCTCTTCCTCCCTGCATTTGTGCGAGAAATGAGATTGGCTCAGGAATGAGCCTGCCAGGCTGGGGTGGGTAGCAACAAGCGCCACATCCTCTCACAGGGGTCCCTGAATGGCGACCACGTGCCGTGCGCTGGGCTGGGGAAGGATGGAGATGAGCCCGCCACCCCGTCCTCTGGAAACATTGCCAGAGTCCAGGAGGTTCAAGGAAGACTGGCATGAGCCGCAACTGATCCTGCCTCTGGGCAGTCAGGGGACCTGGGCATGGGGTACACATTCCAGAACCTGCGTGCCAGTTCCTGGAGGAGGGTAGAAATCCAGCTGAAAACACAGCTGAAAAACCAAAGGCCCAAAACACCAGGTGGTGTGAGCTAGAGCATTGCTAGGCTTCCCAGTGTCGAGCCATCCTTGCATTCCTGGGGTAAATTCTATGTGATCTTGACTTGATTATGCTGCTGGGCTCCATCTGCTAAATTATTGTTTAGGATTCAGGCATCTGTGATCGTAACTGGCTTGGCCTAGAATTTTCTTTCGTTTCCTTGCTCAGTTTTGGTGCCTGGTATTATCTCATGAGATCCGTTGGACAACTTCTCACATTTGCCCTGCTCCAGAATACCTTGTACAAGGTAGCTGTTTCCTGCTTCTTGAAGATCTAGAAATCACCCAGTAAACTGAGTGAAGACTTTGGGAGAATAAGTGACTACCTTTTAAATTTCTTCAATTTATTTATTTGTCTGCTAAGATTTTCTGCTTCATAAGGCAATTTTGGTAATTTTTTCCCTGAAAAGCATCCATTGCATCTCAGTTTTCAGTTTTATTGACGTTAAGGTATATATTATACTCACTGGTAATTATTCAATTCCCTCTGTATCTGCAGTTATTACTCCCCTTTCATTCCTGAGTCTTTATTCCTTACTTTACTTGCTTAAAGTTTATCTGTTTTCTTGACTCTTTAAACAACCAGCATTTGGTTTTATTGATCAACTCAATTTTCTTAAAAATTACCTGTTTGTTAATGTCCTTCTTTATCTTTATTCCTTCCTTGTTCTTTCTCTGTGTTTATTCTGGGGTTCTCTTTCTAGCGCTTGAATTGACAACTCAGGACATTTATTTCAGCCTTTCTTATTTTCTGAAACCACAGATAGGGCTATAAATATTCCTCTGAATACCTTTTTGGCAGCACCCGACAAACTCTCATTGTCATACTCTCATTGTCAATCTGTCCTAAGTAGATTTAATTTACATTTTATTTTCCTGTTAATCTAAAATTTACTCAGCAGTATATTTCTTAACTTCCAGAGGTACCAATTTTGTGGCTTTTTGTTGCCAATTTCTAGTTTTATTTCAAAGTATAGGTTTGTTGAAATGTATTGTTTTCCTTTCAGCCCAATACATCATCATTTTTTGTGACACCCTCCCATACGTGTGGTGGCTGTTGAGTCTTTTCTAGTCACTGAGCTAACTTGAGCCATTCCACCCCTCCATGTCACCATTATTTTGTCCACTGTGATATGTCATTCCCTAAGGAGTGGTGCTAATGCTGCCAGTGATATCGTGGATTTCTTGATTGTTTTTGTTTTTGTTTTATTTCTTCCGCTTCGCGCTCCGGCTGTAACATCTGGGGATGTGTTCCCTTTTCCTCAGATCTGTGCGCGCTGTTCATTGTTTATATCTGCCTCCCTCACTCCCTTTCCTCTCCCCTTCTAGAACTCTCCGCTAGTTCTGGAACATGGACTCCAGCCCTCATGCTCGCTCAACGTTCCCCTTACCCCTTGTTTTTTCTCTCTCCAGTTGTGCCGCATCCCAGGAAAGCTCCTGGGCTCTGACGTTCAGCTCACCCCTTGCCCGTCCTTGAGGCCCGTTCTGCAACTTGGCCCTTTTCCGGGGGGCTGGGTTTTGTCCACCCTTTGTGCAGATGCCTGGTCCTTTCTCACCTGCCTGAGGATATCAGCCCTTGGGCTTGCTCTATCAACTCTGCTTTCTTAGGTGTCAGTTCTTCCCTGTGGCTTCACCAAGGCCTTCCCGCCCTGTCCTCTCCACATGGAGCCGGGCCCCCGAGTAGCCCAGGGTGGGGTCCTTGCCTTCCAGGCACTGACGGTCACTCTCCAGCCCCAGGGATGGTCCCATAATGAATGGCATCACTCTTGCGTCAACTCCCATTTATGGAACCACTACATATGCCAGGTGGTGTGCTGGGCAGCGGGCGAGGAAGCGGGGCAGGGGGCACGAAATCCACAAACGCCTTCTGCTGGGGGTGCTCACAGTCCACGGGGGGCCCTGAGCATCCCCGCAGGAGGTGGGAAATTAAAACACAGGCAGCGCAGCGGTGACGCCGCGGGGACTCGCCTGTGCCTGGCGGGTCTGGGATGGTGAAGTGACCCTGGGGCCGAGCAGGGAGGGAAGAGGGGAGGGAAGGGAGAGCGTGGCAGCAGAGGGCACCGCGCGTGCAGAGGGCCTGCGCAGGTGGCGGCGGGATGAGCGAGTGGGAAGGCGGCACGGGCCTGGCATGGCAAGCGCCGCGGGAAGCCCTCGAAAGGGCTCCGGCAGGGGCTGCGAGGGCCTCTGCGCGTTTGACCCCTGCTCCGGCTGCAGCGGAGAGAGTCCACAGGGGCCAGCTGTAGCTGGGTGGGCTCAAACCGGAGCCACGGAGGGCGTGGGGAGCTGGGCGGGCAGGGCCTCGGGCCAGCCCTGCGCAGGGGCGTCCCCCCCGACCCCACACAGTCACCGCCGCTCCCCGGGCCCTTCCTGCGACTCCAGGCCCCTCGCCCTCCCGGCGCCTGCTCCCGCGCTCCTCCCGGGTGCCTCCAGGCCCGCCGGCTCCCCCTTGCCTGCGGCGTCCCCCTTTCCCTGGCCGCTTGCCGCCGGCCCCCGTGGTGGCCCCTCATGGGGTGTTCTTCCTTCGCCGCGAGGACCGCGTCCCTGCTCGGCCCCTGCTCGGCGCCAGACAGGGCCCCGCCCGCCCCCTTGGCCTGAGACTCCACGGGGCTCCGTGGCGTGGCGGGTTAAGGGTTCTAGTCGGCCGGCCTCGCCGCGGGGAGACGAATCTGCACGGCCCGGGGTAGGGGTCAGCCGAGAAGGTCGCAGGAGGGTCAGGGCCTGCGGGAGTGTTTACCGAGGTCGGCGGGCTCCGAAGATGGGGAGAGGGGCCACGAGCCAAAGAAGGCAGGGAGCTTCTAGAAGCTGGAAAAGGCACGGAGAGAGGCGCTCAGGCCTGCCGAGCCTTGGTCTCAGCCCGGTGGGATGGCCGGTTCTGGGCAGGGGAAGAGAACAGAGCTGTGCTCTCTGTGCAGCTCGTTCCAGCAGCCCCAGAAAGCTCCCCGGGCACCAGGCCCCAGCCGGCCTGGGGTAGAGCGGTGGGCACGCGGGACTGCGCCTGGGGGCGCGGCGGGTGGCTCGAGGGTAAGGCCTGAGCTGCTGGGGCGGAATGAAGGTTCTTAGTTAGACTTGTGCCCAGGGCCGTGACCCCGTCCGGGAGGTTAGCAGAGGTTTCCCCACAGGAGCACCCTGTGCACTGAGCACAGAAGGAGGAGTGGAACCAGCTAGACCGTGTGCAGAGACGGGGAGAAGCTTCCAGAAAAGGCGCGTTGCACGAGCTAAGGCCCCGCAGCAGGCAGTGCAGGCAGCTGCGCAGGCCGGCCCGAGGGAGAGCGCGGGGACGGGGCCGCCGGGAGCGGGAGGCACAGGCCGTGGAGCCCAGGCTCTGTTCGCACCAGAGCGGGGAGCCCGGGAAGGTGTTAGGCCAGGGCGTGGGAGGAAGAAAATTTGCACTCACAAGATGGCTCTGAAATTCGAGAAGATATTGTAACCATTAAGCCAGAGCAGGATGCTATTAAAAATGAAACAATTAGAGAACCCAGAAGAGCTCTTGGAAATGTAAAGTAGGCTGCTGGATAAAAAAAGTCAGGAAAAGATTGAAGTAAATCTCCCAGAAAGTGGAATAAAGACAGAGAGATGGAAAATGAGAGAGAACAGCCAAGACGCGCCGAGTCTCGGTCCAAGGAAATCCAACCCCCAGCTAATAGAAGCTGCAGGAGGAGAAAGGAGAGGAGACGGAAAGGAAAGCGCCCCCAAGAATGCAGAGCAGAAGGGGGGCCCCGCGGAGCTGCTGCGGTGCTGGTGTGTCCCTCCCAAGTAGCGGGGGTGGAGAGAACAGCCTAGAATCTCCTTAAAGAATGAACAGATGACTCACCCAACCATGGACCTCTCACAGGGTCAGTCTTCAGAAAAGATTTCTAGAAACACCTTCAAACTTTTGAAGGAAAATACCATTCTCTACCTGTATTAGTCAGCCAAAGGGGTGCCGATGCAAAATACCAGAAATCGGTTGGTTTTTGTAAAGGCTATTTATTTGGAGTAGGAGCTTACAGATACCAGGCCATAAAGCATAAGTTACTTCCCTCACCAAGTCTATTTCCATGTGTTGGAGCAAGATGGCTGCTGATGTCTGCGAGGGCTCAGGCTTCCTGGGTTCCACTGGGCTCTGCTCCTCTGCTTTCTCCACAAGGTCAACTGTAGACTATGAGGTGAATGGCTCTGTCTCTCTCCCTGGGGTTTCTGCCGTGTCTAAGGAGCCATCTCTATTCTTCTGTGTTCTTCTCCTGGCTCAGGTCCTCTCTTCCTGGGGCTGACTTCTCTTTCCTCTACTTCCCAGAGCTCCAGCTAAAGACTCCAGCATCAAACTCCAACATCAGAAACCCTCCACCTCTGTCCTCTGCCATGCCTTTTATCTGTGAGTCCTCACCACCAAGGGGTGGGGACTCAATGCCCTAATGACATGGCCCGATCAAAGCCCTAGTCAGGTACAGACCAGATTACAAACATAATCCAATATCTGTATTTGGAATTCATAATCATATCAGACTGCTACAATACCCGTCCAGAGTGTCTGGCAAATGTGAGGATACAACACAGACATTTTCAGATGAGGGCTTATAAAATTGATAGTCCACACCCCTTCTGAGAAGGTTACAGAGGATGTGCTCCAACAAAATGCAGGCATAAACCAAGGAAGAGAAAGCAGGGAGGCAAGGAACCATGGCCTCCGTGCAGGGAGAAGTCAGGGGAGGCTGAGCCCAGTATATGTCCAACTTGGGGACCCCCACCCAAGCAGGGACCGCAGACGGGGGCTCCAGAGGAGCCCTCTTGGAAATGAAAGGAGATTGGGGCTGAGTAGAAGACCTTAATGCATTGTCAGGGAGCAAAGTGGAGAGCCAGAACCCGCAAGGCTTTCAGGAAATGACACGTGATCACAGAGCACCCCGCAGCTCTTCAGGGAACTCAGTACCAGTTCGGGACTTAGTTATGGACTAAATTCAAATAATGATGAAGCTATCTTGAGAAATTAGAGGAAGGAGAAGTAGAGATTGACATAAGTGAGCTCAGTCCTCACCTTCCATAGAAGGAAGTCAGCAAAAGATCAAGGAACTACGATGCCAGCCTGTCATTCAGAGCCGAGGAGTCGCCACCAAAGGCCTGCCCAGGACTGGGCCTGCGGGCGCGGCCTGAGGGCAGGACGGTGGTTTCTCATCCCGGCTGCACAGCGAGCGTGTGCTGTTGACAACACACCCCGTGCTTATGGCGAACTCTCCCGGAAAGGGCCACTCTCTGGCTGGAAGGTGAGGCTGAGTGCTGGAGGCGAGACAGATGGGGAGAGAAAGGAGAGGGAGGTTTGGGGGGACAAGTCCCGAGACCTGGGGATGGGGAGGCTCGAGGGGGAGCCGTCAGGAAAGGCCACCCCCCAGCTCTGGCCGGGCCCTGTGGTGGGGCAGGGGAGGCTGCAGCGACCCAGCCAGCACAGAGGAGCCCCCCCGCACAGCTGAGGCCCCTTGGCCATGCCAGCACTGCTGGGGAGGGGGCCTCTACACCCCAGCCTCCCAGGCTCCCAGCTGGGTGGGCTCGACTGCCAGTCTGCCAGGGGTCGCCGAGCAGGCCCAGCCCCCCCCGTGGAGGTGGGGGCAAGCCTTCCCCACACTGACCCCTGGACTCACACACCCCGGCGCAGGTGTCCGCGCAGGGAAACGGGCAGGCGCCGGGGCCGGGTATCCGCGGGGCGTCCGGGGCCCTCCCCTCACCAGCATCTCCCCTGGGCGGGCCTCCGGGAGGCCCCTCCCCTGAAGTCACACCGGCGATGCTTTCTTCTTCGGGTTCAGCATCGTCTTCACTGAATATTTTCTGGATGTTTGCTCTGTACTGGGCTCTGGGAGCAGGGGCGAGAGCGGGTGGGCCTGGCTTTGAGGGCATCGTGTGCAGTGGGAAGCGAGCAGGTGAGTTAGCCTCTGTGGGGCTACGGTTAGCCATTCACTCTTCAGTATGAATGAGCGTGTCCAGCGGCCGCACCCCGGACCTGCCTGGACCTCGGGTAGCCACACACTCCAGGGGAAGAGAGCAAGGGTAGGGGGCAGAGCAGAAAGGGGCAGGGGCACCTGCTCCCCAGGTTCCCCGGCTGCGTCCTCGGGCCCCCCGAGGCCCTCCCTCAGAAGCCCCTGCCCCCAGCCCAGCCCGGCCCTTCCTGCCCGTCCCCTCTCCCCAAGGCCTCGCCCCGCCAACCGTCCTGGAAACGATTTTGTTGTCTGCGGAGATTACGTGGAGCCGCCTGTGCGCGCGCGGCCTCCGGAGCAAGCGGCCCGTTACCTAACCGGAGCCAGCTCGTGCCAATGTCTTGAGTAATTATTGGGGGGCGGGGGCCGCCCAGCCCGCAGCGGAACCCCTCCAAGGGAATGCCATTGTTTCCCGTGTCAGCTGCATTTTAAGGCTACATTTCACGTCAGCTGTGACTTGGAAGGAAAGAGGGCCCCGGCCTTTGAAAAATGAAGAAATCGGGAGCGGGCGGGTGGGGGAGGGAGGCGGAGGGGGTTCGGGCGGGTTAACTCTTTGCGCTCCCCGTCACCCCCAGCGTCCCCGCGATGGCCTGGCGGAGGGCAGGCTTGTCGGGGACCGGAACCCGCGGCCGGGCCCGGCGGCCGCCACTGCCCGCTTGGCAGCGCCTGCGGAAACCGCCACACGGTTACACCGGACAGAGCAGTCACGGAAACGCCCGGGAGGACGGCCGCGACGTGGCACGTGTGCCCGGCCCGGCCCGCGCCCCCGCCCGCCGCCGCCGCCTGCTTCCCCGGGGCTCCCCCCAGCAGGCCTGCAGCAGGGGTGGAGACGCCCCCGCTGGGCACTGGGGCACATGGCGGGCACCCAGCCGGCTGCCCGTGAGCCTGGGCGGGGGGCTGGGAAGGCACGGGGGCCCTGGGGGCCCTCCCCTCTGCCCCTACCCAGATGCCAGGCTGGCAACCTGAGCACCTGCTGTGTGCCAGGGACCGTGCCAGGCGGGGGGGGGCACGAGCCCCTTCCTTCAGGGTGCTCGCGGGCCGGGCAGATAGGCACGGAGCCAGCAAGCCGCCGCTGTGGGCGGGGCTTAGAGAGCCCTAGGACGGGCAGGTAGACGTCCCCGAGGCTATGGGAGTGAGTGGGGGAAGCTGGACCGACGTCCGGGAGGGAGGGAGGGTTGGCCCAGGTTACCACCCTCCCAGGAGCTCCGGGGCCTCAGAAGCTTCCTGCGATTCCCGTATTAAAGTGTTCATTGACGCACTCACTAAGTCGCTCGGCAAACTCGCTGAGGATGCACGGTGGGCTGGGAGCGTGCATGCAGCGGTTCTGGGCGCAGCAGGACCAAGGCCCATGGTGGGGCCGATGGGGGAGCCGGCCACCGCGGGGGCCAGGGCAGGGCCCGGCAGCTCCGTGAGTGCTCTGGGATCGCCCTCGGTCTGAAGCACGGGTTGTTTTAAGGTCTAAGCTGAGAAGTGGCGGGACCCAGGTGACCCGTTGTTGAGCCATGTGGGGCGCCAGGGAAGAGGCAGAGAGCACAGGTGGTGGTGGGCTGCGGTCGTCCAGGTGAGACGATGGGCTAGATTTGGGGGGAGGGACTGTTTGTCCAGCCACTGTTACAGTGACAATAGGGGGGGGTGCTGAGCCAGGAGAGCAGTTGCCACCTGCAGAGTTCCAGTCTATCAGAAGCCCCCAGGACTGAGGCAGACAGAGGGCAGAGCAGGGCCCAGGCGCTTCTCTGTTTGCTCCGCTGTCTGCAAAACCAGCCTCCTGTCCTGGGGCCCCCGGTGGCTGCCCCTGCGGCTACCGTCACGTCTGCATTCCAGCAGGGATACAAAGGGCAGGCCCCTCCCCCATAAGGACCCTGCACAGAAGCCACCCTTTTTTATCCCATTGACAAGAAGTTAGTGCACCCCCTTGTCACGGCACAGGTGCCTAGAAAAGTCTCTGTTCCAAGTGGCAGAACGTCCAGCTAGAGTGTCAGGGGTTCTGTGAATAAAGAAGGAGATAGCGGATGTGGGGACCGCTGGCCACAGGAATTGGCCGTCCGAGGGGAAGAAAGGGGAGGCCACTTGGGGGGCTCAGCCTAGGAGGTGAGCGGCCGTGGGCAGGTGGTGCTGCCTTGTGGGATGAAGCGGGCGGCAAGCGGCAGCTGGGTTTGTGTGTGTGGAATTTGAGATGCTCCCAGACAGCCACGCGGAAGGCGGGGGCCTGCGTTCCCGCAGCACGGTGGGGCCCGAGGTCCCGGCGGGAGGCCTTTGGGGCTCGGGCACGGTGAGGGCGGCTGAAGAGCCAGCGGCCGCCGGCGGCGCCTGCGGAGGCCAGGGCAAGGGGGCACCAGGCCGGGACCCCGGAGGAGACACCCCAGGCAGGGGCAGCCCTGGAGAGCCTGGGGTCCTGGGAGTGGCAGGGGCCGGCCCCCCCAGAAGTACACGAGGAAAGGTCGGGCCAGAAGCCCAAGAAGGGGCCACCAGCTTTGCTTGAAGGGGTCGCTGTGACCAGAGAAGCACCAGTGGGGTCCTGGGGACAAAAGCCCAGTGAAGACATAGTTGAACGTGCAAATTAGCACCTGCATTTATTTCTCCTCTCCCCAAACCCCATTAAAATGCCAGTAAAGACATTTTTAAAGGGGTATAAATTAACAAATATAAAAAAAACAGAGGGAAGCGAATGTGGCTTAAATGATAGAGCGCCCGCCTACCATATGGAAGGTCTAGGGTTCAATACCCAGGGCCTCCTGACCCATGTGGTGAGCTGGCCCATGCACAGAGCTGCTGCACGTAAGGAGTGCCCTTCCACACAGGGGTGCCCCCACATAGGGGTGCCCCATGCACAAGGAGTGCTCCCCACAAGGAGAGCCACCCCTCTTGAAAAAATCGCAGCCAGCCCAAGAGTGGTGCCACACACACGGAGAGCTGACACAGCAAGATGACGCAACAAAAGGAGACACAGATTTCCGGTGCCTCCTGACAAGAATGCAAGTGGACACAGAAGAACACACAGCGAATGGACACAGAGAGCAGACAATGGTGGGGGGAGGGCAGAGAAGAGGAAAAGAAAGAAATAAAAAATTAATCTCTAAAAAAAAAAAAGAACAAAGAAGATGAGCAAACAAAAAACCAAAACACAAATGTTGGCCACTTTGGAAGCTGGAAAGCAGAAGGACTGGCAGAGACCGACCGAGGACACCAGAGGAAGCAGAAGCTGCACCTGGCGGGAGGAAGAGCTGTGGAAAACGAGTCGTTCCATGCCCAGAAGGCTGGACGGGCTAGAGGACCCGTGGCACAGGTAGCCCCAAATCAGGGGCTCAGAGAAGGGCTGCAAACAGACTTTTCACTGGAAATCAGTCTGATGAGCAGATGCCCCCGGGTCTCCCTCCCCCACTGCCCATGAGGCCAAGTCCTGTCTCTCCCCCAACCCAGGCAAAGACAGGAGGTTTGGTCTCTGGCAAAGCTGAACCTCAGATGTTCTGAACTGGGGGACATTGGGAGTAGCTGTGGGAGGGGGTGAACTCTGGTGATGAAAACAAGGGGCATTCTGGGAATGTTTCTTTGCTCACAAGCCCCCCAGCTCTTCCCAGTCATCTCCCATAAAGTCCCCGTCTGGGCACATTGTTTCCATTTTTTAACACCAGCAATGAAGTGGACATCCTAAATTTCTAGAGAGAAAAATAAGTCACACGCAGAGGGCAGAGAATCAAAATGGCATCACAATTCTCAAGAGTAGTTCAGGAAGCCATCACACACTGGAGAAATGCCTTTGAACTTCTGAGCAAAAGAATTATTTCCAATCTAGAATTTTATACCCAAACTCTCAGGTATGGGAGTAGAATAAATACATGTTCCTCCCACATGCCTTTTCTCAGAAACTTACTTGAGGATGGTCTCCAGCAAAATAAGGGGAAAAAACAAGAGAGAGAGAAGCATATAATCCAGGAACCAAAAGACTGCAACACCAAAAAAAAAAAAGGCCAGGAAAGTTCCCAACATGCTGGGGGGAAAAAAGATTACAACTGTTCGGCTGGTTTGGAGAGAAACTAGTCCAGCTAGGACTCCAGGAAGAACTTCCAGGAAAAGAAATAATGAAGCCAATTGATTACCAGGATGTTCAACAGGATGACTAGAAGCTTTACATTCTGCCAGAGAGCTCAGAAACGAAATAGTGGCAGAAACATTCAAAACAAAGGAAAACATGAAGGCAGTGCTCAACCCCAGGGAAAACAAAAAGTTACCATCATAGAAGACCATGTGACTCAGCTAAGAACAGTATTTATGGAGTGATGTAAATTGTTACATAATGTTTACATAAAATGCACACAGTTAATAATTGGCTTAGAATTGTGATATATCTGTATTGGAGGGATAAGGGAGAGCCAGGAATGGGGGTTGTGAGAACTAAATCTTCAGCTCTCAGGCTCCAGGTTGGGCAGTCACTAGGTCACGTCTGAAATTGAAGAAACGAAGAATAGCAATATCTGCAGAGCCCAGGGAGCCTAGGAGCAGCTGGGAAGGGGCTGCTCTGGGGTCCCCAACATGGGAGCCCCCTCTCCAGCCTCGAGCCTCGTCTCTGGAGGCCCCTCCTGAGCTGTGACAGGAGGCCAGGGCCCCACCGTGTCCTCACCGTCCTTCTCCCCAGTTCCTGTTCCAGAGGCAGCTCTGCGCCTCTCAGCTGTCTCTGGCTTTACCTTGGTGTCTTTTAACCGAGCAATAAAAACATGTGCATATTCATATTGTTATTCCTCAGGTACAGATCCGAATTCAGCTTAATCCAGTATTTCTTTTTGGAATTCATCAATTATCGCTAACTGCTGCACCACGTGCGGGGGGCCGACAGGGGGGAGGTCAAGGACTCGCGCTGGGCTCAGCGGTGCCCCCCGGGCAGGTGGGCAGGGGCAGGTGGGTCGGCGTGGCTGCTGTCCGGGGAAGGGGCTCAGGGCACGAGCAGTGGGGAGCTTGTCGCAGTCCGAGAGGATGTGGGCCTGGCCGGGGGTGGACAGCGGCGCTGGGAGAACGTGTGGGGAGGAGGCTCCCCGGGGCACGCAGACCTCGCCCTCCCCAGCTCTCGCCAGCCCGCGGGTCCGTCCAGGGGCGCCAGGGTTGTGTCTGTCCCAGGCCCCACTTCTGGGGAGACCACGGCCCGAGCCCTCAAGGCCTCCATCCTCCGACCCGGTGCGCCCCAGCTGCTACGCCAGCCCGTCCCTGTGGGGAGGAGACCGAGGCCCAGAGCCACCCGCAGTTCAGCCACGGGCCCCGGCACCCTGACCACGCGGTGGCCAGCCTCACGGGGAGGCAGGCAGCTGCGAAGCAAACAGAGCGGACGGACGTGCCCAGAAGGAGGAGAGGGGAAACCACACCAGGCGGATCAGGGGATGCAGTGTGGGAGAAAAGCCTTGCCAGTACCTTGGGGGTACTGGCTGATGAGAGAGCGCTCCAGGAAGAGGGGCTGGCTCGTGCAAAGGTCCTGGGGCAGGAAGGAGCATGGCATATGGAGGGCTTGGAAGGAGGCCCGTGGAGCGTGCGGGGGGCAGAGGGCGCGCTGCACCAAGGCAGAGCTGGGCCTTTGTCCTGATGGGGTCTTACGCAGGGCAGGATGGGGTGACATGATCAGCTGCGTCCAGGAGAAGGGACGGGGGATACTGCTTCCACCCTGGAGGAAAAAATGAGGGGGTGGTAGGGAGATAGAGAAAACTTACCCAGAGGAAAGTCCAGCAGGACTGGGAGGTTGGCTGGCCAGGGTGGGGTGGGGGAGACCACGGTGGGGGCACGGGCCCGGGGGGGGCAGCCGGGTGCGGCACAGACGCAGCCACCCCTGCCGGGCACCGGGCGCTGTCCAAGGGCTGCGGAGGCCGGCGGCTCCAGCGCCTCGGGGGGGTCCCGTTCGCGAGGAGGGAGCATGGCACTGGGAGGTGGCGTGATGAGCGGGGACCGCCGGGTCGGCTGGAGGACGGCAAAGGCCACGCGAGAAGAAAACCCGAGGCAGGTGGGGAAGAGAGGGCCGGGGGCGCCCAAGAGGCCGTCTGCCGCCGGCTCTCAGACCGGGCGAGGAAGCCGCCCCCACGAAACCACAGCGGCTCCGGAGGCAGCGCGAGGCCCGTGGCAAGGACACGCAGGAGAGGCCGTGCCTGGGCAGTGGGGAGAAGCCGGCGCTTCAGGGGCGCGGGCCACACGGGGTCCTCCAGGGCAGTCGCCCCCATGAGAACGAGGGCCGAGGGACGGGCGGTCAGTCGGCAAAGCCCTAGAAGGAAGCGTCCGACGCTGGAACGTGCATGGCCGCTCCAAGCAGGCCCAGAATTTAGGAGCCAAGAGGACCGAGAACTTTGCCTACGTAAAAAAGCCGAAAAATAAAACTTCGGTATAGCAGAAACTAAGGGTAATAATTGCCTTGAACCAATTCACAAGACAAATAACACACCGGCCGAAAAAAGTGCTCCGAACCCGTCAAGGGGTAGGTTTAATATACAAAGAGCCTTTAGAAACCAATGAGAGGCCCGGGCGGCGGGCCCCGCACTCCTGGTCCTGCTGCTCTGCCAGGGCCGGCTGGAAAGGAGGGGACCGCGAGCAGCAGGCGTGGCGAGACCCCGACCCCACCGGCCCCAGGGCCCCGGGAGAAGGGCCACGGCCTCCTGTGCTCGTTGAGCAACTGCTTGGGGCGCCCAAGTCGTCCAACCCCGCGAGGGCGTTTCGGGGGGTGGCGAGGGCTGCAGAGGGAGCGGGGACGAAGGTGCACTGTCCCGCGCTGGACGGGTCAGGGAGGCCTCCCTCCTGCTGGAGTGAGTGTGCGCAGTGGCCGGGGATGGCGTCCCAGGCCGAGAGAAGAGCAGGTACAAAGGCCTGGCAGGGGTGGGAGTCAGGGGAGACAGCGTGAGGGGCTGGGGGCGTGGACCCTCGGCAGCGGGGGCTCTGCGGAGACTCGGGTCTGAGAGGAGACGCGCAGGCAGGCGGCGGCCGGGAGGGGCTGGGCCGGGGGGCAGGAGCACGTTGGCTGGAGGTGTCCATGACCCTCACTGCAAGGCAGGCGCCTGGCCTGGGCGGGGGGGCTCAGAGGAGCGAGGAGAGGGCCTGGCGCTCCCGGGTGGTCTCCAGCGGCCACGCCAGCCCCGGGCGGGGTGGGCATCTCCATGGCACACGCCAGGGCCAGGGGCGGCCCAAGGGTCGGTGGAGGGAGTGGCTCCTGGGGGTCTCCAGGCAGGCAGGTCATGGGCTCCCTCCCGTCAAGCACCTGGGGTCCCCAGACGTAGGCACCCCGTCCTGCCCGGCACCCATGGGGCCAGGGACTGTGGCAAGTGCAGAACTGACATCGGGGCCAGGCAGGTTCTGCAGAAAATTTCCCTTAAAAGACTCTTTTTCAATATTTTCGTTTGAAAACAAATTCGTGACCACATCAAACGGGCACCCAGTCGCCCTGGGTTTAATCATCCGCCGCCCCAGCGACTTTCTAACTAGCTGTGCTTCTAATTGCTCTTTTCTCTTCCGAGAGCCGCGCACGTTCCCGCACAGTTATTAATTTGGTGAGTCGAGGCAGAGTGACAAGGAGCTTTTGTTTCCCCTGCCCTTGTAATCGCTATCAAATTGCAAATAATGACTAGATGTGAGATCCCCAAAACCGACCTGGCCTGGCAGCCCTGGGGGAAGCCTCCCTGGTGCCCGCCCGGGCCCGGCCTCCCCCAGAGGTGGTGGCGCCTCTCTGGGCACCTGCCCGCACTCCATGCCGGGCTCAGGCCAGTCGAGGGGCTTGGCTGTTGCACTCGAATCTAGAACTAGATCAGGACCCCCTGTGATTAGGGTGGGGGGGGAAGATTGGGTGAGGGAGCTCCTGGGGGTCTCTCTGAGAAGTGGACTGCAAGGGCTGAGGGGCCACCTGCAAGCCTGGCCAGGTTTCCCAGCAGAGAGATCAGTGGGGGCTCGGCCCACCTCCGAGGGACAGCCCCAGGGTTAAGTGGGGGACGGCCGGGGTCCATCTCCTGGGTCTACCCAGAGCAAGGGCCACAAATGGGGCAACTTAGGGCCGCAACTTCGTGCTCTCGCGGCTCCGGAGGCCGAGAGTCCCCAAGCCCGGGGTGGGCAGGGCCGCCCTCTTGAGGGCCCTGAGGGGTCGTCTGTCCCCTCCTGGCCACGGCCCGGGGCTCTGGCTCCGTCAGCACCACCTCTTGTCCCCTCCCCGTCGTAGGGTTCAGGGCCTGCCGGCCTCTTAGCTTGCAGCACCTCAAAGACCCGACTTCCAACCAGGTCACGGGCACAGGTGCCGGGGTGGGGTTCGGCTGTGGCTTTTGGGGGGCGCCGTTCACCCCACCATGTCCCCAGACACCAAGAAAAGCAACCAGCCCATGCGTGTCATGCTCACACTGGTGCGCCCGCCCGTGCCAGCTCCCGTACACGCTCCCTCCTTGCCCCAAGACCCAGGTGGACCAGCAGCCCCCACTTCACAGCTGGGGAAACTGAGGCCCAGAAAGGAAAGCCCACGCCCAGGTCACAGCCCTGGCACCGGACTCGACCCCACAGCGCAGGCAGCCCCACTGGCCATCTGGGGGGACATCTGCTCAAGGGCTGGACAGAGGGCGGGGCCAGGCATCCGGACAGGCTCAGGGAGTCCCTTAGACGGTGTGGGGTGAGCAACGGAGGGGGGCCCCCCAGGGCAGGGGGTGCCCACCCAGGCCTGGCGCCGGCTGAGGGGGGATGAGCCAGGCCAGTCCCCACTGAAGGACCCGCACCTCCAGAGGGGCCGGGACCCCCCTCCAGCCCCATGCAGTGGCCCCCACCCCCCCCCCTGCGTTTCCCACCCCCGCTACCTCCACCCGTCCCCAGGAACCCACACGGGCTCCTGCGCCGATCGCACGTGCCGTGGCTCCCACAGATGTCCCGGCGCCGGGGAGTGAAAATTTACGAAACCGCAGATTTATTTTCTTCTGGGATTGATTTGGTGCTTTAATTGATGCCAAACCGATCGATAGCCAAGCTGGGGCCCGCACAGAGCAAGCGGCGCCAAACTGCGCCCAGCGTGCGGGGCCGCGGGTGCCCTCTGGCACGCCCGCACTCTCGGGTCTCCGCATGGGTGACTTGGGGCCCTCCCAGGGTGCACCGCCAGCACCCCCAGCTCTGCAGGGCTGCACCCCCACAGCAGGCGCCGTGGGGGGCTGGGGCTGGGAGCGGGGTGGGTTTCGGGGACGGGCGGGTGGGGCCCCAAGCAAGGGGCCCCAGGGAGGCCCCGCACACCTCGCCCTGCCCCCGCACTTGGCCGCAGCCTCACCTGGGATGGGGACTCAGGCCAGCGCGCCCGGGACCCGCCGCTGTCCTGGGCAGGGGAGCCCGGGGGATGCAGGGGCTCGCCAGCTGCTGTCCTTGGACCCCAGCGGCCAGGACTCGGGACCCAGCGCCTGCACGGCCGAGTCATCGTGCAGGTTTCCCAAAAGCCACGCTCTCCCCGGAGCGGCTGTGCCACGGGGCTCTTGCCGCCACCAGCACCTCCTCTGTTCCCGCCCCTCCAGGGCGCCAGGTGTGCCCCAAGGACAGTCTGGCTCCCCGCTCACTGGCCCATTCCTGACCCTCCCTCTTGGAGGGTCCCCTCAGCCGACAGCCAGGGCAGGCCCGACCCCCACCTGCCCTGGGCCCCACTGGGCCCCTGCCCCACCCCCAGATAGGCCGTCCCCACCAGACAGCCCCCTGGGGCTCGGCCCCAAAGTCCCTCCCCTGGCCTGCCCCCTCCCCTGCCTCCTGGCCCTCCCAGGGGGCTCCAGGAACGGCTGCCTGGGGAAACGCAGGCTGGGGGGCCCGGGCGGAAGAGCCCGAGGTGCAGAGGGGAGGCCCGGCCCGGCAAGGGGCACGGCGGGCGCCCTCGCCCACGCTGGCCTCCTGGGCCCACTCCTGGCAGGTGCTCGGCTGCCACTGCGGACCCGACCCCCAAGCCCAGCCCAGGGTGTCCGCTCCGGCCCCCCTCCAGGTGGAGCAGGCACAGCCCCCCGCCCGCCCGGCCCAAGAGGCGAGAGGCTGCAGCAAACCAGAGGCCGGCCACCCCCGCGGCAGGCCCCACCTGCCGGGACCCCCCAGGGGCCCCCAGCACCTGCGCTGACTGGGGCGCGGTGAGGCCAGTCCCCGCCGTGCGCGCCCGCAGGCGCCGTGCTCACCGACGCGCTCAAGTCGCACGTGCCCGCCGGCCTGGCGGGGGCCGCGCAGGGCAGGTTCCTCCCGCCACGTCCACCCCCCAGCCCGAGCTGGCCGCCCCCGCCCACCCCCGCTGCTCCCGCCACTTCACCCCCTGCCACCCCTGACCCCTCTCTTGTCGCGCAGGTGACGCAGCTGGACCAGAGGCTGCTGCTCATCACGGACCTGCTGCACCAGCTCCTGGCCCTGCAGCGGAGCAGCCCCCCTGGAGGTGGAGGCCTGGAGGCCCGGCCGTGCGGTGGCTCCATCGGTCCCGAGCTCTTCCTGCCCAGCAACTCCCTGCCCACCTACGAGCAGCTGACTGTGCCCCGCGGGGGCCCCGACGAGGCGTCCTGAGGGGGAGTCGCCAGCGGCCGCCCCCCCTGCTCGGCCTCAGCGCTGCCTTGGGGGCCCGAGGAGACGGCCGCGCCCGGCGAGGACGGCCCGAGGGTGGCCGCGGCCCCTCGGCAGCGGGGACTGAACTCGGCTGGGTGGGGCCCCTTTCAGGTCCAGGTCTGTCACCCCGGCCCCCACGTCCATGGCCAGCCGTGGCCCTACACAGCCGGGGATGGGGGGCGGCGCCCAGCCTGGCCTTCGGGGCCCAGGTGGACCCAGGCTGGGGCAGGCCCGGCCCAGCGGACGGAAACGGCCCCAGTGAGGGCCGCGCGCCTCTTCGGGAGGTCCCAGCCTAGGCCCCCTGCCCACTCTGGAGAGATCTGAGCCCCCCCCGGGGGTGGGGTGTGCCGCTGCCGGGCCCACGTGCCAGTGGGGGCGCCCGCGGACCAGGCGAGCGTGCCCCTGCTGGGAGGGCCGCTGCCCCCCACTCCAGGGGGGAGAGGGTCCCCAACCTGCGGCCTCCCGCTGCCGCCAGGTCCGAGCAGCTGGACAGACACGCGCCGGGCCGAGCAGGGTGGCCGGGCACCCTCCTGGGAATCACGTTTTGCAGAAATAGGGTGGAATTGTGATTGGGGATCTGGGTCACGGTGTGGTGGCGGTGATCGCGCAGAGCTTCCTAATAAAGTGGAGAATCTTGGGGTTCGCACCCGCATGCACCCTGACTTTGATTCCCGGGGTGCTCGGTCGGGCCGGCCCTGGTGCTGCCATGGGGGGAGGGAGCCCCGCCTTGATGCCAAGGGGTGGTCCTGGGCTCGGGTCTCCGGGGACCGGAGGCGCCTCCTGTCCCTGCCGGCACCGCGTTGAACACGCTCCCTTGGTTGCGGCCCTGCTCAAAGCCGCCCCTTCCGGGAAGCCTTCCCTCACAGGCCCCCGGGACAGCCCGTCCCCCTCGCGGGGCCCAGAGTGCCCACAGGGGTAAGCAGGGGGCCGGGTCCCCACCCAGCGGCGGGAGGCTCGTCCGCGCCCTGCCTGGCCCTGTCGTGAGCACACGCTCGCGCCCCAGACGCTGGCGCCCATGGGAGCTCGCGCCCTCGGACATGGGTGCCTGTGGGCACACGGGTGGGGGCAGGAGCTCGCCCTGGACCCCCAAGTGCAGGGCCACACGCTGGGCCTGCAGGCGAGGCCCAGGAAGCATGGGGGAGGCGGGAGGCTCGGGGAGACTTCCACCTAAAAAACGCCATGCAGGAAGGGGACGTGGCTCAACGGATAGGGCGTCCACCTGCCATAGGGAGGGTCCAGGATTCAAACCCAGGGCTCCTGACCCGTGTGCAGCTGGCCCATGCACAGTGCTGATGCACGCAAGTGCCACGCAGGGGTGTCCCCCCGCATAGGGGTCCCCCACGTGCAAGGAGTGCGCCCCGCAAGGAGAGCTGCCCTGCATGAAAAAAGCGCAGCCCGCCCAAGAGTGGCGCCGCACACAGGGAGAGCTGACGCAGCAAGATGACGCAGCAAAAAGAGACACAGATTCCCAGTGCCGCAGGATAATGCAAGTGGACACAGCAGACAACGGGGGGAAGGGGAGAGAAATAAGTAAATAAATCTTTAAAAAATAAATTAAAAAAACACCACGTGGGGTGCTCGAGGCGCCGGCGGGGAGGGCAAGGAGGCCGGCGGGGATGGAGAGGCAGGCGCCCCACCCCCAGGCAGGTGTCCCTTCCTGGCCCCGCCCCACCTTCCAGGCCACAGGCCCTGCCCGTCCACGCCTGCTGCCCGTGGGCACCCAGCCCTGCCCAGCGGTCCTCCTGGCGCAGGGCAGATGACCATCCCTCCACTTTGTGACGTCCCTGGCGGCGCATCGGCCGTGAGCCGGAAAGTCCTTGAAGACTCCCCCGTCGGCGGCACCCCCTGCCCTCTGGGCTCCCGCAGCCCCTGGCGGACCCCCGGGCCTGGCAGCCACCTGCGGGCAGCACTGGTCCCTCGCCACCTGCCCTCAGCCGGCCGGGATCCTGGCGGGAGGCACGGGCTGGACTCCTGAGTGGGCGGGGGCAGGCTTGCCCGCCAGAGCGCCACTCCCACTGCGGGCCGTCCCCGCCCAGGGGTCCAGGCATGGCCAGGAGGGCGCTCGCCGCTCGCCCGCACCCCGGGGGGGCGTCCTCCAGCCCAGCGCTGGCCCCCTCCCGCAGGGCCCAGGCATCCAGCTCGGGGGCGCGGGCCGGCATGGGTCGGGACGCGGGCGCCGAGGCCTCCGTGGCTTGCCCAGCCCCGGCACCCAACGAGGGGGCAGTGGCCACACCGGGGGGCGGGAGCGGGGCCTCCTTGGTGAGCCAACACCGGTGGAAACCTGAGAAGCGACGTGCCGGGAAGCGGGGTCCTCGGGGGCCCCGGCGCGGGCAGCTCCGGCCGGCCCCGCACCCGGCGGCTCTGTCGTCCCGTTATCCGCCGCGCGCCCGGGGTCCCGAGGGCCGTGCGGCCCGATGGGCGGCGCCCCCCGAGGGGAAGGCGGCCGCCGCGGCCTCTGGGGTGTGAAATGCAATTTACCTGAAATAAAGCCCAATTATGGAATTAGCTCATTAAAGGCGGCCGGGGAGGCCGGGCCGCCCGGTGCCCGCTCGGTGCCCGCGCGGCGGGTCCGGGAGAACAGATGGCGGCCCGGCCCCCGCGCCGCCGCATTCCTTCACTGTGCCCCCCGATCGCTGACTTGGCCAGCACACGACCATCTGGTGTGTGACACGTCTGGGCGCTCCCGACAATGGGCCCGCGGACCTCTGCAGCGAGGGGCCGTCGCCCGGGCAACGGCGGCATGCGCAGCCCCCCGGCCCGCCCGCGCCCCTCCCCCGGCCCTTTCTTCGGGCCCTTTGTGGGCCTCGCCCGGCCCGGACAATCTCCAGAGCATTTCGTCCGCTGCGGCCGGCCTTTGTCTCCCGGTGGCGCTCCCCGGTGTCCGGTGGGTGCCCGCGGCATCTGCCAGGCGGGGGCGGGGGCGGCTGCGCCTGCCGCCCGGGGGGCGAGGGCACCCAGGGCCCCCGGCCCGTCCTGGAAGGGCACGGACGCCAGCCCTGCCCGCCCTGCGGGGCACCGAGGCGCGCCGGCCGGCCCGCGGGGAGGCCAGCGTCCGGCACCGCCAGGCCTCGGGCCGGGAGGCAGACTGGCCCGACGCCCCCCCCCTCCGCCCCTGCCCCTGCATCTGTGAAACCAGGGGGCCGGGCAGCAGTGCCCTCCCTGGGGCACAGTGGCCGTGATGGAGGTAAGACGGTGGCGCTGCGGGCGCCCCGGCGCCGGCTGGACACCCCGCGGGGGGCGGCATGGGGGCTGGGCCCCGCTCCAGCCTTTCCCCCCCTCCCCCACCCCTCCAAGGCTGGCTGCTCAGCTGACCGCTCCCCAGGCGTCCGTGGCCCCCCGCTGCCCGGGCCCCGCACCCCGGCAGAGCCCACCTGCCCCTCGCGGCAGCCTCTGTCCCAGGAGGGACACTGGGTGGGGATTTCTGTCCCCAACGGGAGGCTCGGGCAGGGGCAGGCCTGCAGGGAAGGGGACCGGGATGCTATACCCCCGGGGACGGCCATCTCAAAGCCTGGCCCCTGTAGTCCAAGAAGCTGGCGACCCTCCAAGAGCCCTCCGGGGCTCTGGCCTGGCATCGCTGGGGGCAGGGACCCCCTAGCTGCTGTGATGTCCTGGTTTGGGGACCCTCCCCTCCCCAAGCAGAAAGCTGCTTCACCCTCGCCCCTGCCTCATCCTGGCCCTTGCCCTCCCCTTGTGGCCCCGAGAGCTGGTGCCGGGTGACAAGGTGGCCTCCGTGGGCCGACGCAGGGCAGTGGGGCCCGGGTGGCTGGAGCTGAGCAGACCGGGCTGAGGTTCCCACCAGCCTTTGCGTGTCCAGCCCTGGGCTCTTGCAGCCCCACCCGCCCCTCCCAGCGGTCTCGTGCAGCGCAGGGGCCGGGCGGGGCACGCAGGGCGAATGGCCAGCGACCTGTGACCTTGGCGGCCAGCTGCTGTTGGGTCACCTGCTGAGGCCGGACCGCGGGGGGGTGGGGCGGGGGCTCTCAGCACGGCCTGAACTCAGTCCTCCCTAAAGTTGGGGCCTGGCCAAGGACGGGGTGCGGGCTGCCCCGTGCCCCCCCCCAGAGCCTGAGCAGACCCCCCGGTGCCGGCTGACCGCTCTGTGCTGCTCCTTCCGTGGTCACCCAGCTCCTGCCCTCGTCTCGGCGTCGCCAGGGAGCCCCCGGGCCAGGGCCTGCGATGAGGAGGGCAGCCGTCCCGGGGCCCCAAGGCTGTGTCCAGTGCCCACCCACGCCCCCCGCAGCCCCTGTCCCCGCTCAGGTCCAGGCGGTGCCCTGCAGCCCGGGCAGACACAGTGGGCAGGGCCCCCAGGCCCAGGCAGGCACAGGGTGGCCATCCCAGGTGGGCAGTGGTCCCCGAGCCCCATCCACAGAGCCTGGCAGCCTGGGTCCTTCCAAGGCCCCCTCCCCACCATGCCCACCCCAGCGGGGACGGGCCCACAGCCCCCAGGGCGCCCAGCTCTTCCATCACCCACCCTCTGGTGCGCTTGCCCAGTCCCCTGGCTGTCCGAGAGGCCCCCGAGGGAAGGCTCTAGAACCACACAGGGGCCCCGAGGGCAGACACCGTCCCACGGGACAGGCGGAAGCCCCCACCTCTCTCTCAGACGACAGCCCGGCTGCTTGCCCCTCCCCCCTCGGGCCCGGGCAGGGGTCACCCATGGGAGCCCTTCCAAAGAGGGGGCTGCCGGGGAGGGGGTGATGTCATCACGTAACTGCAAAGGGTCCTCGTCAAACCCCCTGCCCCCCACAGGCGCGGCCCCAAGGACGCTGCAGAGGGCGAGCAGGGCCGGGCGGTCGACCCCAGCATCCCGTGCCCAGGCAGGGGGGCCTCAGGGAACTCGGGGCGCCGCTCCCCCGGGGCGAGCTGCTGACCCTGACCCAGCTTCCTCTCTGAGCCCCCGTCCTCTCCCCCACAGGCAGGGGGGTGGGGGCGGGCTTTCCCGGGACCCCATCCCCACCGTTCAGGAGGGGTCCACAGGCCACGCTCACCCCCCAGCCACTGAGAACTTCACTCACGGGGAAACTGAGGCACGGGCGAGCCTCATAATGGGGAGGGCCACAGTTGCCCCAAGCTGAACTTCTGACCTCTGTCCTCAGTCCAGTGACCTGACCCCTCTGTGCCTCAGTTTGCCCCGTCTGTGAGCAGGTGGGCGCTGAGCAAGGCCACAGGCCGCCTGCGCTAACAGCTGCCCAAGGGCTGCAGTGACACTTCAGCCCGCAGCCCCGGGGCTCCTGCCCTGGTCGGTCAGAGTCCCCTGCTCTTCTTTTTTTGTCCTTTGAATATTTATTGTAGTAACATATTTTCACCATAAAGTTTCTTTTTTTTGTCCTTTTAGTATTTATTGTAGTAACATGTTTTCACCATAAAGTTTCCCCTTTTAAACCACTCTCAAGTTGCTCTTCCTGTAACGAATCAAAACGGTCTCACTGTGAAGCCCCGAAGCCCCCGAGACAACGGACTCCAAAAGGGCAGGCCCCCCGTTCGCCCCCCAGCACCGCCTCTCTCCAGACTTGGGGCAGATGCCACGGCTTGGAGGGGCCACCGGCCTTCTCCGCCCACCAGCCCACCGTGGGGCTCGCCCAGCCCACCCGCCACCGCCTGCGCGTCCTGCCCCTGCCCGGAGCTGCGCGGGGCTCCGTCGTCAGTGTCTGCCCGTTGCTCTGGAAGTGAGCGTGCCCCTTCCAGCTCCCTCGCCTGGACCGCCCTGGCCTGCACCGCGCTGGCCCGTGGACAGGCCTGCCCCCAAAGCACCACACAGAAGCCCCTCTGGACCCGAGCTGCTGGCCAGGGGGACACCCCAAGGGGGTGGCTGTGAGTGGAACAGAAAAGACTCGGTGAGCCCCTGGAAAACCCCAAACGGGCTCTCAGCTCCCCTTTTCCCTGGAGACACCCGGGGGGCCTGGGGGGGCCTGTGGGCGGCCCTGGATGCTAGAGCCCTCACCACCTCCTCGTCAGCGCCCGGCTGCTGGCATCGGCCCCGTGACGAGGGCGTGATCACCCGGGGAGCCCCTGGCCACGTCAGGGCTGGCCGCTGCTGGCTTCGTGTTCCCACAAGGCCCACGGGCGAGTGAATGCCCCCCGCCCGCCGCCCCCGCGGTGCCCAAGTGGCCGAGAGCCCGCCCTGACTTGCCCTCCTGCGGCAGGGGCCCCCCGACACGCTCCTGCGCGCCTCCCCGGCCCCGCCTCGAGGTGAAGCAGGCCAAGCCGCACCCTGGAGGGCCCTGGACCCCCGCGTGCCACCAAGCGGCTTCGGTTACCGGCGCCCGCTGGCCCTGCCAAGGGCTGGCGCCGCGGCCTCGAGCCGGCTGAGGCCGGGGGACCAGGGCGGCCGCTCTCCCCTGCCGCCCGGGCCCTGCTCTCGGGGGAGAAGGGCCCATTGTTCCCGGGCCCCCGCCTGGCTCGGAGGCGCCCGGCTCCCAGCTCCCAGCCCTCCGTCCTCCGGAGTCCACCTGCACCGCAGCAGCCCCAGGACGGCCGGCAGATGACAGCCGCCGCGCAGGACAGAGCGCCCATTCAGCCCGCGGCCGCCGCCCCCACCTGGCCGCACCCTGCCCGGGCACGGGCCTCACGGGCCAGAGCTGCCCAGGCCGCCGGCCCCGGGCAGGAGTGGGCGGAGGACAGGGTGGCAGGGCCCCGGCCCACCTCCGGGCCTCACGGGGGCCCCTCCGACCTGGGTGCTGAGCACGACGGCCCCCCAGCCTGGGCCCGGCACCTGCCAGACACTATGCCCCATTTGGGCACAGAGGCACCGAGGCTGGACTCACCTGCCCAGGTTTGTGTCCTGGGGAGCAGGGCTGCAGGGCCAGGTGTGGCCGGTCCCCAGACCTCACCCCTTATGGGAAAGACTTCTCGGAAGAAGAGCCTGTGGCCCGAGTGGTGGAGAGAAGGAGAGAGGTCAGGATGGGCGGCCGGGCCAGGGCTTGGGGGCAGCCCGGTGAGGCCTGACTCCCGGGCAGGCAAAGGACGTGTCTGTGGGTGTCCGGCCCAGAGCTGACAGCTGCCGGTCTCCATGGGACTGGCCAGCGTCGGGGCAGCCCTGGCCTGCCCAGGCCCCAGCCCCCCAGGTCCCCAAAGGCAACCTGCAAGCCCTTCTGCCCTGAGGCTGGGGGAGCAAAGGCACAAGTCCCCCGTCTCCAGGGAGACCCCCTGCTCTCCCTCCACACCAACAGCAGCTGGCCCAGCCCCTCCGCCTGCCCTCCTGGCGAGGTCCACGGCTGGCCCTTCTCCCCCATCTCCATCCGGCAAACTCCTATTCACCCGTCAAGGCCCAGGAAGCCCTCCTGAAAGAGCCAGCCCAACGCAGCCGGCCGCCCCTCTCGCTCGGGGCACCCGGGCAACGTTTCCTTGGAGGCAGCCTCGCCCCCAGCAGGGGCAGCGTCCTGGCGTGACTGCAGATGCTTCTGTGGGGACTTTGGGAAAAGCCAACCTGGAGGAAGTCAGCTCGGCTGGCTCTGGGGACGCCGGAGGATGAGGGGCAGAGCGTGGGGCCATTCGCGGCACCAGGCATCGGCTGGCCCCGGGGAGGGGAGGCGCCCGGTGGAGCTCAGACGAGAAGGGGGCACCTGCCACCGCCGCCTGCCCCACCTTCCTCCAGCTCCACATCCCCACCGGCCACCCCGGAACCCCCACCCGTGTCCCCCAGAGCCCCGTGACACCGAACAGGCAGCGGAGGGCACGTCCTCGGCGTCCTCGACGGATGTAACGCGGGGTCGTGGGGAGAAGGCCAGATGGCGGCCCGTCCTCCCCGCCCTGGCGTCCTCCCCGCCGTGATGCCCGTCCCTCTCTGCTTTTCCAGGCACCCCCCCGCACATAGGCCAGCCTCGAAGCCCACCTGGGTGTCGGGTGCCCCCACATGCCGGGCCCAGGGCAGGGCCTGAGTGCTCTGGACACCTCCCAGCAACCCGTGGGGGTGGGAGGGGGGCCTCCCTGGTCCCCACCGCCAGAAACGCCCCCGCCCTGCGCCCGCCTCCCAGGCCGGCGGTCTTGCCCACCTCCCACGCACCGCCCGCGGACGAGAAGGCGGGCACGCAGCCGCGCCCCAGCTGGGAGGGCGCCTGCCCTCGGGGTGGCCGGCCCACTCCTGCGGCCCGTCACTGGGCTAGGGGTCGGCAGCCCCGCCCCGAGCGCCCACCCCGCGCACCGGTCCTCGGTGCTGCGTGCCCTCGCCCACCCCCAGGCCATGGCACCCCAGGACAACGCGCTGCTGACGAATTCTCCCTCTCCTCGCGGACGTCCGACCTTTGGCCTGCTCTTTGCAGCAGAGTCGGTGGCCCAGAAGTAGAACCTGGAGACGGGATATTTCCAGGGCGGTTTTGGCTTTCTGGTCCCTGGACTGGGGGTATTGGGGGATCCTGCACCCCGTGACTCGGCCTCACACGCATGGCCTCAACGCGGCGCCCGGCCTGCCCTCCGACACCCCCTGCCCCGCTCCAGCCCTGCCCCGCGCCCTGCCCCCGCCCCCGCCCTTGCCACTCCCTCGAGCCCGGCCAGGCCTGCTCGGCAGGGGCCACGGGGCCTCGCCTGGGCATTGCCACCACCTCCTGCTCTGCGCCCCTCCAGGCCTGTGGGGTGCCGGGGCGGCTACTGCCTTTGGCTTGGACCACAGGCCCCCACGGGCTGCCCCCTAGGGAGCCTGGCTAGTGGGTTCCAGAGTCTGGGGTCCCCAGCCCGGCCCCTGTCTCCAGGCCTTGACCCTTGCTCAGTGGCACTGGCCAAGGAGCCTGGGTTCCCTCTACTGCCGCATACACACACACACGCATGCACACGTGCACACATATGTGTGATGCACTCGCGCTCACGTGTGCATGCTCACATGTGCACACATGCATGCTCACACTTACACAAGCAGAAATGCACCAGTGCACACCTGCATGCATATGGGCACTCACACGCACACTCACATGCATGCACACGCGCTCGCATGCTCACACACGCACACATGCATGCACTCACATACGCACACCTGTGCACAGGCATGTACACACGCACTTTGCCTTCTCAACGGGCTGGTCCCCGTCGAGGGCAGAGCCCCCAGCCCTGCCCTCCTCACTGGTCATCGGCGCCCAAGGCCCCAAGCAGGAACGCCACGTGGCCGTTTGCAAAGACTTCCCTGACATCTAGGAGCTGTGAAACGCCTCGAGGTCACCGCGTTCAAAGACTCAGGGCATCCAGGGCCGTGGGCAAAACAAAGGCCGTCCCCGGGCTGCTTCCAACATCTCCCCAACACGAGAGCGGCCCCCGAGGCCCCCCACCCCGAGAGGTCCTGCCCAGGGCGGGCCGGGCAGTCGAGGACCGAGGCCTGGGGACGGGGTGGCCCGGGCGGGCTCCCGCGGCGCCCAGCCTGCCCAGGGCCCGGCCGCCGGGCCTCCGGGTGCCGAGGCTGGCCCGGGCCTGGCCGCGAGGGGCCGGGCGGCGGGCGGGGGCCGGGGCCGGGGTCGGGGGTCCCGCGCGCTTTAATGCCCGGACAAAGCCTCATTTGCAGGTCAATGCCGCGGCACACTCGCCGCTCCCCTCGCCCGGCGCCCTTTGTCCGGCCGGGCCCGCTCCTCGCGCCAGATGGCCGCGGAAATGCTAATTTCGGGCACCCCCCCCACCCGCTTAATTGCCGCCTTTGCAGATGGGCGCGAGTGTGCGCTTCATGCAGATGAGCGTGGCCGTCGCCGGGCTGCCCGGGCGCCCTCCGACCCGGGCCGGGAGCCGGGGCCACAGCCAGGGTGCGGGGCGCGGGGAGGGGGGTGCCGCCGGCCTGGCCGAGCGCGTCGTGAACACGGGCGGGCACCCGGCAGGCCGGGCGCGGGGAGCGCGCTTTTCTCTTTTCATTTCTCCAAAATGGGATCTTAAGTGATTCTGAATGAAAACAAATTGGCCGGCTTTCTTCTCCAAACAGCCTCACGGTGCGGCGGGGGCGGCGGGCACGGGGCGGGGAGGAGGGGGCCAGCCGCGGCCTCCTCCATGACCCACCTGGGCCCAACCCCGCACCGGGCCCCGGGGGGCCTCGTTTTACCAGCCCCGAGGCCTCAACCAGAAGGCCGGGCAGACCCTGGGGTCCCAGCGGAAACCAGCGCGGGGACCCCCCGAGACCCCGGGGAGAGCGGGAGCCCTTGGGGGACAGGGCCCTCGCACCCCCGGTCGGGCAGAGCCGGCTCGGGCAGGGTGCGCCAAGGCCAGAGCTCGGCAAAGCGTCTGGAAACAGCGTGGACGAATGAAGGAGGAGCGCGCGAAGGCTGGCCGAGGGCGCGGCTTCCCTTTGCCGTGCGCCCACTTCGCTCCCACAGCCAGGAAGCGCCCCTAAAACCTGCCGGCCTGCTTCGTTTGCTCCACCGCCGGCAGGACACAGGGAGAGAGCCGTTTTGGGGGGCCGAGCAGCACCCCACGTGTAGCCCAAGCCAGCAGTCATCAAAAAGAGGAGGGGACTAGCTGGTCTGAAGGGGCCTGCTTGGGCCAAGGGCTCCCTGCAGCAACGGGCCCAGCGGGCCCAGGGGCCAGCCGGCCGGGGGTCAGGCCAGCCGGAAGGGATGGGGCCAGCTGGGGGGATCACGCCAGCTGGGAGGATGGGGCCGGCCAGGGGTTCAGGCCAGCCAAGGGGATCAGGCCGGCCGGGGGGGATCGGGTCGGCGGGGGGTATCGGGCCGGCCGGGGGGATCGGGCCGCCCGGGGGTATCGGGCCGGCGGAGGGGATCAGGCCGGCCAGGGGGGATCGGGCCAGCCGCCACGGGCCCCCGCCCGCCTCTCCTAGGCGTGCCCTCCTCCCGGCTCCCGCTCCCCCCAGCTCCTCGGGCTTCCCTAGACGGGCCCGGGAACCTCGGCCGGCTCCTGCTCCAGAGCGGGGACTGCTCGGGGGACCCCCAGCCTCCTTCACCTCTGGGCGCCCGGGAATCCCCTGCAGCCAGCACCCAGCGCCCAGGTGGGGTCATCCCGGGGGTCAGCAGCGACCCCCCACGCATCCTGGCCAGGGAGTGCCGCGCTGCCCCTGACCCACGAGGCCCGGGGCGGGGGCCACCTCAGGGGAGGGCACGGCAGGGACACCGCATGGACGTTTCCACGGTCAGAGCCGGATCCATCCCCATCGGTGTGGAAACAACGAGAGCCCCTCTGCCCCCAAGCCCCTGCGCAGGACTTTCCAGGAAAGAAATGAAAATGGTTCGACTAGAAGTGTGACCCCCATTTACAACGAACACCCCCCAGCACTGGCTCAAGAGGGGCCCCCACCTTCCTCCCTGGAATTGCAGCCTGCTCCTGGTCGGGGGTCCCTTCCGCAGGCATCCAGGGGGGTGGCCTGGACTGGGCCCGGCCGGCCCCTCCACTCCCCCCCACAAGGCCCGCGCCAGGGGGGTGTTTCTTTGGATTGCTGCGCTTCCCTCGGACACGTGCCGCTGCTTCCAACAAGCCCCGGAGGCTGGGCCAGCCCGGCTGCTGCCCGAGGCGCTCGCGGGACGAGCGTCTTTTCACACTGGTTTCCACCGTTGTGGTGCGGGTCTTGGTGCGGGTCTCCGAAACCTCTTGTCGTGGTGAAATGTTTTGAAACTTCGTGTGTGTGTGTGAATCTTAATGCCTTACTTTGTACCTAAAAAGCACTTGTGGGGAAGCAGCGGTGGCTCAAGTGATAGGGCCTCCACCTGCCATACGGGAGGACCTGGGTTCAATCCCCAGGGCCTCCTGGTGAAAAGGAAGAAGAGAAAGTGTGCCTGTGTGGGGAGCCAGTGCCCGCGGGGAGAGCTGAGGGTCCACACGGCGAGCCGGTGCCCGCGGGGAGAGCTGAGGGTCCACACGGCGAGCCGGTGCCCGCGGGGAGAGCTGAGGGTCCACACGGCGAGCCGGTGCCCGCGGGGAGAGCTGAGGGTCCACACGGCGAGCCGGTGCCCACACAAGGGAGTCACGCAGCAAGATGATGAAGCAACAAAAGAGAGACAAAGCGGGGAGTCAAGGTTGAAGCGCAGCAGAGACCAGGAACTGAGGTGGCACAGCTGACGGGGAACCTCTCCCCATCAGAGGTCCCCAAGATTGAGTCTCGGTGAATCCTAGAGGAGAAAAAATGAGAAGCCCAAAAGAGAAATAGATACAGATCACACAGCGAATGGACACAGACAACAAAAACAGCAGGATGGGGGGAGGGGAAGGAAGAAAAATAAATAAAATCTTAAAAATAAAAGTACCTGTGGGGAAGCAGAAATGGTTCAAGCAATTGAGGCCCTGCCTACCACATGGGAGGTCCTGGGTTTGGTTCCTGGTGCCTCCTGGAGAAGATGAGCAAGACAGCGAGCCAGCATGACAGGCTGGCATGGTAAGCTGACACAACAAGACGACGCAACAAGGAAACACGAAGAAGAAACCCATTGAGAGCGACAACAAAGCAGGGAGTGAGGTGGCTCAGGCAATTGAGCGCCTCTCTCCCACACAGGAGGTCCCGGGTTCAGTTCCCAGTGCCTCTGAAAGAGAAGACGAGCAGACCCAGAGAGCACACAGAGAACGGCCACAGAGAGCAGACAGTGAGCACAAAAAACCGGGGGGGAGGGGAGGCGGGGAATAAGTAAAATAAATCTTTTTAAAAAAAGGACCTGTGGCTCCTACCAATGGGAAATGGCGAGGTCCCCACCCCAAAATGCCAACCATGGCTATCGCAGCATAGCAGAACCTCTCTGGGGGATCTTTTACTTTCTTTTTTATACATTTCTGGAGTTTTCCATTTTTACAACGAACATATGATATTTCTACAGTGGGGGCGGGGGATAGGGCTATTTTCATTTTGGAAATAAGGGAAAATAAAAGCACATTGGCTCGCCAGCCGTGTGACCCCGGGGTCGTGGCAACAATTTTTTCGGAGCTGGCTCGGGGCCCGTGGGGGAGCCCGGCCCCAGCCCGGCAGCGGGGCCTTGAGGCAGGACCACCTTACGAGACGGGTTGCCTAGCGTGGAGTCCTGGGGGCGCCTCGGTAACTAAACCCCCTTGGACAGAGGCCAAGGCAGACCCGCTTTGTGCCAAATTCCATTCGGGACTGCTCTCTGTTCCAGCAAAATTCCAAAGAGTATTGTTGTTATCGTTATTATTTTGCAATTACGTGACATTTTTTAAGTGCCTGGAGAGGTTTTTCAGCCACTCTCATTAGGTCCTTCTGACTCAGCCCCGAGATGGGTCAGCGTTTTGCTTCCCCTTCACCAGGCCAGCCAAGGCTCAGAGAGGTCAAGCAACCTGCCTCGGCCACACAGCAATGGCACAGCTGAGACACAAGCGGATGTCTGGTTGGGCCCAGCATCACCCTGCAGGGCCGAGGTCCCCAGGCCCCTAGGCACTGGGCTTCGACTTGGCTTAGGAATTTGTTGGGGAGGGAGCAAGGATGAGGAGAGGGCAATAAAGGAGAGGAAAGCCGGGGCACAAAGCCTGGCAGAGCAGCCACGTGGTGCCCCCCGGGCAGCCCTGCGAGAACGGCAGGCTCTAAAGGAGCCGGGCAAAAAGAAAAGAAATCTTAATTGAAAAAAGAAAGAAAATAAATAAAATTGAAAAATTGAAAAAATAAAGGAGCCCGGGACCTCAGTGCTCGGCTCTCCACAGAGAACACCACGCTTCGGGGGACGGGGGCAGGGGCCTAGCAAGAACGGGGGTCCCCCCGCCACCCAGGGGCCCTCTGGAACATGGAAGGGTTCTGGAACCCGCATTGGTGGCAAGCCGACGCCCCGGGCTCAGAGCAGGTGCCGCAGCCCGCGCCCCACTCCAGCATGGAACCAGGTCCCCGGGGAGCCCCCCCCGAAGGTTGAAGCAGCCAGGCTCACCCCGCGGCCACCCAGCCCACCCCGCAGAGGGAAGACACCTGCGCAGCCCACACGGGCCGGGGTCCCCGGGCGGGCTGAACCCCGCCACCCGCTCCCTGGAGCTCACTGCATTAAGCTTTTGGTCCGACCTAATGCATTAAGTTGTCTCCAGCGAGTTTCCCTCACAAGCATCGTCCCGACACCTAGGGACACGTCTGGCAGCCGGGCGCGCGGGCGGATGCCGTTTTCCCAGGCTCGCGCTGGAAAAGCCACGTGCAGGGTCAACCGCGGGTGACCCCCGTGCTAGCTTGGGAGCGTGGGCATTTGGACATGGCTGGGTGGCTGGGGCAGCCGGGGCCTCCCTGGCCTGGCCGGGGGCTCGGGCGACAGGCGCGCCCTGCCAGCTGGAGCCACCTGAGCAGCCCGTGGCAGAGGGCCCTGGGATGTCCCCGGGTCTGCTTTCTCCCCCGCACACGTTCAATTAAATGTTGCTTCTGTGCCAGAGGGGCCCCTGACGGGCTCGTTGCTTGGAGTTTTCCCTTGTTTCTTTATGTCTCAAAACCAGAGTCAGTCACAAAGTTTCAGAAGAAGAGGGAAGAAAAACAACACAAAACAAAAGCAGGAGAAACAAAAGGGAAAGCGCTGGCTGCCTTTAGACCGACTCCTCCAGAACGAAGACAATTCACCCCGACCGAAACGCCTCCATTGTACCCAGCGCGCTCGCCGCGTTTGGCAGAAATGCAAATCCCCCGTGTCCCTTTGATTCGAATATTTAAATTCTCAGATATAGATGCCGCGCGCTCTGAATAGCGGCTGACCTCGCTGGTTTTCCTGAGCAGAGAAGCAGAAGCCACGGGCTGCGGTCAATTTAGCCGCGGTGGCCCCGCCTGGCAACCGCCGCCCTCGGTCCGGGAGGGGGAGAAGGAGGGGAATAATCCTTTTATTCAGACATTGGGCTTAAAAGAATAACAAGGAGGAAAAGCTGGAACGTAACTGCATTGCACGGAAAACAGAGACCGATCTCTCTCTCTCTCTAACGAGCTTCCTCGTTTTCCTTCCTCAAAAATTGGACGCCATGGCCAGGGGCTATTTTCTTGGTAAAGAAATCAGGAGGGTTGTCCTTCCGCTACTGTCCCCCCCACTTCCACCTCCTTCTCCCCCCCCCCCACCCCGCCAAGTGATTTCCTAGCGTTGGTTTGGCCGCCACCCTGCTTCATTCATTCACTCCTTCACTCATTCCCTTGACTCCAATGCAAGACAGCTGGCCTGGGCTTGACTGGACACTTGCTTCTTAGCACCGTCCTTGGGGACCGTCGAGGGACCAACGTCCGGTCCAGCCACGTCCCCATGTCCCACACACACACACGTTGCCCTGAAGGATGAATGAGAAGGGCCCGCCTTTGTCCCCGCCCCCGGGGTCCCCGGAGCACCTGAGAAGTGTCTGAGCAGGGACGGGACGGGGGTCCGCCAGGCCGGCGTCTGCCGGGGTCTGGTCCCCGCGTCCTGCTCTGCGGCCCCGGGTCCCAGAGGGCCCGATCGGCGGGCTGGGCCTTTAATATTTAAAGAGCTCCCGACACGATTTTCTGTGAAGCCTGGGCTGTTGGGACATCTGTCTTCTATACCTAATAAAGTCGCCCGATTGAGAATGAAGTCCTCGCGCGGCTTTGAATCCGCGCTCACATATGGTTGGTAATTAGCTGGCTATCTCTCGGAGTTAAATGATTTTTTTTTTCTCGCCCCGTTCGCATCCATAATAGACGCGAACAGAGTTGCGATTGTTCCCTGTTGCGGGACATTCTGCGCCTGAATGAGCCGGGGCTGCTGTGTCGACGCGGATTTGCCATATGGTTGCGCGGAGCCGGGGAAGAATGGGGCCCTGTGTGTGCGCCCGGGACGCGGCGGCGCGGGGCCGTGCCAGCGCGGCCGAGCCCGGGGCCCCGGCGCGGGAGGAGCGGGCGCCAGGGCCGCGGGGCGCGCGGGGCCGGACGCGGGGCCCGGCCGAGGGCCCGCTCCCCGCCCCGACGGAGCGCGCCCGCGCCCGCGGCCCGCCGGCCCTCGGCCCCGCAAGTCGGCGCCCGGGCCCGCGCCGCGCCGGGGCCGCCGAGCCCGTGCAGGCCGCGGGCCGCGGCGGGGGCCGGCGGTGCGGCTGCAGCGGCCCCATTGTGCCGCGGCCGAGACAATGGGCGGCCCGAGGAGGCACCTGCTCGCCTGAAAGGCCCATAAATCGCCGCCGCGTCCAGCTGCCTTCCCGCCCCTCCCCGCGGCCCCGCGAGCCCGGCGCGGCCCGGACCCCGAGGGGGAGGCCCCCGCCCCGCGCCGCGCGCCGCCGGCCCGCCCGGGCTCCCGGGGCCGCCGTGCGCGCCCCCTCCCGCAGCCGCCCGCGCGCCCCGGCGGGGATCCGCGCCCGGGGCCCGCACTTGGGCCTCGCGGCCTAGGGCGCAGGATCCAGAGCACCGCGGCCCTGCCCGCGCCCCGCGCCCACCCACCCCCGGGCCCCTGCGGCCGGCCTGGCCGGGTGCTCGGCCCGGAGCCCACCGCAGGGCACGGCCGCCGTGGAGGGGGGCTGCTTTTGAAACCCACTCGCTACAGTTGCCGCTGTTTACAGAGTAGCGAGCTGGGAACCGCTGAGGAGAGGAGCGGCTCCCCCAGGGCCTGGGAAAAACAACCCCACCTCTGCCCCCCAGAGCTGCTGTGCTTGGCCCCTGCAGGCCCCTGCAGGCCTCTGGAGGCCTCCGGCTTCTTGGTAGCCCCATTTGGCCGAACCAGGCCCAAGGACAGTGGCCGAAGCACGGCCTGTCCCCAGCCACACCACGCCTTTCTCCTGGGGGCGGGGGAGCCGGCCCCCTCCACTTTCTCCCTGAGGCTGGCACAGGTGGGACGCAGGCCCCAGGGGCTGTACCCCCAGCACCTTCCACGTGTGCCCACCTGCAGGCCCCTCTTACGGCAGTGGGAACCAGCCCCAGGCCGCGGCCAGCAAGAGACCCTCCCCCACGGGGGCATCGGGGGAGGGGATTCTGGCCAGCCCGCCCCCGATGGGCCCCCCACCAGAGCACAGGCTGGAGACCGGTGGGCTGTGTCCACCAACCCCTCGCCGCAGCCATGTCCCTCCCCGGCCGGGCTCTGCTCTCGGAAATGGCTGGAAGGTGGTCCTTTAACCGTCTTTGGGGGCGGCAAATCCCCCTCCTTGGAGAGGAGTGGGAGCCAAGGCCCGGCAAGAAGGGGTCAGGGGCCCCTGGGGGTGGAGCGCTGCTGCTCGGCAGTGCCACCTGGGGTGCTCCCAGAGGCAGAGAGGCCAGCCTGGGCGCTACGCCCCGAAGTCTCCCCTAGGCGCCAGAGTTGGGGATAGACGGCCAGAGACAGGGATCCCTTGAAGGTCACTGGGACAACGGCAGAGCCAGCTCCCGCTTCTTCGGGCTTGCCAGACGTGGCAGGCAGCGCGCCCCCTGAGGCTGGGGTCATGCCAGGGAACCACCGCAGAAACACTCAGCAGCTGCCCGCCGGGGGCTCCGGGGCTCAGGAGGGGCGGGTGAGAGCCAAGGGGGGCTCTGCGCACGGAGGCCCAGCCCCTCACTGCACCGCTCTTTTATTTGTCCCGGTGATATTTCTTGAGCACCGACGTGGGTGAGCAGACGCGGTGAGCCAGCCACCCCCGGGCGGGCAAGCGGGTGAACGCAGGGCGAGGAGACGGTGGCCGGCGGAGAAGCCAAGGACGGCCAAGGCACGCAGGGACCCAGACGGGGGTGGGTGGAGGGTGGGCACGGGAGGAGGCCAGCTCCGGGGGGCTGCTGGGATCCGTGCGGGGGGAGAGGGAGGAAACAGAAGGGAAGGCAAGCGAGGCAGGGCCGGGCCTGATGACCGAGCAGTGGGCGGGTGCCACAGCTCCCCGGGGCCCTCGGGGACCCTGTTGGAAGCCGATGCTAGTGACATACGAAGGCCACACCCCACCAGCAGTGGCCACCTGGGCGGGGAGCTGACCCAGCTCTTCGCCACGGAGTGGAAGGTCAAGCTGGCCGGAGAGGCGGGCCTGGGAGTGAGTCCCAACTGTGAGGTCCAATGTGGGGCCTGCAGGACGTCTCAGAATACGAAGTACGGGTGTCAGGGACACGGGGGGGTGGGCTCTGGGGGCCTGGGGCAGCTGTGGCTTCAGGGGCTGGTTGTTAAAAGGCCCCCTAGGACTTGGAGTTGTCCTGGGTGGTGCTGTAGGGACAGTTAATGGACATCGTATGTCCTCCCATGGCCCACTGGAGGGAACATGGGAGAGTGTGGGCTATGGTGTGGACCATTGACCATGAGGTGCAGCGGTGCTCAGAGATGTATTCACCAAGTGCAATTGAACGTCTCATGATGATGGAGCAGATAGTTGCTATGGGGGGAGGAGTGGGGTGAAGGGGGTGGGTGGGGGGTATATGGGGACCTAATATTTTTTTAATGTAATATTAAAAAAATAAAGACAAAAAAAAAAAGGCTCCCTAGGGGAGCGGATGTGGCTCAGTGGTTGAGTGCCTGCTTCCCATGCACGAGACCCTGTGTTCAGTGCCCCGTACCCCCTAAAAACAGAAGGCCCCACACTCCTCAGTCACCTCTCCTGAGGACTCGTACAGGGGGCTGTGGCCCCCCGCTGGCCGCCTGCCCCCCTCCCCGGGGAGGGCAGCTGGACGCGGGCTCTGAGAGCGCGTGCTAGGCAGGGCCGGCCGCGAGCTGCAGTAACGGACGTGCCATTCGGCTGAAGTCTCCTGCCCGGAAAAGGGGCGTGCTCGGCTTGCAGGCCTCATCAGCACGGGTCACGCGCCCCAGCGCCCACCACCACGCGCACCCTGGGCCTGGACGAGCCGGCCAGGCCTCCGGGGGCGGCCCCGGGACCCCAGGCAGCACAGGCGCGCGGGGCGCCGCGCCCACCCCCAAGTCCCCCCGCTGCCCAGGTTAATTAGCCGCGGCCTTCTGGTCGACCCCCGCCCCGGCCCCCGGCTGCATTCCCGCTCCCTCTCGCCTTCCTGACAGCGCAGAAGAATGTTTTTCCGTTTCCTTTGATGTCTTTTACAAGTTGCATCTCATTTCCTGTTGGGCATTTCTGACCTGGAGTTACTCCAGCCCAAGACCCCTCTGGAGAGGACCCGTCCTCCCGGGCAGTGTCGCCCCACCTTCCCCCCTTCGTACCCCCCCCCCGCCCGGGATCTGCCAGCTCTGCCTCCCCAGCGCTGCAGGTTGTGTTTGTTTTGCCACCTTGGGGAGGGCGGGCTGGACGGTGTGGGGAGAGGGTGGGCGGCTGGCGGCTCCTGGCACCCTAAGCACGTGAGACCCCTCTCAGAGCTGGGGTGGCCGGCCAGCGCCCCAGCATGTTCCACGAGACCCCAAAGCAGCAGGCATGGCAGGAAGGAAAACGCTCACATGAGCCCATGGCACCCCGAAAAGCAAAACAAAGCAAGAAAGAATGAATGACGCTGCCAGGCCCTGCCTGCCCTCCCCTCCTTCCTTCCATTTCCCTCTTTCTTCTTTTACTTCTTTCTCCTATTTTCTCCCTTTTCCTCTTCTTTTTTCTTTCTCTCCCTTTCTTCTTTCCTTCTTCCTTCTTTCTTCTTTTACTTCTTTCTTCCTTTTTCCTCTTTCTACTTCCTTACTTCTTTCTTCCTCTTTCCTTCCTCTTCCTTTTTCCTTTCTTTTCTCCCTCCCTTCCTTCCGTCCATCTGTTCTCCTCCTTCCCTCCCTCCCTCCCTTTCTTCCTCCTTCCCTTCCATCCTCCCTCCTTTTCTCCCTCCCTTCCTTCCATTTCCCTCCTTCTTCTTTTTTTCCTTCTATTTTCTCCTTTTTCCTTTTCTTTTTTCTTTCTCTTCCTTTATTCCTTTTCTTCTTCTGTCTCCTTTTACTTCTTTCTTCTTCCTTTTTCCTTCTACTTCCTTCTTTCTTCCTTTCTTATTTCCTTCCTTTTTCCTTTCTTTTCTCCTTCCCTTCCTTCCATCCATCTGTCCTTCTTCCCTCCCTCCCATCCTCTCTCCCTCACTCCCTCTCTCCCTTCCTTCCATCCTTCCTTCCTATTTTAGATTTGTGCCTTGGACCTTAAAGCTTCATCAAGAACAAACAGGGGTGTCCAGAGCAGGTGCTGAGCCACTGTCCCTGCCTCTGTGGGGTGTGACAGTCCAGAAAGGGGGCTCTCGGCACGGGAAGAGACTGGAGAGCAGCTTCCTGAGCAAACAGAGGAACCGCCGCTCGCCAGCCCCAGGAACCCCCTCCCGCCTCCCCCGGGGGCAGGAGCCCGCATCCCGAGGGGGCCCTGAGCGACGCCCAGCCCCGGGCGCACAGGGGCTGCAGAGCCGGTCCCCGCTCCGAGGGCCCTGCCCGGTCCCCGGCGCCGGCGCCGCAGACCCCTGCCCCGGGCCCGCCACGTCATCGGGTCGAGGCCGGCGGCGCTGCCGCGCTGCTGCAGGCCTGCGAGGGAGCTGCAGGGCCCGCGATAAGGCGCACGTGACCCAGCGCCGAGCCGGCTGGGGGAGGGGCGGGGGGGGGCGCAGCCCGGGTGCGGGCTGCCAGCGCGGCGGAAGAGGCTCGGGGACGCAGCCCGCGAGCCAGGGGGCCTGCCCGGGGCCCAGGAGCAGCCCGCCGGCCCTCGAGCCTTGACCCCCCTCCCCGCGCTCCCTTCAGGGAGGGGAAACTGAGGTCCAGAGCGGGGACCCTTGGTGGCTCCCACCCTAGGCGGGCCCCATCCCCGGACCTCCAGGGGACCCGTGGGGAGGGGGAGGGGAATCCAGCCAGGAGCGCTGAGTCCAGGCAGGGCGAAAGGACAGAGGCCCACTCCCCTGCCCCCAGCCAGGCCACCCCACCAGGGAGAGCTGGGCTGGGGCCTCTGAGGGCCCTGAGATGGAGCTGGCGAAACGCCCCCGCCCCTGCCCGCGCCTGCCCGTGCGCCCCCTGCTCGCCCCACCCCCTTGCCCAGAGTCCCTCTGCGGACCGTCCCCTGACCAGCAGCCTGGCAGGTATCCGCAGGCAGAGGGCAGCTCCGAAGGGCAAGCGGAGAGCTGGCTTCCGTTCACGAACGGACGGCGGGCGTGAGACCCCCGTGGCCCCACAGGGCAGGTCAGCGGGGCCAAGGAGCCAGACCCCCTTGCCTTGTTGGCGTCTCTCAGTGTCCATTTGTGTGACTCTCATGTCCACCAGAAACCCACAACTCAGAAGCAGCCCGCCACGGCAGAGCCGTCAAGGGGGCGCAGCGCCGCAGGGGCCCCCGGAGCCCAGGCCGGGACACGTGCGCCAAAGCGATGGCCCCACAGGATCGGCCGGATAAAAGCGAGGCCCGCGACGGTGGCAGGTCCCTAAAGGAGCTGCCCAAATGGGGGGTCAGCGCGGGCTTTGTGTCATTTTCAAACAAAGCGCGGCGCCTCCCCTGGAAGCTGGCAGTGCTCGTGGCCAGGTGGACAGTCCAGCTTGTGGGACAAAGCGGCAGCCCCTGCTCCTGGAGGTGGGAGCACACCCCGCGCCTCCTTCCGCGGCGGCTCCCCAGAGCCAGGCCTGCCCGAGGGGCACCTGGAAGGTTCCAGCTGGGTGACTGTAAAACATGCTGCAAAATGCTCCCACCAAAAAGAATGCTAGTTACACAAAGAGGGGGAGGGATAGTGTAGCATTTTGTGTGATCTATGTGTCTGTAAAAATAAGGGAGAATTTTTTAAAAACCTGAAGTGGGCAAACAATGAGGACGAGAGAGTAAATCCAAGCTGCTCTGTCAAATCCTTAATTGTTTGGTTGGGTAAAACAAAAACTATCACCTTCTGCTGTAATTGATAAAGGACAATGTTTTCTCACATTAAAAAAAAAAAGGAAGCGGACTTGGCCCAGTGGATAGGGCGTCCGTCTACCACATGGGAAGGTCCACAGTTCAAGCCCCGGGCCTCCTTGACCCGTGTGGAGCTGGCCATGCGCGGTGCTGATGCACGCAAGGAGTGCCGTGCCACGCAGGGGTGCCCCCCACATAGGGGAGCCCCACGTACAGGGAGTGCGCCCCATAAGGAGAGCCGCCCAGAGCAAAAGAAAGATGACGCAACAAAAAGAAACAGATTCCCATGCTGCTGACAACAACAGAAGCGGACAAAAAGAAAATGCAGCAAATGCACACAGAGAACAGACAACTGGGGCAGGGGGCAGGGAAGGGAAGAGAAATAAATAAAAATAAATAAATCTTTAAAAAAAAAAACAAAAAAAAGCCCAATAATATAGTAATGTTTAAAAAAGGAGGGGGGGAGAGGGAAATCGATGGACAAGACTGGGAAATGGTGACAGTTCTCCACAGGCTCTGCTGAGTCTGCGCGGGGGGGGGGGGGGGGGGGGGGCGTGTGGCATGTTTGGAAATTTCCCTAAGAATTTTTCCAAAGGAGGTGCAAGTGGTACTATCCCTGTTGCTGGCGGCCTTTAAAACTGGCTACAGAGTTAACAGAAAGTATATATATACGTGTATACGCACATCATCTATACGTTACATATACAGACGTGTACACCCTGTGTATGCACGTGTGTAACATGCCCATGTCATAACTTCTGTACCTCGGTATCGGCACGCGCCGAGCAGGGGCGGGGCGGGCTGTTGGCCAAGGCCCCGCGGGAACGTCTCCCCCTGCGCGCAGGGCCCTGGGGGGAGGGGCGCGTCCCGCCACGCGCGCGTGCCAGCGGCTTGTGCCGCGCACCTGGCCCCAGCTCTGACGCGCCGGGCAGGACTCCGCTCCTGGCCTTTGGTCATCAAGCGCACGAGGAGAAGAGCTCAAAGCCTTGTTCTTCTGTTTATTACTGAAAATCCACGCTAGCGGGAAGAGCTTCCGTTTTTGTTTTCAGTCCGGCTCGCGCGCTTTGGCGAGCCCTGAGGCGCTGTCCGGAACGGCCTGGGCGCAGCTGGGCACCAGCACGGGCGCGGCCACGGAGGGCGGCGGGCTCTGCCGCTCGCCACAGCGCAGAGGGGGCCCCAGTCCCCGAACCCAGGCCGGCCTGGGAAACCCGCTCGACCGCCGGAAGGCAGCGGCGCAGGCCCCCCCCGGGCCGGGGCAGGCCCTCAGGTGCCCGGCAGCCCCCCGGCAGCCCCCGCGGCCTCGTGGCACCAGCTGCCGTGATGCCAGGGTGCCCAGGCAGGCCCATGGGGAGGCCACGCGGAAAGTGCTCCTGGAGGGGTCCTCCAGCCCAAACACGCCCCCCTCGCCGAGACCTCACGAAGCGCTTGTAGAGATCCAGGGCCCGACCACACAGGCCCCAAGTCCAGAGGCAGACACAAGCTGCCAGCTCACAGTCCCAGGATTTGTGAAGTTAATGCGATGCGTGGCAGCAGTTGCCGCAGCAGTGACCAGCGGCCCGGCCAAACGCCCCCAACGTCCTGCCCCATAAACTGGTCGGCATCCATAAAACGGTTGTCTAAACCACCAAGTGTTGGCACAGGCTTTTCCTCAGCCATGGGTAGCTGGAACCGGGGTTGTCGGGCAATCGAAAGAGAAGTCCCCGGACGTGAGTCCACCCTGCCCGTTTGTGCCTGGAGTTGGGCAGGAGGGCCGTGGTTGGGGTTGGGGGTGGAAGGAGACGGTGCCCACAGAGCCAGGCACGGGGCCCCACGGCGGGTGGCCGCTGAGAAGGCAGACCCATGCCGGAGCATTTCAGGGTGGCGGAGGTTATTTCCGCCTTCTTATTCCAAGGGGCTTGTCCACACAACATACACAATCGCCATCTCGGCTGCCCCAAAGCCCTCACTGCAGGGCCTAGCAGCGCGCCTCGAATGCTCGGAAGAGGCCGACGGAACTTGAGCGTGCCAACCTGCAGGCCAACAGCTCCTTCTGTAAGACTCTGACCCTTTCCAACGCTTGATCGTTTCCTTCTCTCATCAGAGGAGAAAAGTAATCAGAGGGATTATTGGATGCTTTTTTACAGCGCATGCAAATGCTACAGCAGAATAGCACGCCATCAAGAAGCAGACGAGGGACCCGTGCGCAGCCACGTTGGATGCGCGACTTTCGGCCCTCGAAAGGGACAGGCTCGAGCTGGCACCTGCAGGGCCCTCAGGAGGAATTGCTCTAGAATTCCTGGGCTCGCGGCTGAGGATCCAGAACAGCTGGGCGGTGCCGGGAGCCTTGCGCTGTGCCTGTGAGACAGGACTCCTCATTTAGGAGAATCTAGAAGAGTCGGGAGAGAAGGTGCATCACCCTGCAGTAACTGCCCCCACAGCCTCAGGGGCTCACCGGGCCTCCCATGGTGGGCTGTGGCTAAGCCCCCACTTCATGTGCCCTAACGGGGCTGCCCCACCAGGCTCCTGCTGGTCTCACAGCAGAGGAGCGCTCACAGGTGGGAACGTGCTGGCTTTCAAACATCAGCAGCAGCTGAGGGCAGGGAGAGGGAAGAGGAGATACGAGGTGGGGGCATTTTCAGGACTTGGAGTTGTCCTGGGTGGTGCTGCAGGGACAGATGCTGGACACTGTATGTCCTGCCATGGCCCACTGGGTGGACTGGGGGAGAGTGTAGACTACAATGTAAACCACTATCCGTGTGGTGCAGCAGTGCTCCAAAACGTATTCACCAAGTGCAATGAATGTGCCACGATGATGAAGGAGATTGTTGATATGGGAGAAGTGGGGTGAGGGGGTGGGGGGTATATGGGGACCTCTTAGTTTATATTTTTTGAATGTAACATTTTTTAAAAATAGAGAAAAAAAAAAAACATCAGCAGCCTGTGTCCCGTGGATCCCATTTCATCCACCAAGTCGCTCGGCCGCGTCCAATGTCAAATGCAGGAGGCATCGACCCCCTGCCCGGGCGGGGCAGCCACTGTTCGATTATTTGGACAAGGATGCACTTGACCACAGCGCCAGTGGGAGGAGGACAGAGCCCTGGCTCAACTCGCCATCCCGAGCCAGCTCCACCCATCCCGGAGAAAAAGCCCCGGGGGTCGGTGTTGGGATTTTTTACACCTCTTGCTGTGCCTGCCTGAGCCCTGCTGTCCCCACAGAAAGGGGAGGGACGCAGACCTCCCGGGCAGGCCCCTGAGAGGATGAGCTCAGATGCGGAGCTTCCAGCGCGGTCCCTGGGCTGGTTCAGAGCGGAAATCAGAGCAGGGGCTGAGCCCAGAGGAAGGGGCCGACCCTTCACCCTCCCCATGCCTGAGGGGCTTCTCAGCTCTGAGAATAGCCCCCGATCACCGGATATGGAGCCCCTGTTCTTTGCCATACCACCCCCCCAATCCAGCAGCAGGTCCCACTGCTTCCCCTCTAAATAGATCTCAGAGCCCCGCCCCCGCAAAGCCCCCTCACGATTCTGCAAACAGCCCGGGCCTCGGGACTGGGTCCCTCTGCCTGCACAGACCCCTCCCCACAGACCCTAACGGCCCTGCTCTCACCCACCAAGGCCGGACCTCGCGGGCGGGGACTCGGGGGACAGGGCCGCTTCGCTCCCACCGCAGGGCCGCGCCCGCCTCCGCGGCCTGGGTGAGTCGGCCCCACGTAGCCTCCAGGAAACGGTGTCTCTTACGCACTGGTGTGCCTCTGGCACCCGGGACAGGGCCTGGCCTGCTGGAGGCCCTCGTGGAGCATCTGCCGGTCCCGTCCCTCGCCCAGATGGCCCCAGCAGCCCCTAACGAACCTCCGTGTGCCATCTCCCCTGCGCTCCATCCCCCTACCCCAGGGTCCCGGGAGCTTTTCAATATCCCTTCAGATGGGGCATGCTCGGGGGACTTGAATCTCTGGACTGTCCATGTGCCAGCTGGGCCCTGAGCCTCAGCAGAGAGGTGACTCCTACTCTCTGGTTCATTGGACTTACCCAGGTCAGCTAACAGGGAGGTGAAGGTGGTCAACCACCACACCAGGGAGCCAAGAGTGCCTACAACTGCAAGCAGGAGAATCTCCATGTGGAATCTAAGCCCCCTCTCAATTTAGAGGTGGAGTGCACATCACCATCCCAGGGCCCACGGGATGGAGGAATAAAATATGGACAGGAGTGGACTTACAGATATTCTACTATAGAACCATTGCGACTAGTAATAGAAGAAATTGTAGCATTGATGTGGAGAAAGTGGCCACAATCGTTGCTGAGGGCAGGGAGAGGGAAGAAGAGATGTGATGAGGGGCATTTTGGGGACTTGGAGTTGTCCTAAATGATATTGCAGGGTCAGATGCTGGACATTCTATATCCTGTCATAGCCCACTGAATGTAATGGGGAGTGTAAACTACAGGGTAAACTATTATCTGTGTAGTGCAGCAGTGCCCCAAAATGTGTTCACTGAGTGTGATGAGTGTGTCACAATGATGGGGGCGGTTGGTGTGGGAGGAATGGGCTGGGGGGTGGGGTGGGTGTATACAGGAACCTTATATATATTTTTTAAGATTTATTTATTTATTTCTCTCCCCTTCGCCCCCCTTCCCCCCACTCCAGTTGTCTGTTCTCTGGGTCTATTTGCTATGTCTTCTTTGTCCGCTTCTGTTGTTGTCAGTGGCACAGGAATATGTGTTTCTTTTTGTTGCGTCATCTTGTTGTGTCAGCTCTCCGTGTGTGTGGCGCCATTCCTGTGCAGGCTACACTTTCTTTTGCGCTGGGTGGCTCTCCTTGCGGGGCGCACTCCTTGTGCGTGGGGCTCCCCTACACGGGGGACACCCCTGCATGACAGGGCACTCCTTGCGTGCATCAGCACTGCGCATGGGCCAGCTCCACACGGGTCAGGGAGGCCCGGGGTTTGAACCGCAGACCTCCCATGTGGTAGGCGGATGCCCTAACCACTGGGCCAAATCTGCTGCTTCATATTTTTTAATGTAACGATTTCTATGTGATGTATATATCTTCAAAAAAATACAGTTTACAGAAATGATGTGGTGGGGGGTGGGGAATATGGAAAAAATAAATAAATAATAAAAATAAATAAATTAAAAAATAAAAATCCCCTCAGATGGTGTATGCTAAGAGGACTTGAATCTCTGGACTGGCCATGAGCCAGCCGGGCCCTGAGCCTCAGAAGAGTTGCAGCTCCTACTCTCTGGTTCATTGGACTTACCCAGGTCAGCTAACAGGGAGGTGAAGATGGTCAACCACCACACCAAGGAACCGAGAGAGTCTACAACTGCAAGCAGGAGAATCCCATCCATCATCCATGTGGTATCTAAGCCCCCTCTCGATATAGAGGTAGAGTGGACATCACCATCCCAGGGTCCACAGAATGGAGGAATAAAATATGGACTAGAGTGGACTTACTGATATTCTACTATAGAACCATTGCGACTAGTAATGGAAGAAAATGCAGCACTGAGGTGGAGAAAGTGACCACAATCGTTGCTGAGGGCAGGGAGAGGGAAGAAGAGATGTGATGTGGGGACATTTTGGGGACTTGGAGTTGTCCTAAATGATATTGCAGGGTCAGATGCTGGACATTCTATATCCTGTCATAGCCCACTGAATGTAATGGGGGAGTGTAAACTACAGGGTAAACTATTATCTGTGTAGTGCAGCAGTGCCCCAAAATGTGTTCACTGAGTGGGATGAGTGTGTCACAATGATGGGGGAGGCTGTTGGTGTGGGAGGAGTGGGTCAGGGGGGTTGGGTGGGGGGTATATGGGAAACTCATTTTTTAATGTAACATTTTTTATGTGAGGTATATATCTTCAAAAAAATACAATTTACAAAAATGATGTGGTGGGGGGTAGGGAGTGGGGTATATGGGAAAAAATAAATAAATAATAAAAAGTAATTAATTAATTAAAAAAATAAAAATCCCTTCAGATGGCATATACTCAGGGGACTTGAATCTCTGGACTGTCCATGTGCCAGCTGGGCCCTGAGCCTCAGCAGAGAGGCGACTCCTACTCTCTGGTTCGTTGGTCTTACCCAGGTCAGCTAACAGGGAGGTGAAGGTGGTCAACGACCACACCAGGGAGCCAAGAGTGCCTACAACTGCAAGCAGGAGAATCTCCATGTGGAATATAAGCCCCCTCTCAATTTAGAGGTGGAGTGGACATCACCATCCCAGGGCCCACGGGATGGAGGAATAAAATATGGACTGGAGTGGACTTACTGATATTCTACTATAGGACTATTATGTTCTAGTAATGGAAGAAACTGTAGGACTGAGGTGGAGAAAGTGACCACAATAGTTGCTGAGGGCAGGGAGAGGGAAGAAGAGATGTGATGAGGGGCATTTTGGGGACTTGGAGTTGTCCTAAATGATATTGCAGGGTCAGACGCTGGACATTCTATATCCTGCCCTAACCCACTGAATGGACTGGGGAGAGTGTGAACTACAGGGTAAACTATTACTCTTGTGGGGCAGCAGCGCCCCAAAATGTGTTCACTGAGTGCGATGAGTGTGCCACAATGATGGGGGAGGCTGTTGGTGTGGGAGGAGTGGGGGAGGAGGGTATACAGAAACCTCTTATGTTTTTTAATGTAACATTTTTTGAGATGTATATATCTTCAAAAAAATACAGTTTACAAAAATGATGGGGGTGGAGGGTGGGGAGTGGGTTTTATGGGAACCCCTTAGGTTTTTAATGTGATATTTTTTGTGATCTATTGACTTTAATTAAAAAATTAAAAATAAACAAAAACCCCTTTAGCTCCTGCCACCCCAGCTTCACTCCCTCCAGGGGTCCCCCACTGCCTGGAAGACAAAGCCCAGCCTTTGGCCACCACTCATCAGGCCCAGGAAAGCACCAGAAACCAATGGGAGGGGGTGGGGGCAAGGGGCGGCCCGGCAGGCGCACCCCAAAAAGCACCGACATTGGAGTGTGTTGAATCACACCGACCCCTGGGTACTGCCCGCCCCCCACCAGTCCCTAGCAGCTGCCAACGCTGGACCCAGGAAGCAGGCCGGGCTCACAGCTCTGGGGGTGTCTGCAGAATCAGGAAGGAGAAGGGGGGGACCCGATGCAGCCCTCGTGCTGTTTTTGAGAAAGTCACCCTCGAGAGGCACCACCAGCAGGCTCGGGCCCGTGGGCAGACCCCCACTCCGTGCCTGGAGGCCGGGCCGTGGGGCGCAGAGCAGGGCGCCCAGGCCTGGCCCACCTGCCGCGGGAGCAGACCTGGGCAGGTGTGACTGCCGGTGCGGACGTCCCCACCCCAGCCAGACCCTTCACAGACAGGAACTGGGGGAGCCGTGAGCGAGGGCCCAGCAGCCCCCTCGGCACGCCTGCCCCATGTACAGGGCCCACCGTGGACGCCGCCGTGCTTCTCGGCGTCCGGCAGGCTGAGCAGGGTGGCCCTGCCCCCCCAGAACACGGCAGCGTTTCTCCTGCGCCCCCGAGGACAGACCCCGGCCCCCAATTCCTGTTCAGAACTGCCACGGAGCTGCGGGCGGCAGGGTCGGGGCGCTGCTGTCCCCCGGGTGATCCCCGTCTCCCGCTTCCCTCCCCTGCTTAATTCCGTGTCTGGGCACATCTTGAACCTAGTGGCTGAGCCGGGCCTTTGTCCCTGACCAGTGTGGGGTGTGAGCTTGGGGGGTGCCTCCAGGCCCAGGAAGGTTAACTTCAAAAACATGCCCCCTTTTTCCGCATCTCCTGCCGCGCTCAGCAGCGAGCGCGCAGTGGGACCGCCTGTCTTTGCTGTTTTGTGTCACCCTTGCTGTAATTTTCAGAGGTTTATGGGTCAGCTATACAAAATGTGTGCTCTTCTTTTGGACTAGAAGGGAACAGTGTAAACCCAGGAGACCGATGGGGCCCACAGGACCCTGTGCAGGAGTGGACACGGCTTGGAAGTATGTCCCGCCACGCAGGCCCGAGGGCCGCCCCTCCCCCCAGCTCCCCGGGGCCGCAGCCCCCACCAGGCGCCCCTGTGTTTCAGCCCTAGGGTGTCCTGTGTCCCGCCCTGGGGCTGGTGGTCCCCAGCAGTTGGGGTTCCGTCTTAAAGTGCAGCAGACAGGAGGGGGTATGTGCCAACCCAGGCCCGATGGGGCCACTGCGCCCAAGTCCCCACCGGCGGCCTGCGCCAGCCCACCCTGCCCCAAGATGGATGGCGAGGGTCCTGCGTTCTGGCCTCCCTTGCTGGTAGGGGCCGACGCCACAGGAGAAAGCCCCCTCCCTCTCGGGCACACAGCAGGGACAAGAGTCCCCCGCTGCCCCTTGGGCCCCGGTGCGCTGTTCTGCCTCCCTGGCATTTTGGGGTGCAGGAGAAGCAAGCAGAGGGCGGGTTCCAGCAGAGAGGGACCCGCAGTGCAGCGTTGCTGGGCCCCTTCATCGATACCCAACCTGAGAGGCGCCAGGGCTGTGGCACAGACGGCTCGGGAGGCTTTTTTTTGGTTTTTTTTGGTTTTTTTTTTTTTTTTTTTTTTTTTTTTGCGCCTTAACAGATTTGTCTCTAAGTTTGAAAATAAGAAAGACAGCGATAGAGCAAAGGGATAGCAAGCTAGATGGGCTGGTACGGCAGGTAGGGCTGGTGAGCCACCCTCTCTCCCCCGCGGTCAGATGGAAAGTAAATGGCCAGTTGTCAGTGGCCAGACGCGGGCGACCGTGTCTTGGCATAATAACCAATGGCCCTGCCAGCGCGGGGCAAAGGAGCCCACGCCTGGCATAAATAGAAAATATAAGTTAGCATAATTTTTTAAGCTTTTTGTACAAATATACAAGCTTTTTTTTCCCTTTTTTCTCTTTTTTTTTCTTTTTTGTCCTTTTTTAAGCTTTTTTTGTTAGTTTTGTTGGTTTTTTTTGCTTTGCACTGAGATCAGCAGAGATTAAACATTTTATATAAATGACTCTTAAAGCTTCACACCTCGGGACCAGTGTACTCCATGCAGAATACATTGAAGGTATAATAGAAAGTATTAATACATTGCACAGTTTTCAATCTTTAAACATAATCTTTAGACATAAACCGATCGCTACTCTGCGCCGGCCGCTGCCGGCTGCTGCTACATGGGCGGCCCCAGCCGAGGTCGCGTGAAAGAGGCTTCCCGGGTCCCGACGGGATCCTCGAGGTTTCCGCGGTGCGGGTCTGCGGGAGAGAGAGGCGTGGTGAGCAGGGGCTCGGCGGGGGCGCGGCGGGGGCGCGGCGGGGACGCGGCGGGCACCCCGCGCCCTCCCCGCGCGCGCCCCGGCACTCACCTCGCTCATCGCAGACGCTTGCGCGGGGTCTGCTCGGCCGCGCTGACAGCGGCGGGAGCAGCCCCGGGCGAGGGGCACCCGGCGGGCACCTCATTGCCAGCCTTGTTCTCGGGCGCGGGTCTCTTGCGCTTGGCGAAGAAGTCTGCGGGGACAGCGGCGCGGGTCGGGGCGGGGCCGGGCGGCCGGAGCGGGGGCGCCGTCCCGCCCGCGAGGTCCGCGGCGGGTCAGCTTTGTTTACGTCGCCGCGCAATGTGCTGTGTAAGCATTTCCCCTCGTCCCGCGGCCAAGCCCCCCGGGGCGGCCGCCGCACTTAACCCCCTCGGCGCCGCGCGCGCCCGCGGCCAAGGCCGACGCCGCGCCCCCCACGGCCCCGCGGCGCGGCGCTCGCCGTCGCCCCCTCCCCCCGGGCGGGCGGCCCCGGGTCCCGCGGCGCTGCGGGCGGGGGCGCGCGGGCGCGGCGGGCGGCGCGGGCCCTTTAATGCCACGGAGGAGGCGGGGACGAGCGCGGCCCCCGAGGGCCGGGGAGCGCCCGGGCGGCCGGACAAAGCGGGGCCGGGGCGGGGCGGCGCGGGACTCACCTGAGATGAGCGGCCCGGGCAGCTTCTTGGCCGCGGCGGCCGCCGCTGCCTGCGCGGGGCGCCCCGCGATCCCTGAGTGCTGCTGCTCGGCCAGCGGCTCTCCGAACGCCGCGGCCGCGTCCTGCTCGTCGTCGTCCGGGGGCGCGGCGGCCGCAGCCGCGGCCGGGGCCGGGGGTGGCGAGGGCGGCGCGGGCGGCGCGGGCGGCGCGGGCGGCGCGGCCGGGGCGGCGGGCGGCGGGGCCGCCTCCTCCTCGCCGTCGTCGAGCGGCTCGGCGGCGGGCGGCCCCGGGGGCGGGGTGGCCACGACGCGGGCGGGCCTGGGCCGGGGTGGCAGCAGCAGGCGGCAGCGCCCCACCTGCACCGTCTCGCGGTAGAAGGCGGGCACCGACTCGCTGTCCACCTCGGTCCACTGCAGGCGTCCGGGGCCCCGGAGCGGCTCGTCGCGCTGGAAGTTGTAGTCCCAGCGGCGCTGGTCCTCGGCGTTCAGCTCGGCCAGGCGGATCTGCAGCTCGCGGCTCAGCTCCTCGTGGTCCACCGGCCCGAAGAGGCTGCGGCAGGCGCTGGTGCGCGCCAGCAGGGGGAAGGTGCGGCGAGCCACCAGGCGCTCCATCGCGAAGTGCTGCGGGGACACACGTCGGACATGGACCGGGCTGCGGGCGGGGAGGACGGCGGGGGCCGGGCGGGGAGAGGGGAAGGCAGGGGAGGAGAGGGCGAGGAGGAGGGCGGCGCGCTCGGGGTCCCCAGGCGCAGGGGACCCCGAGCGCGCAGCCCGGCGGGCGCACTCCGCGGTGGCACGGCGGAGGCGCCCGCTACCTGGCTGTTTGCGCGGAAAACCGCTCCCAGTGTGGCTTGTCTGAAGTCCTCCGGCCGACGGCCGCGCCCCCTCGGTGCCCACCGCTCGGTTCCGACCGCTTGGCCCGCGAACCTGAGCGCAGCGCACTTGGCCTGTGCAGCGCCCAGCCCGCACGCCCCTTTTATACGCGCCGGCCCCGCCCCGCGCGCGCGGGCTCCGCCGCGATTAGCATGAAATAGTATTTTCTGTTTCGACAACACGGCGGCGATTGGCCGGCGCCGCGCTGCCCCCGCCCCGCCGGCCCATTGGCCGCGCGCACACACCCACCCGGGCCCCGGGGCGGGGCGCGCGGCGGGGCCGCGAGCTGATTGGCCGGGGCGCGGGCGAGCGGGCCGGGGGGCGGTGAATGGGGCGTGGGAGGGAGTTAAAGGGCGCTGCGGGCAGTAACGTGACACCGCGGCGCCCCGCCCCCTCGCCCCATCCCCCGCGCCGCCCCCCGCCCCGCGCCCCCGCCCCCCGCCCGGCTCCTTTGTCTGCAGGCGGGGGCTGCGCGGCGGCGGCGCGGGCGGCGGCCTCCCCGCAGGCCCGGCGTCCCGCCCGGCTCCCGGGCACCCAGCGCCGCCGCTCGGCGCGCCCCGGGACCTCACCCGCCGCTGCCCGATGGGCCCTGCGCGGGCCCGGGCGGGACGAGGTCTGCGGCTGCCCCCGCGCGGCCCGCGGCGCTGCCCGCGCACCTGGGGCTGGAGCACACCTGCTGGGCCGCGGGCCGAGCGCGGGCGCTGCCCTGGCCGCCGGGGTGGGGGGCGGGCCCCCCGGGAGCCCGTCCTCGGGTGCCTGGAGCTTGAGCCTGGCTGCGCGGGGCCCACCGTGCCTGCCTATCCCTGTCCCCCTCTCTCCAGTACCCCGCCCAGTGCCGGGAAGCAGCCCAGCTCTCACGACACACACGACACGCAGGGCCCCCGGATCACCCACCCCGTGCGCAGCACCCCCAGGCCGCTGCGGGAGCTTAATGCGGAGCGGGCATAAGGGACAGGGCGGAAGCTCCACAGTGGGGTCTGGCTTGGCTGCCCTTTACGCTCACAGGCCTGTCCGTGGAGGGAGGGCAGCGTGCAGGACCCAGGTGGGGACACAGCTCCCCTGTGTTGGGGGGGGGGGGCAGGTGTGCTAGTCAGAGGGTCCCGCCACAGGTTTGCAGAGAGGGAAGGGCCTCCTACGGGGGGGAGCTGGTCGGAGACAGGACCCTGCTTTGGTCCAGCCCCCTGAAAGGTGGCCTTCTCAGATTCTGAGACTCTGACCTTGGTGGAAGGAGCCCCCGTGGCTGAGTCAACCTGCTCAGCCTTGCCAGCAGGGGACAGGGGAGGAGCCAGTGGGGAGGCCACAGGGCAGGTGAGGGGCCTCCAGGGCGGCAGGCGAGTGTGTGGGAAGGAGTGGGCTCCGAGAGTCAGGAACCCGGGGGGAGGGACGTGGCGTAGCTGGCCGAGGAGGCGAGGGGCTCCCGACGCCCGGGGAGGTGCCGTTGGAAGCGCGGCCGGCCACGAGAGCAGGCGAGCGGGGCGTGCGTGCAAGCACTTGGCTGCCTTGTTTTCTTTATCCTTTCTGTACTGTATATTCCAAACAGCCCACAGCTCAAGGGGCTGCTGTCATGTTTTATCTCCGGGAAAATAAAGGGGCGCTGACAAACGCTCCCCAGGTCCCGGGGGCCCTCGACAGGGCTGATACCATCCAGCCCCCACCCCCCGGTGGGTGGGTCTGCGGCCACAAGGCAAGGAACTGCCGGCAACGCCAGAAGCCTCTAGAATCCTCCAGAATCCCCAGCCTGCCAGCTGGAGCCAGAACAGGGGCAGGCTGGGAGCCCCCGCCCAGGGCTTGCTCGGAGGCTGTCACTTTCACCAGGAGGGAGGCCGAGCTGCACCCACCGCCACCCCAGCTCTTTGTTGATTGCCCCCCCCCCCAAGACGCCCAGAGGACTTGGTCCTGGGCTCCGGACGGCCAGTGAGCTCAGTGAGCAGGAGCTGACCGTGCCCCGCCCAGGGGGGCTTCCCACTTGTATTTCTCCACTTGACCAGTTTAATGTGAAGCAATCCAGGGGCCCTGGGGACCCCATCCCTGTCTCTCTGGAGCCTTGAGGTGGCCTTCCTGGACTCCGAGTCCCTGACTTTGATGGAGTGTGGCCCTGACTGGTGAATTCAACCCTGACCCAGGAATGGGGAGGGCCCTGCTCCCCCAGCCCTGTTGCCGAGGACCGGGGAGTCCAAGGCCGGGACCCTGAGAGGGGCCTTATCCACCTCCCACCCCCGTGGGGGGGGGGGTCCCCAAGGCAAGCAAACATCTGGTCTGGATACAACGACCAGGCTCTATGTTGTAATTAAAAATATATCCTAAGAAAAAGGAAACAAAAGGAACAATCTGTGTGCGCTGAGTTGCTGCAGGATGGCCAGGGGTGCTGGCTCCCGGGGGCCTGGCCGTGCAGGGGTGGGGCGGCCACTCGGGAGCGGAACACCCGGCTCTGTGCGGGACCGGCCGCCCCCCCCCAAGCATTTGCACGGAATCTCCTGAAATCCTCGCCCGATCCAGCAGAGCGACAGAGTCGACATGCTGTGCACCAGGCCATCTTGTCTTCCTCCCAGCAGAGCCCACGGTTCCCAGTCACGTGACAGGATGTGCCACGCAGCATGGCAGGAGTGCCACGTGCCCCTTCCGAGCCTGGCCCAGCCAAACCACCCTTGCGGTCCTTCCCCCCTCCCGCCCCCTTCTGCCGGCCAACGGGGGCCCCAGGGAGGCCCCCAAGACCCCGCGGGAGAGCAGCGGCTGGAGGTGGAAGGAGTTAGGTCCCTGCCTGGGGGCCGCGGGCAGCCTCCGTGCACCCCGAGGGCGGCCGGGACGGGGAACTAGGGCCTGTGCCCTCGGCCCCCAAGGCTGCGGGCTGGCCGCGGGGCAGAGGCTCGCTCCCCTCGGCGTTTGCAGATGAGGACTCGGGGCTTGGGAAGATGTAAGAACTTGCCTCTGCTCCTGGGGGGCGAGGCCGGCCTGACCCCGCCGTCAGCCCCTCGCCCCCTCACCCTGAGCCCTAGGCTTTCTCAAAGCATATTTATTCGTTTATTGGTAACACTGGCAAAGTACACACACGTACACGTCCCTGCAGCCGCAGGGGGGGACGCCCCCGGGGCGCGGGGGACGCTGGCGGGGCGGGGGCGCCTCCCCGCCTGCCCGGGCCCCCGCGTGCTGCCAAGCCGCAGCCCCTCCCCCCGCCCCCCCGCGGGCAGCGCCGCGCAGAAGCCCCCAGGCCGGCCCCGCGGGCGCCCGGGGCAGCTGGGCCGGCGCCGCTCACCAGGCGCCCCCCGGGGGCCCCCACGGGCAGCCGCGCGGGCCGGGGCTGGGCGGGCCGGCGGGGGAGGCGGCCGGCGCCATCCGCGGCCCCGCGCTGCCCCCTGGCGGCCGGCGCGCGCACGGCGCCTCACCTGGCCGCCCCCGGCCCGCGGCCCCGGCCCCGCGCGGGGGCTGCGCAGCTGTCCCCCGGCCTCGTCAGGAATGCGTCCGCAGCTGGCCTCCCCCGGGAACCCGAAATCGGAGCCCTGGGGCACCCGGCCCAGGGCAGGGGCGCGGCCGAGCCCCGTCTCCCGCCTGGGAAAGCCGGCCCGGGGCCCCTTCCCCGATTCTGAGGCCTTGGGGGGGGGGGCGTCTCTTTGGGAAGGAGTCAAGGCCTCGAGGACTTTTTCCTCGGGCCACGGGCCACGGGCCACGCGCCCACCCCCCCCAGACTCCTCTGGATCACTGGAGCCCGCTCCCTGCTAGGAACCCGTCACTGGCAGGGAGGAATGTTCCAGAAAGAGTTTCTGGGCCTTGGGGGAGCACTTTCCTTAGTCTCAGAGAGGCCACGCGATTTTCCCAAGGTCGCACAGCGTGCGGGTGCTGGAGCGGGATTGAAGCCCGGTCTGCCCGCCCACCCGCCAGCAACCCCAGGGCCCAGGCGGCGCCCGGCCCCTGCAGTGGCCCCCGTGCCCCGTCCAGCACACCGCCAGGAAGCTGCCGGCCGGAGGTCCTGGCTATTTCACAGTGGGGGCTAGGGAAGGAGGCCGCCAGCGAGGCCAGGGCGCACCGGACAAGGGATGCGCCGCCGCCTGCCGACCCAGAATCCAGGGAGAGACCCCCACCCCACGTCTACCTCCTCGGCCTGGGGGGTGCCCGAGGGGGGCCGCTGCAGGGGCGGCCCAGGGTGCTCTGCAGGCAGGGGGGCTTGGGAAAGGCTCGAGGAAACGCCTGCGAGGCGAGGGGCGTACCCGCAAGGCAGCCTGTGTGTCTGACCCCCCCCCCCCACCGCCCTTCGGGTGGGGGCCCTGACCGCAACCTCCTCGTGGCCCTCTTTCACCCTCCCCGGGTCTCGGGCGCCTCCGCTGCACCCGGGCTCCCCACGCCTGCCACCCTCCCCGGCTGCCCGCTCATCTGCGCCGGCCGTGCTTGGGACGCCCCCCCGAGGGCCCCCGGCTCCCACCCGCCCAGTCTGCTCCCGGCACAGGGCCCAGCCTGGCCACTTCCAGCCCACCAGCGCCCCTCCCCCCGGCCTCCAGCTCCGTCCCCCACGGTGGGTGCTGGACAAGGGCCTGGGCCCGGCAGCGGCCAGCTGGAGCCAGCGCTGCCCCCGCCGGCGGGAGACCCCGGGGAAGCCGCGACCCTCCCGGCCTCCACCTTCTCCCCCCAAAACGGGGCCGGTGGCCGCCACCGCCCCCCCCCCACGGGAACCGCCCCCCACCCCCAACCCGAGAGCCGGGAGGCCCCGGGCTGCGGGGCGGCCGCGTGGCCGCGGGCCCAGCCTCGGCGCCCGGCGCGGGGGGAAGCTTTCCGGTGCACGCTTGGCGGCGGCCCAGGGGCCGGGCGCGGCAAGAACGTCCTCCCGCACCGAGTTCCCGCGCGCCGCTTCCCTCCCCGCCCCCCAGGACGGGCTGTTCTCGGGGCGCTGCCAGGCACGTCCTCCGCAGGTGCTGGCCTTCTGGAGACGCGGCCACAGGCCGCAGAGCGCGATTGGCGAGCTCCGATTACAGGGGCTGCCTTGTGCTCGGGGTCCCGGCCAGGGGGGTGGTCCCAGCTCCCCGGAGCCGGCGGGAGGGGCGGGCAGGGCCCGGGCGGCCGCGGGAAGGAACCAGCGGGTTCCGGGAATGGACGCCGACAGCCGGCCACCCCACCTCCAAAAGGGGCCCTGGGCCGCTCCTCTCGGGGGTCTCCAGGGGGGTGGGGGGACTTCCGGCCTCACGCAGCTTGCCTGCGGCTTGACTAGTTTGAGCCCCGGAGGCCGGGACACTGGGCCAGCTGGGCATCCGAGGCTCCCGCCAGACCCTCTCAGGGCTGGGGGGGGGGGGGTCCCCAGGGACAGACACGGATGGGGGGGTCTCAGGGCCCATGGGCTCCCCCTCCCCTCCCGCAGGTCGAAGCCAGGAGGGCGTCCCCAGGCCCAGCTGCTCGCTTTGCCAGAGAAAAACAAATCCGGGAGTGCACAGATCCCCCCTCCCTGCTCGCCCGGCCACGGCGCCCCCCAGGCGTCTTGATGAGCACGTGGGGTCACTATGGCCAGCACCTCTGCCCACCGGGCCAGCGGGAGCCCTGCGCCGGGCAGGGCTGGGGGAGCCACCTCCAGAGAGGGGCCGATGGGGGATCCCGTCGGGCGCCCCCAGCCCTCCCCCATCACAGGGAGGGGCTGCCGAGACCCGGCCCGCGGCCACGAGGAGGCAGGCAGGGAGCCAAAGGGGCCCCTGCCCCCCGCCAGGACAGCTCCACAGAGGCGCTGCAGGCCGCGGGCTGCGCACAGTAGGAGCTCGGGCTGGGGTAGCGGCCCTCCCCCCGACCCGCTGTGTAAGTGGGACCCCTGGACCGCCAGGCCGGGGCAGGGACGACCCCGGCCTTTGCCGTCACCGCGGCCGCTGCCCGGAGGACAGGGGCTGGAGAGGCCCGCAGGGGCCTCTGGGTCCAGCCTCCTTGGCCGAGGAGGCCACTCAGCTCAGGACATCTTCAAAGGTTTTTTCATGAACAGGGCCACATTCGCGGGGGCAGGGCTTGGCCAGCCTCAGTTTCCCCAGCCCGGTGCCTAGTGAGCAAGTGTGAGGTGGCTCTCCCTGGACCCTGCTACCTGGTGACAAACGCTCTGGCCTTGCTGGACGGTCACCATTCTGCCTTGAAGCTCTCGTTCTTTTCTGAGTGCACAAGTCGGGGTGAGGCATCCCTTGGGGGGGTCCTGGAAACTGGGCACCCGTGACCCGTGGTCTCTGGCCCTTGTGCTACTGCCCCAACTGTTTCTCCACCTCCAGCATCATCCCTTCCTGGAGGCCAAGGCCCAGCGGGAGTCTGTGTGGCCGCAGGGGACCCACGAGGACAGAGTGACCAGCCGTCCCTGTCTGCCCCCACCTCCCTAGTTCCAGCAGTCCCGAGAAATCGGGACCAGGCAGTGCCGGGCAGCAGGTTGCCCCACACAAGGGTGCCCCCAAGCCCAGGGTGGGCCCCCCAAGAGCGGGAATCCCAGCTCCCCTTCCTGTCCCCCCTGGCAGGCTGGCCGTATGGAAGGAAGAGGACACAGCTTCTCTCAGGCTGCACCCCAGGACCCCGGGGCCCCCAACACCTCCGGCCTTCAGGAACCATGTCCGTGTGGCCTTCTTGCCCCGAGTGCCCCACATCCCCCCCGGCAGCCACTGTAGGCCCCCCCATCGAGGCCTTGACCCCTCGGGGTTGCGGGAGCCCCGGTCCCAGCCAGGCCAGGTGCAGAGCGGAGCCCGGCAAGCGAGGGGCCCCCGGAAGAGGCTGTGTCCACGCAGCAGCCACAGCAGCACGAGAGGCCGGGCCCAGCCCCTCCTCCCGGCACTGAGACTCCATCCCCAGCCTCAGACTCTAGAAGTTTCCTCGCCCGCCCAGGCAGCACACGAGGCACCCACAGAGGAGCGGCACAGGCCCCGGGACCGGCGGGAGGGGTCCGCAGGCCAGAGGGGGCGGGGCCGGCTCCTGGGGAGAGGGGCCTCTGAATCCGCCTGCCCAGATTCCGCCGCTCAAGGACAGCCCTGCCAGCGCGGCCGGGGGACGTCGGGGCGGTGCCGCGAGGGGCCCTGGACTCTAAAACGTGGGCTCCGGGCGACGCCTGCTGGCCGGAGCCTGGAACTGCCTGTCGCTGTTGGAGGCAGGCGTGGTCTGCCCGGTGAGGGCAACTGGCCGCGCTGGGCCTGCGCCACTTTGGTCCTGCCGCGGACAGGCCTTGGGCCGACCCTGAGAGTAGCAATAACAAGTCAATGGGGATAATTCAGGCACCCTGCAATCTCCCTCCAGGGGACTGTCCTGACCCGCCCCAGTGCCCACGGCCCCCAGCCCAGCACCCCAGTGCTGGCAGCTCCTGGCCCAGCACCCCAGTACCTGTGACCCACCCCGGTGCCCGTGGCCCCCACACGCCGTAAGCAATGAGCAGTTTGCCACCACTGTCATTTAAAAAAAACATGTTTTTCTTTCTTAACTCCACCTCCCCTCAGGGTTCCCCTTTGTGGCAAAACTTGAAAGAGGCATCCAGACGCCCTCAGCCCCTCGTTGTTCCTCAGCTCTCCCGCTGCCCCCCAACTGCCCTGGCCAAAGCCACCGTGGCCTGAGCCGACCGGCCCTGCTCTCTGACAGCCCGGCTGCCGGGCCCGGCCCAGGCTGGCTCCTCCCCTCTGCCTTCTCTCCTGCGCCCCCGGTGCCCCCCGCTCCCGCTGGCCGGTCCCCTCCCTGGCTCCTCACACCAATCGCCTAGCATTGGGGTTCAGCCTCAGCCCACGCCTGCTCTTCCCCGCGCCCAGGAACCCCACCATCACCCTCTGACAGAGGTGGGGCCTGCCACATCTCAGCTCACACCACGGCCCCAGAGGCCAGGACCCGGGCCGGGCTGCGTCCAGCCGCCAGCTCGCCGTCCCCACGCGCACGGTCAGCCCCACGCTCCCCAGCTGACGCCCGCGCCCACCTGCAGGGCGCCTCGTGCCCCTCGCCCAATCCATCAGGCTCTTCCTGCACCAGGCCTGTCCGTCTCATCTGGACGCTGCCGCTGCCACACCCCTCGGCCCCTCTTCAGCACAGCAGCTGGAGGATCCTTCTAGAAGCTCAGGCAGCCTCAGAGCCCCGCGGCGGCTCACCCGCAGAGCAAAGCCGCAGTGCTCACGAGCTCCCCGGTCCTGCTCTGGCACCACGTTGACTGCGCATCACCTGCCCCTCTCCCACGCTCTAGAGGGGCGGCACACAGCAGGTGCTCAATACGTGTCTGGGGTTAAGGGAGCTGCCGCCACCCGCGTGGGGCGCTTGAGCAGTGGGTGGCGTTAGGGCGCTCAGCCTCGGGGTTGCCAGCTCCTGGGTGGTGCCCCTCTCGCCCCACGGCCTCCCTTGCGCAGCAGTCGCGGTCTCCAGCCCTCAGCAGCCGGAGCTCCGGTGCATCTCTCCGCCCGCACCCCTGGGCCCAGCCCTCTGGTGCTCCTGGGGGCCTTACTGCGGCGGCGAGACCCTCTGTGTCCGGGGCCTTGGCCGCACGACCCTCACCCCACTGCAGACCCCTTGCCCCGGCCCCATCCAGGGCCCGCGGTTCCCTAAACGTCAAGCTGGGCCCACCTCGGAGCCCTGTCTGTGCCCTTCGGCACCTGGCCCTCATGTCCCCTCCCCTTGTGTCCCCTCCCGTCGTGGGCCGGCAGAACTGGCCCCGAGGCCGGCGGTGGGTGCGGGAAGCACGGAGGAGGGAGCCCCCTGGGGGCGCTTGTCGGTCGGCTGAGTGAGCGGGCCAGCGGCGTCCAGGGCCCCCGTGCGTCCTCATCCGGCCTGAAGCCGATTTTCCCAGGCTTGGTCTAAACCCGGAAGTGCGCCCCGCCCACCCCTGGCCCGAGCCTGCAGGTGACAGACGGGCTGGTAAGATCCGATTGCTACTGCTCCAACCAGTTCCCAGCACCCACGGACCCTGCTGCGCCGAGCGGTGAGTACAGCAGCCCCTTCCTGCCCAGCGCCGCCCGCAGCCCTCCACCAGCCTCTGGCCCACCGGGGGCCTTCACCCCAGCCGTCCCTCGGCCGCGCCCTGACGGAGGAGCCACGTGGGCTCTGGCCGTCCCCCAGGAGCCCTGCCCCTGCTGCCCTGGGCCAGCCCTTCCTGGACACCCCCGCTGGCACCCAGCAGGGCCAGGCCCAGGCCCCCGGTTCTGTCCTCGTGGAGGCCGATGCTGACGCTCTGGAGCCGTGTTTGTGGGTGACCTGGGTCACCCCCTCCCAGACAGACCCCCTCGCCGTTGGCACGCACCCTCCCCTGCTCGCTGAACGGAAGCTTGGGGCGTCACCCGCTCCGGGGAGACTTGGTGGGACAGGCACGAGGGCCAGGTGGACGGGCCAGCTGCCCCGCGGGGGCCGCCCGGAGGTCTGTCGGGGCCTCGCCTTCCCCAGCCCCCGGGGCTCCCTGGGGTTTGTGCCGGGCAGGGCAAGCTGCATGGCTTTGGCCCTTAGGGCTCTGGTCTGGGCGGCTTTAGGGCAGGGTCCCAGGCAGCACAGGTGTTCTCAGGAGCTCCTGTGCCCGGGGGGCTTCCAGCAGGGGCTCCTGGGGCTGTGAGAGGGGGGCTGCACGAGGCCAGGTGTCCAGGCGGGGGGAGTGGGGCACCCGCACCTCAGCACCTCCCCTGCCTCCCGGCCTGTGTAGGGCCCAGAAAGGGCCGGGTCCCCCACCCCGAGGTCCCACCCCCCGCGGTCCTTGGAGGGGCAGGCTAGCCCCGCCCCCTGCCCCCTTCCCTCTGCCCCTCCATCCCCACCAAACTTCAGCCCTCCACTTTTCTCTTCCTCTCCTTTTCTCCCTCCTCTAATCCCCTTTCCCTTCCCTCCACCCCCCTCCGGTCCTGACCCCTCGGCCCCCCACCCCCACCCCCCGCCACCCACGGCTCCTTTAGGCCCCGAGTGGGCGCCCTGCGCGGCCCGAGAGGTCGGAGCTCCTGCCCACCACGCCCCAGGCCCCAGGCCCAGTTCAGGAGAAAAGCGGGAAGAGGCGGGTTCCTGCCAAGCGGGCCAGCGAGCCCCGAGCCCCGCGCACCTGGGCCGGCCCGGGCGGGGCGGGGCCACCACGAGGCGGGCGGGGCCCACGGGGGCGGGCCCCCATGGAGCGGGAGGGGCGGGGCCCACGGGGCGGAGGGCGGGGCCACCACGAGGGGGCGGGGCCCACGAGGGCGCAGGAGCTGGGCCCGGGGCGGGGCCACCACCGGGCGGACAAGGCCCACGAGGGCGGAGGGGCGGGGCCCGGGGCGGGGCCACCACGGGGCGGGCGGGGCCCACGAGGGCGGAGGGGCGGGGCCCAGGGGGCGGGCGGGGCCCACGAGGGCGGAGGGTCGGGGGCCCAGGGCGGGGCCACCACGGGGTGGGCGGGGCCCACGAGGGCGGAGGGGCGGGGCCCGCGGAGGCGGAGGCGGGGCGGGCCAGGCCAATGGGCGCGGGGGCTGGAACGCCGCGAGGGGACAAGAGCGGGAGCAGAGCCCGTCCGGGAGGACCCGGTTGGAGTTCAGCCCTGGGCGGGGATCGCCGCTTCTCACAGCTTCCAGCCTTTGCCCATCGAGGTGCCCTGGAGCCCCCCAGGACTGCCGCCGCACCTCGGCCCGGCTCCCCCTGCCTCGCCCGGGGCTGCGGCCCTGTCCCCCGTGACCCCGGACCCCTAAAGGCCACCCTCGCGGCCCAGCTGGGCAGCCGGGTGTCAATCTGGCACGACTTGCCGACCTCCCCCCCCCCCGGGAATGGCACGATGTCCATCCGCCCAGGGCACCGGTGGGGGTGGGGGTGGGAGTGGGGGCCCTGCCCAGGAAGGGGGGCAACCGCTCTCCCCGCGGGTGTGGGGGCGCGAGAGGCTGTGCCATCTGAGTTCTGACCCGGGAGCTGCGTTCTGGGCGTGGACGGGGAAGAGGGGCCAGGGTCTCCCTAGCCCAGGCCCAGGCCAGTGCCCTCCGAGGGCGGCCGATGGCGGTGGGCGGTGCGCTGTGGCCCGCAGAGCCCCAGGCCACCCCAGCCCCGCGGCCAGCCGCCTCCCGCCTCTGCTGCTGGCGTGTGCCGCTGCCTCCTCCCGAAGACCGGCAGCTGAGCCAGCCTGTTCTTGGGGTGTGGGGGCGCCCATCCCTGTCCCCGGGGGCCGTGGTCCTCGAGGGAGACCCCGAGTCCTTGGCCTGAGCAGCGCCCCCCCAGCTTCAGCCTCTCCCAAGCAGCTGCCATCCGCCGGCCCTGGCGCTCGGTTAAAGTGGGCATGCTGAGAGCCACCCCCTGGCCCGTCCTCCCCACCTGGGGGGCATGGCTCCAGGTGAGAGCAGGTAGCAGGAGGGCCTGAGGAGGCTTCCGGGTGGAGGGGGCCGGGCCCTCAGCGCCGCCGTCTCCCACAGGCCCATCCCGGAGGCGAGGCCAGGAGGTGCCACCTGCCCAGTGACTCAGCACTGTTGCCCAGATCTGCTGGACTTTTGCCCCTTGCCTGCTCCCAGGCATCCGGTGACCTGCTCAGGTCCTTCCTGGGCTCCCGGCGGCACCTGCCAGGATGCGGACAGCCCGGGCCCCCAGGGGCCAGGGCCCGCGCCCCCACGGGCTGGGTGCCCTGGGCCGCCCGGGGGTCCTCCTGCTCACCTACACGCTGACCACCCTGGACCTCACCTGCCTCTTCATGCAGTTCTCCATCATGCCCGTGAGTCTCCCCCTCGCGGGCAGCCGGGCCACCCATGTACCCCCACGGTCCCTCCCACCTCCCATCTGGGTGGGGGGAGGTGCGGCGGCTCCGCCCCCAGGGGTTGCAGGCCGCCCAGGGCTGTGTAAGGACCCCAGGGCTGGGCCTCTCCACCGCCCCATAACCGCGTCCTGCGCTGGGGCTGCTCGCCAGCCCTGGGGAGGGGCTGAGGGAGCTGCCCCCGCGGCCGCCCAGCGCTCCCCGGGGCTCGTGGCTGCTCTGTGTGCCGCCCCCCCCCCCCAGCCCTATGGCCTTGACCCCCGTGCCCCCCGACACCTGCTCGGCTCATTTCCCTGCTGCAGCCTCTGCTTGGGCCACCTCCTCCGAGGTGCCCGGACCAGTGGCATCACGTGCCGCGAACCTTCACCCTGCTCCGTGCGCCCTCGGCCCGCAGCCCTACCACCCGACACCCCATCTCTGCGTCCTAGAAGCTCCTCAGTCTCATGAGGGCAGGGGCTGGTCTGCCTTGTTCTGTGCTGCCCCCTGGCTCACGGGAGGAGGGTCGCCAAGAATTGGCTGCTGGCACCCGCTCACCCTCGTTCATTCATTCCCTCTTTCACGGTCGCTTGTTCATTCAACAACCCTCACGGAGTTGGCCCCCAGCCTCTCACTCTCCAGGGCATCAGCGTCCAGGGGGCTGCAGCCGAGGGCCCCCAGAGGTTTTCTTCTTTCTGGTGTCTCCAGGAGGCCCTCGGGAGCAGCCCCACGCTGGGCTCAGTGTGAGGATGTGGCCCCTACGGGGTCAGCAGGCCGGGCCGAACAGAAGGCGGCCCGGGGCCCAGCGTGGCGCTGCCCGAGGCTCAGAGGCGCTTGGGGGCAAGCTCACACCCTGCGGGCAGAGCAGGGCCCACCCAGGGCCCCCCTCGTCCTCCGAGGCCCTGGCCAGGGCCACCCACCCTGGGCCTGGGGCTCTGGGGCAGGAGGGGGCTTGGCCCGAGTCACCACGTAGACGGAGCATACCTGCCCTCGGAGCTGGTGGTCTCGCGTGGGGAGGGCGGCGGACGACGCAGAGCGAGCATAGCACACACAGCGGGACAGACGCAGCGCGTGGTCCCCGGAAGAGCAGGGGCGTGCTGGGGAGCAGCGGCACGAGACCCAGGCCTCGTGCAAAGGCCCTGGGGCAGCGAGGAGGCGGGTGTGGCTGGAGCAGGTGGGGGGGGGGAGGGGAGCAGGCGTGGAGGCCTGAGGGGGGCCAGGGGCCCAGAGGAACCCAGGTGTGGGGGCCGGTCTGGGGGGCCGGAAGTGGCAGGAACCTGGATCTCCTGCGAAGGCTGAGTCGCAGGAGGGGCTGGCGTGGGCGTGGGGTGTGCGGGGAGTGGGGGTCGGGGAGGCTCGAGCACGCCCCGGGGGGTGGAGGGGCAGCCACTGAGATGGGGCAGCGGCAAGAGGGGCGGGCCTTGGCTGGGCGCCCGGGAGCCCAGCTTCGAACGTGCCGGGTGGGATGGAGGAGTCTCCAGACGCCCAAGTGGGGCGCCGAGGTCCTGGCAGTGGGAGCCGGGGTCTGTGCCTGGCCCCAGGGGGCTCCCCCAGGAGCGAGTGCAGGGGAGGAGGCGAGGCGGGGGGCCGCTAGGGCAGCTGAGAAGGCGGGCGGCCAGGCGAGTCCAGAGCAGGCGGGACCAGGTGGCCTGACGCTGCAGCTGACCGTGGGGGACAGGCTGGCGGGAGCCAGAGGCGGGGGCGAGGGCCTAGAGGGGTGGGGCATGGGGAGGAAGCTTGGGCCGGGGAGGTGAGGCGGTGGGGGCGGGGGAGACTTTTGTTTGCTCGTTTAGTTTTAAAAGATTTATTTCGTTTATCCCTCCACACATCGTTTGTGCTTGCTCTTTGCTCTGGGTCTTCTTAGGAGGGACCGGGAACCAAACCCAGGACCTCCCGTGTGGGAAAGGGGCGCCTAATCACTTGAGCCACCTCCACTCCCTGCTTGTTGTGTGCCTTGTTGTGCTTCTTCGTGTGTCTCCTTGTTGCGTCATCTCATTGTGTCGTCTTGTTTCATGAACTTGCCACACCAGCTCGCTGTCCTGCTGGTCTTCTCTAGGCAGCACTCGGAACCGAACCTGGGACCTCCTGTGTGGTAGGCAGGCGCCCAACTGCTTGAGCCACATCTGCTTCTCAAGGGGTGGTTTTAAGGGCTGGAGAAGTGGCCACACACGTGTCAGCAGACGGGAGGCTTGGGGTCCCCTGGGGACTCTGGAGGGCTGTTGATCATGGGCCCTGGCCTCCCCGACCTGCCAGGAAATGGGCCGCCTCCCAGAGGTCACCAAGCTCCTTTGGTCACTCACTTGCCGGCCCAGACACTCCCGTCGGGCTGTGGCTTTTAGGGCATGAGGCTTCGTTGGCGGGGGGGGGGGGGGGGGAGTGCGGGACCCCGGTGGCGCCTGAGGCCACCTGCAGCAGGCAGGAGCGCCAGCCTGGGGCCTCCTCCGGGCCGGGCACGGCGGGCTCCCGTGCCAGCTTCCGGGCAGCTCTGCGGTGCGGCCGGGCTCGGGCGGAGGGTCCCGGGCTGCCCCTGCAGTGGTCCCCGGCCCCTCCTGTGTTGCAGTACCTGGCGCAGAGGCTGGGCCTCGACCCTGTGGCCTTCGGCTACCAGCAGACGCTCTTCGGCGTGCTCCAGCTGCTGGGCGGGCCGCTGTTCGGCAGGTATGGAGAAGGGGGGCACGGCCCCCCAGGACGGCCCCCACCGGCGCTCGGCGGCCAGGGGCAGGCTGGACCCCTGACCTCACGCCGGCCCCCGCGGAGGGGGGATGGCGGCTCCTGTCGCGCTGATGGGCAGTGAGGCACCTGAGAGCCCGGCTGCCCCGCAGGCTGGGGTGGACGCCCTGGCCCGGCCCCGGAGTCCTCTCTGGGGAGGAGGCCGTCGGTGGAAAGCCAGAACTGCAAATCCCACTGAGCAGGGCCTCCCACCCGCTTTTTTGGAAATGGTCATTTGGGGGACCCAGGCAGGAGCTCTGGGGAGTGGGGGTCCCCAAAATGTCTCTGGCCTCGGTGCTGTGGCCTGAGCCCAGGAGCGCTGTGCACAGGGACCTGCCGGGGACACCCCAACCTGTGGACAGGACGGGGGCTGCACGGGGTGCAGGGAGGAACGAGGGGGCTCCCCAACTGGGCCTGGGAAGACTTTCAGTAAAACCCAGCGTCCCCTCCGTCCACGCAGAGCCAACACTGTGAGGTCACAGTGCCCTCCGGCGCCAAAGCTGCCCCTGCGCAGCCCCGCGGCGGCCCCGGGGAAAGTGGGGGCGCAGGGGGGCAGGCCTGCCCCGGGAGGGCCCGGTCCAGGCTGACCTTCCCGTCTGCCAAGGGTGGGGTGCCGGGGTGAGGGGACCCTGAAGAGCCACCTGCAGGGGCCGTGGGTGCGGCTGCCGGGCTGACCGCACCCCCCCCCAGGTTCGCGGACCAGCGCGGGGCGCGCGCGGCCTTCACGCTGTCCTTCCTGGCCGCCTCGGCGCTCTTCCTGCTGCTGGCGGCCGCCTGCGGCCCGGCCGCCCTGCCCGGCGTCGCCCTGCTCTTCGCCTCGCGCCTGCCCGCGGCGCTCATGCACACGATGCCAGGTGCGGGGCGCGGGCGGCGGAGGGGGCGCGGGCGGCCGGCGGGGCGGGCCGGAGCGGGGGGCAGCGCCTGAGCCCCCGCGCCCCCAGCCGCCCAGATGGTGATCACCGACCTGACGGCGCCCGCGGAGCGGCCCGCGGCCCTGGGCCGCCTTGGCCTCTGCTTCGGCGTCGGCGTCATCCTCGGCTCCCTGCTCGGCGGCACCCTGAGCACCGCGTGCGGGTGAGCGGCGGCGCGGGCGCGGGGAAGGGGGGCGAGGGGCGGGGTCCGGGCCCTGCACCCGGGGCCTCGGTTTCCCCACCTGCCCGCCCCACACGGTGGCCCGGGCCACGGCGAGTTCGGCAGGGGGCACTGTCCGCCCGCGCCGAGACCCGCCCGCCGGCCGCGCCCGAGGCTGTCCCAGGGCTGAGCCCCGGAGGGCGTCCCCCGGCCCGGGCCAGAGGAAATGGGCCTGGCCTGTGGGAAGTGGGGCGGCAGGCCCTGAGGTGCCCGGTGCTGCCCCGGGAGCAGGCAGGGGTGGGTGGCCTGGGGTGCACCGGGAGGAGAGGGGAGGGCAAGGCTGGTGACCCCAGCCCTGCACTCTGAGCCGCCATTTCTGGAACAAATGGGGACAGCCCCTCTCCAGCTTCCCCTAGAGTAGGGATCTTTAACGAGGGGGGGTCCGTGCAACGATTTCGGGGGTCCCATGAGCTTGATGGGAAACAGTCCACCTGTCACTTGACTTTCTCTGAGCTCTCACTGAAAGGTAGCATCTCCCTCCCTCGTGGATGTGCAGCCGGTAAATCCCAGTGCTCGTCTCGCCAGGTTGGCAGCCCTGCCCTCGAGGCTCCCACCTGGCCGTGCCCAGGCAGGGGCCCAGGACCAGCCCCAGGCGGGGGCTCAGAGCGGGAGCTGGGACGGAGGTTGGGGGGAGCCGTGGGAGCCCCCCCATGTTCCCTCCCCTCGAAGTGTCCCCACTGATGGGGCTTCCGCGCTTGTGGGGCGTAGGTGAGCTCGCAGGTGCGACCTGCCAGCCTCTGCCCCTCCCCCCGAGCCCTGGGCGCCTCCACACCCCCCAAGGCCTGTCCAAAAAGACACGCGATCTGCAAGAGGAACCCCACCCCAGCACCGCCCCCCCCCCGCCCCTCTCCGTGGGGCTGGCTGGGCCCGAAAAAAGAACTGAACCTGGGACCCAGGACCCAGGACCCAGGCCAGGGAGAGGGGCCCCCCACCCCACAGCCAGGGCAGCTTCATTCCTGAGAGTGGACTTGGCATTGGCGCTTCCCAGCCCGCCCTGGGCGGAGCCCTGACCTGCCACCTGGTCAGAGGCATCCTTCCCAAGGCCTGACCCCCAGCGTGCAAACTGCGGGGGTTCCACTCCGTGTGGGGCGCACACCCCCGTCAGCACCGGGCTCCCCAGTCTTGCCCAGCCCCAGGCCAGGAGCAGGGCCTCTGGATTGCAGCCCTGGCTCCCTGAGGGTCCCAGGACAGTGGAGCTGGGTGGTGGCAAGTGCCAAGGATTCGGGCCAGTGGGAGGGCACGGTGGACTCCTTCCGGAACCTTCCTTTCTGCGGGGAGGTGTCCAGCGCGTGCCGCAGGGCTCTGTCGCAGGCCCTGAGCTGCCTTCCCCGGGGTCATCAGAGCCTCAGCTGAGGGTGTCCCTCTCTGCTGACGGCCAGGAGCGGGCAGCAGGGCCGGCGGCGGGTGGTTCTGAGCACCTCGTACTTTTGGCTGCTCGGCGACTAAGCGCCCCTCGACTCCTGGTTCCGCGGGTGCAGCAGTGGGCAGGACAGACTGACGCCCAGAGGGGTGGAGGCGTGTCACCATCCCGCCAGGTGAAACCAGGGGTCTAAAGAGGTGGGAGCAGGGGCCGGGCAGGCCGGGGTCAGCCCCCTTCCAAGAGGTGACAGTGGAGGGTGTCCTGAGCGGGGGAGGGGGCAGGAGCACCCCTGAGGGGGGTGAGGAAAGTGCAGGTGCCACGGCCCCGGGTCGGGGCTTACCCGGTGGGCAGAGGGCAGGGAGCAGGCCTGCGCAGCGGAAGGGCCGGGTGGCAGGCCCCGGGGGCCCGCGGGAGGCGCGAGGGGGCTGCGGTGCGGGTGCACTGCCCAGAGAGGTGGCTGCTGCCCGGGCTGGGGGCAGAGGGCAGAGGGCAGAGAGCAGAGAGCACATGCCAGGTGGGTTTGGGGGCGGGGTGGGGGTGTCAGCAGAAGATGGCAAATGCGGGGGCCTTGGGCTGCCATCTGAGCCGCTTGGGGTGCCAAAGGGCTGTGCTGGGTGGGTCAGGCGCCCAAGGGAGCTGTGCGTGAGGCAGACAGGTGGGACCCCCGCAGCGCTAAGGCCCGGGGCGCTTCCTGTCTGGGGGCTCAGGAGGACATCGAGCACGGGGAAGCAGGGGCAGCTGAGGGGGTCCCCGAGGCCCGAGTGTGACCTGGTCTTTTTGTGCAGGAGGTTCACCCCGGACCTTGGGTTCTGGGGGGCTAGACTGGCGAGACCCCTGGGGGCCCCTGCCTTGGGGGGGCCCGGGGCGCTCCCACAGCCCCACACACGTGGTCTGGTCCTGCGCCCCACAAGGCCACTGACCGACATGCGGGGGGCCGAGGGGGGTGGCGACAGTTGGGGGGCGACCCCCGGCGGCTGGAGCCAGGCAGGCGGCCTCCCTCGGACACCCTCCCTCCCGGTGCGGCCTCCTGCTGCCCGTGGGCCGCGCCAGGTCCCATCCCGGATGCCAGGCCTGCGCGAGGAGGGGCGCGAGAGCCAGCCCCGCGCCTGGCGCGCACACGGGCACACGCGCGCCCCAGAGCCAGCGCTCACCGCCCTCTCCCACCCCCAAGATCGCCTCTCCACGACTGCCCCTCACCTTCCGGAACATTCCGTGAGCTTCCCCGCCTCCTTTCATCCTAAGAGCTGAGGCGCTTTACGCGAGCCGTGAGCCTCAGTTCTCATCCCCCGGGGGGACAGGGAAACTGAGGCCCAGGAGAGGGGGCGGCTCCCCCACGGAGCCCCAGGCCTCCACTCCCAGGCCCAGCCTGCCAGGGTGGGGGTGGGTCTCCCACAAGGGCCTCAGGCCCAGAGTGGACTGGGGGGGCCGAGGGCCAGCCGGGCGCGGGGCCACACTGCTGCAGCCCCCTCGTTCCCCCCGTGCGCCCCAAGGGCCCGGTCCAGCGGTGGCGCCCACCCCACCCCCACGCAGGGAGGGGGAGGCAGGCTCCAGGGCCCCCTGCCCCGTGCCAAAGCCCGTCCCCACGTGATCCCCGCCCTCCCCGGGCCTGGATGGGAGCTGGGGCGCGCGTGGGTCCCCCGGCTGCCCCTGCCCCCCACCCACGCCCCGGAGGAGCTGGCGGGCAGCCCTGGGCCTGCCGGGACGGGTGCTGGTCCGCCTGGTCGCCGCCGGGGCTGGGGGGGGCGGTGGTACCGCCAGGTCAGGGCCTGAGTCACCAGCTGCGCAGGCCTCGGGTGGGGGCGGCCCTGGGGCCCCCGGCTGAGCCCCAGGTCACGGCCTGGGGCGGGCACACGTCAAGGCCCCATTCCGCCCTCCCCAGGTGGGCTGCATGACGGGGGGTGCCCTTGGCCGCATCCCGGGCCCCGGGCTGCCCCTCTCAAAGGGCTGCTGCGCCCCGTGAGCGGGCAGGTCCTCCCGGCTGGCCTGCCTGCGCCCCACACCGGAATTCCAGTCCCCCGGGGGCCGGGCTTCAGCCCTTCCCTCCCACAGGCGGACGCCACCCACAGGGCACCATGGGGAGGTGGCAGGCCGGGGCGGCGGACAGGGACGGGGCGGGTGGGGGGGCCTCCCGGGGAGCTGAGCGCGGACGCCTGGCAGGGCACTGGGTGCCGAGGCCCCGTGGCCGGGGTGGCCTGGCCGTCTTGAGAAAAGCGAGGAGGCGGGGATCTGGGAGCAGGGGGCGAGGGCCGTAGGCGGGGCGGGGCGCGTGGCCGGCGGGGTCACAGGGTCGGGGTGGCGGGTCCCCTGCAGCTGAGAGACCAGCCCTGGGCAGGTGGGAAGGGAGGTGCCGGCGCCGCGGCGGGGAGGGGGGGGTGGCTGCAGGTGGAGTGAGGAGGGCAGCTCGGCCCCGGAGGAGTCGGGGGCGCCGAGGAGGGTCAGACCCGGGTCCTCGGGGAAGGTGGGGCCGGCGGGCAGATGTGGGGTGTGAGGGACAGAGGCGGGTCGGGGAGGACCGCCGAGGGGACCGCTGGAGGGGAGACCGTCGAGGGCTGGCGTGCGACCTGAGAGGCTGGAGACACACCTGGGTGGGGAAGAGCCCAACGGCGCGCGAGGAAACCCCAGGGATGGGTGCAGGTGGCGCGGGGTGGGGCAGCCCAGCCCAGGTGGTGCCTGTGTTTGTAAATAAAGCTTTATCGGTACCCGGCCATGCCGTGGGCCTGACGGCAAAGAGAACCCCTGGCCTCCCGGCTGGGGTGTGCAGCCCTGAGAGGGCAGGTGAGGAGGGGACCCCAGGGAGGGGGTCCCGGGAGGAAACCAAGGCTCCAGGGAAGGGGGTGGGGCCGTGAGATGCTGCGTCCAGTCGAGGCAGCCCGGTCGGCCTGAGCGGGGGCCCCGCCCCAGAGCGGCTGAGGGTGCTCCTCCCACACGCCGAGGCACAGGGCTGCTCCAGCCGCCCTCGGCCAGTCCTTCCGGGCCTCTGTCCTCTGGCACTGGAAGGGGTGGGCTAGGGCCCCCTGCCGTGAGGCTCCCGGAAGTGGGGGAGGGGAGGACAGGCGGGGGTCTCGGTGCTGTCCAGGAAGGACACCTCTCGGGGCTGAGCTGGGTGGCAGGAGTGCCGGGGACACAGCAGGCCGGGCTGGGCGGGGGCTGAAGCCTGTGGAGACAGCCGGCCGAGGGCAGCCGGGCACGGCCACCCAGCGTGGCTCGGGGCTGCTGGCCTGGGCGCCGAGGGACCCCGTCCTGGGGGTGGCCTGGCTTTGGACAGATGCCCACCAGGGCGGCCACGCGTATTGGCCTGGTGGGAACCAGGGAGTGGGCCGGGGGTCGTCCAGAGACGCGGACGCCAGCTCTCTGTGGGGTAAGGGTGGACGCCTCCTGGGCACCAGCCGGCTGAGGGGCTCTGCTCCAGCCCCAGCCCCGCTCACCTTACCTGCTCCCTGAGACCCCTTCCCTGCGGGCCTGGCCGGCCCTTGTCCTGCTGTCCGAGGCCTCGTTCCCGGGAGGCCCGAGGCCTCCCCTGGGAGCCCCGAGCCGGCACGTGGCCTGCCTCGGGCGCCCGTGGGCCAGGAGTCCCACCACAGCTCACGAGCCCCCGAGGCGGTGCCAGGGGACGGCCTGGCCCGAGCCCGCCAGGCAGGGCCTGCACCTCTCCTCGCCTGGAGACGCCGACGGGTGCAGAAGTGGGCTCCACGCGCCGGGGCCCAGGGAGGCCCGCGTTAACGGGGCAGGGACTGCACCCGTGGGCGGTCAGGGTGGTCTGAGGAGACACGAGGCGTGGGCGCTGAAGAAGGGCTGGGCCTGACCGTAAGTCAGGAAGAAGAGCGAGCCCTGCAAGGCCCTGGGGAGGGAAGGACTTGCCATCAGGTGGGGCTGTGTGGCGGGGGGTGGGGGCATGTCGGGGGGCACAGCCCGCTGAGCAGGGTCGGCCAGACAGGGCCTGGGGACTCTGCGGGGGCCTCGGGAGGCAGAGGGAGGCCGGAGTCGGGGGCAGCCCCATAAGATGTCCGTTTTAGACGCCATCCAGCCACCGCAGGGGGCATGGGTCAAGTGGGGCCGGGCCATTTCTCCCCCGAGCCCTGGACAGGGCCCCCAGGGGGCTCTCCGGGGCATCTGCCCCGCCCCCTCCCAGACAGCTGCTGGGTGAAGTGCCCCGTGGCCAGGTGGAGGGATGCCCTTCCTGGCAACGGGTGACTTTGGTCAGAGTGGGAGGGGCCCAGCCGGGGAGGGGCAGGGGGACCGAAGCTCAGAATCGGGGATGGGGGAGCCGTACCTGCCCGCGGGTAAGGACAGGGCCTTTGACAACCGTGCCACACCTGCCCCCGGGGCCCTGGCGGCCTGGGGACAAAGGACTCCGGATGTGGGGTGGCCACTCCCGCAGGGCCGGAGGGAAACAGCCCTGGCAAGGGGTCAGAGGGCACCCCGGCAGGGTGCAGCCTCTGGGACTCCCACCCCACCGAGGAGGCGTGGCCCCACGAGTTAGCCACGGCGAGGGGCCCGCCGTTCAGGGGCCTGCGCCACCTGCCTGCCGCTGTCCCCGCGCATCCGCCTGCCCACCCCCTGTGCAGCCATCCCAGCACAGACAGTGAGCCGCCCCCCGCCCTTCTGGGTTGCTCAGATTTTCAGAAAGGACTGACTGTGCCAGTGCAGGCCCGACGGGGGTCCACGTTAGGACACAGGGGCGAGCTCCCCCGCGGGCGGGTGGGGGCTGCCTCTGCCGCGGGGAGGGCTCCGGGCTGTGGCTTCGAGGACAGAGGCACGTCCAGTTCACGGCTGGCCTGGCCGGAGGCCCCGAGGCAGAGGCCGCCCTGCTGCCGCGCCGGTCAGCACGGGGCTCTTTCCGGCGTTTTGTTCTGGGAGGAGTCGGCGTTGTGGGTGCGAGGGGGTACCGGGCTCCCGGGGGCCGGCCCGCTCGCCTCTCTGCCGGCCAGGGGGCAGCCCCGGCCTTCTGGTGGGCTGGCCCCCGAGTGACGGCCACGACGCCAGCGGGGAGGGGGTCCTGGCCCCTGCCGCCGGCGCCTCTCGTCACTTGCCTCCCAAAATAGCCGCCTGAGCGGCCGCCCCTGCTCTGGCATTTCCGGGGCATCCGGCAAAGAAAGCAGGTTCTGTCCCCGCCCGGCCAGGCCCCGGGGCTGGAGCCAGGAGAACAGGCCCTTCTCTCTGCCCCTGCTCAGTCCCCGAGGGGGGCAGGGGGGCAGGGCTGCGGTCGCCCTCCCTGGGGGTCCTGGCGGAGTAGTCCCTGCTCTGGGGCCACGCACGCCTCTGACCCTGGCTCCAGCCAGGCCACTTGGTGGGAGGAGCCCCCCAGGTCCAGGAAGTGCCTTTCTGGGGTGCAGTCCCCCCCAGGCCCGAGCAGGCTACCCACACACTCCGCCCATGCCTACACACGCACCCACATATGTGCACACAGCAGGCTTGCCCTCGGGGGCCCCTCTGGCCTGTGGCAGCCAGCTCCCACCCCGGGCAGGACCCCCACCTGCCCACGGAGGCTGAGGGTCCTGCGCACCGTGACCTCGGAGGTAGCTGCCCAGCGAGAGGATGGGTGGCGAGAGCTCTGCCCCCCCCGCCCCTGCACCCAACCCTCGTGCCCAAGGGCTCCCGGACACGGGGGTTGGCTTGAGTCTTCGCAGGCGCTGAGGCCCGAGTGTGACTGAAGGGGGCGGGGGCTGCGGGGGGGCCTGGGGACCGAGCCCGGGGGCCCTGGTGTCGCCCGCAGGATTCAGTGCCCGGCCGTCGTGGCTCTCGTGGCCAACCTCCTGGGAGCTGCCGTCAGCTTCGCCTGCATCCCGGCCAGCACCAAAGGGGCCAGTGCAGACGCCCAGACCAACCCGCCAGGTAGGCCCCCAGGTGAGCCCACTGGAAGGGCCGCACCCCGTGACCCCTGCGGGCAAACCCCACCAGGGCCAGCGCATAGCCCCTCCGTCGGCAGCATCCTGGAGCTCGGGCGAGGCTCCGTGCGGCCACCTCCCTGCAGCACCCGTGACGTGCCAACCCGGCCGCAGAGGCTTCTGGTCTGCTGGGGGGGGTGTCCTGCTGTGGGCAATGGGCACACGGAGAGGTCAGGGGTGCCCTCGCGCCTGCTTTCAACCCTCGAGCCCCTCCAGGGTCCTGGGCACCTCCCAGCTCCGACGCCCTCAGAGCAGAGCTGGGTGCAGTCACAGGGGGCCCCTTGACCTTGGAAGGGTCCGAGAGGCTGCGTCCAGGGCACAGGAGGTGCGGGGGAGGACCCAGCAGGGCCTGGTCAGCAGGGGGTTGGCAGGACCCAGGAGGCCCGTGCAGCTGGATGAGGTGGCGTCTAGGGCAGGGTGGGTGCTGACTCGAGGAGCCCCGGCCACGGGGGGCCAGGCACGCGCGGGGCCAGGGCACCACGCAGGGGTCTCCTGCAGGCAGCTCTGTCCTGTCGCGTCCCCACCCCTGTGTCCCCAGGCCTCTTTGCCAAGTGGCCGAGAGTGAGACCTGGATGGACAGACGCACCCTGGAAGCCACCCTTGGCTGGGAGACGTGACCCCGAGTCAAGAGGAAGGAGCAGGGCCCGGGGGGCTGAGGAGGGGAAGCAGAGCAGGTCACCCCGAGAGCCGGGAGGCCGAGGGCCATCACACCCGGAAGTGCCCAGTGGGTCAGGGCGGAGCGGTCGCTGGTCGCCGAGCGGCCTGCCCTCCCACCAGGCCTTGCTCGTCCTGCCCCGTGGGAGCTGGGGACGAGCTGCGCGGTGACGTGGGCCAGGGGCACAGGAGCCTCCATCGCCGTGCCCAGGCCGGGGGTCCCGAGCGCCCCCTGGAATCCAGGCCTCCCCTCCTGCCTGGGGTGTGAAGAGCTGCCCCGGCCCCCACCCACCGAGGGCCAGAGCAGGGGGTGCCGGGGTGTCCACAGCTCCCACTCCCATGTGCAGTGCCAAAGCCAGGGGCGGGGGTCTCTGCTGAGAGCTGGCCTGCGAGGCCCGGCCGAGGTCAGGGAGGGGTGAGGGCGTCCAGGTGGTCTGACTGTCCAGTGGTCTGAGTGGGCCGTGGGTGGTCTGACATGGCCGTCCAGTGGTCTGACCTGGCCATTCAGTGGTCTGATGTGGCCCTCTGTGCTCTGACATGGTCCTGTGATGGTGTGACTTGGCCACTGGGGTGGTATGACATGGACTGTCTAGTGGTCTGACATGGTCATTGGGGGTGGTCTGATGTGGCCATCTGTGGTTAGACCTAGCCATTCGTGGTCTGACCTGCCCATCTGTGGTCTGACATGGGCCGTCCATGGTCTGACATGGCCATCCGGTGGTCTGACGTGGGCCGTCCGTGGCATGACGTGGCCATCAGGGTGGTCTGACGTGGGCCCTCCGTGGTCTGCCGTGGCCATTCCAGTGACTGACATGGAGCTGTAGGGGTGGTGTAATGTGGCCATCTGTGGTCTGACGTGGTCATCCATGGCATGATGTAGCCATCAGGGTGGTATGATGTGGGCCGTCCGTGGTCTGATGTGGCCATCCGTGGTCTGACGTGGCCATCCGGTGGTCTGCCATGGGCTGTCGGGGTGGTCTGCCGTGGCCATCCGGTGCTCTGACGGGCCTCCCCAGGCGCCCCAGATGGACCCAAGGCCGGCGTGTTTGACCTGAAGGCCATCAGCCGCCTGCTGCTGCTGCCGGGCGTCCTGCCAGTCTTCCTCATCAAGGTGGTGTCCGGCTTCCCCTCAGGTGAGCCCCACACTGCCTGCCTGGGGGGCTGGGGCCTGGCACTGTGGGGGTTCAGGGCCCCGGGGACCAAGGTCGGGGGTGGCAGCCTTCCTGAAGCCGCAGGCCCGGCCTCTCGTGGGCCCTGCGCGGGGGGAGAACACAGCAGTGCTGTCGCCCTCCCTCCAGCCGCCTCCGAGCCACGGCCCCGGGGGCCAGGGAGGGGCAGCCGGACGAGGCGAAGGCGCGCGTGTCCAGCCCCGCTCGCTGCTCCGCGCGGCCCTCTGGTTGCCAAGGCCTCCTGGCCGGGGCGGGCGTTCCGGACACCCATTCGTCCCTCCTTCAGCCCGAGGCCCCACCCCAAGTGGCCCTGCGGCCGCCTCCGGCCAGGGCCCCGTGGGACAGGGCAGAGGACAGATTAGCGAGGCGGCCGCTGTGCGAACGCGCTCGAACGCTTCGACGCCGGTGCCAAAGGGCCAACCCCTCGGCAGGAAGTCCCGCCGCCTGCGGGCCGGGGGCTCCCTGGGGAGGGGCTGGCCCCGCCTGGCCCCACCTGCCCATCTGGGCCTTTCTTTGGGCTGCAGTGGCCAGAGCCCGAGTCACCAGGTTAAGTAGAAAGCGGCCCCTGAGGGCCACGGGCAGGACTTGGGCCCCGTCCTCCCCGCGGGCAGCCCGGGCTCTCCATCCCCCGGCCCGCGGGCTGCTCCGGCTCCCAGCGACGGCGCGGCTGCCTCCGGGAAGGGGGCTTCCCGTGTCACCCCTGCCCTCCCCAGGGCTCTTCATGGTCATGTTCTCCATCATCTCTGTGGACTTCTTCCGCCTGGAGCCCGCCCAGGCTGGCTACCTCATGTCCTACTTCGGGGTCCTGCAGATGGTGAGTGGGGACCAGGCGCGCAGGGCGGGGAGGTGGGGGGTCTCCAGACACTGCAGACGGCGGGCTGCAGTCCCCCGCCCCGCCTGCCCGGCTCGTCCACGCCTTCGGCTCCCGGGACCCCCGTGCGCTAGCGCCCCAGCCCCGCCCAGCCCCCCGTGCCCCCGACCCCAGGACTGCTTGGCCCGTGCTTGCTGCCTCCCAGCAGCACCCGGGGCTGTTTGAGCTGACGACAGCGCCCGGGATGGGTAGAAACGGGCTGTCACAGCGCAGGGGCCAGAGGCCCGGGACCCCCCCTGCCCCCCAGCCCCCCGCACCCTCCGCTGGGGCTGCCCCGCCCCAGGCATTGCCCTGTCGTCCTGGGGTCCAGCCGGGTCCAACGTCCACTCTTCTCCGAAGATCAGCAGGCGCTGGCCCCCAAACCAGCATGGCCTTAACTCACACGGACCCTGTCCCCAAACCGGGGCGCTCAGGCGTGCCGGGGCTCAGGGCTCCAGCAGCTCTTTCCGGGGCCACACTTGAGCCCACGCCAGCCCCCCCGCCTGGCTGGCCCCCTGGAGCTGTCCCCTCCCAGGAAGCTGCCCCTGGGCTCTTGGGCGAGGTCCCTGCATGTTCCCTCCCCTCCCCCTTAGGCCCCTGGTGAGGCGGTCGGCGGGGCCCTGGCCTGGGGGGGGTTGTGCTGTCCCCCGGCACATGGGGGTCTCAGGACGGGGCCTCGAGCTTGTACCCTCCTAGGCTGTTCAGGGGGTGAAGGCCCTGGGGGGCACTTGGGGACCCCCTTGGACCCTGCGGGCAGCCACAATCACACCCTTGCTCAGCAGGTTGGGGGCCCCGTGAGGCTGGGGGTGGGGGTGAGACTGCACAGCCCGGGAGCGACCAGGGCGAGATTTGCACCCGGGACGGCCGGCTCCAGAGGCCAGCTTTCTCCTGGGCTCCCTGTCACGCGCAAGGCGGGGCTGGATGTCGGGGTAGCTGGGGGGCTTCAGTCACAGGGAGGAAAGAGCCCAGTGCCCTGGGGTCCCTGATGGGGGAGCACAGGGGGGAGCCCCCAAACTGGGCACAGGCAGGTGGCCATCCTGGAGGAGGTGGCCCCAATTTCCTGCCTAGAGCTCCGTCCAAGAGGGCTGGCCGGCGTGGAGAGAGGGTCACCCCGGTGGAGGCCGGCCGCACTGGGCCTCTGCCCACAGTCTGCCAGGGGTCCCGGGGCCACCGGGGGCCCCCCAGGCACCGGCAGTGGACAAGGCCAGGTGGGGGAGAAGAGCTACAGCTGGGCACGGGGCGGCGCCTGGCCTCCGCGTCCTGCCCACGCGTGCCTGCCTCTCGCGCGGGGTCCCTCCTGACGGGCGGATCGGCTGAGCTCCGAGGGCAGAGGGCCCCGAAGCGTGAGCGAGGCCCATCCCGGGGCAGCGCTGGGGCCTGGGGCGGGGGGGGCGTGGGAAGGGGAACCCTCAGGCGGCCTAGGGTGGGTGGTATCGTGGGGGCACCGGGGACAGGTGGCACCGCACCGCCGCCTGGGTGGTCTGCCTGCGACAGCCGCGGCGCGGGAGGGGCTATTCTAGGGCCCGGGGGCGCCCCGGAAGCGTGGGCTGCCCTGACATTCCGACCCCCCGAGCCACCTGCTCCCCGCGCCTCTGGGTGCTGGCGCCAGAATCGCCGCCCTGGGAGAGGGGTCCCTGCCGGGGAGAGAGAGCAGAAAACAAGAAGCCATCGTGATGGTAAACCGCTGAGGGGGCGGCCCAGAGCCCGGCTCCTAGAAGTGGGTGCCCGCCCGGGCTGGGGTCCCTGCAGCCTCGACTCTGTCCGACCTGCAGGAGCCGGCAACGAGGCCTTGGCCCCGGACCATCAGGCGCGGACATGGTGGCCTGCGCTGAGCAGGGTGGGGGCTGGACCGGGGGACGGCGGGGGACACAGGACAGAGTCCAGGGCGAGGCCCGGGGACCCCAACTCAGCTCAAACAGTGGAGGAGCAGGGATGCCAGAGGGGCATGGTGGGTGGGCCAGAGGGGCATGGTGGGTGGGCCAGAGCCCCGGGCTGGGTGCAGCCTGGGGGGCGGCTGCAGCCCCCACTGTGCCCAGGACGGTGGGTGCCCAGGGCTGTGTTGGGCATCTGTGGAGGGAGAGATCCCGAGTGGCGTGGCCCCCTGCCGTGCCCTCACCAACTGTGTCCTGCCCCCACTCTCCCTAGGGGCCACGGCACCCACCCCTTGCCGGGGCTCCCCGTGCGCAGTTGGGGTGCTGGGGCGGGGCTGCAGGAAAAGGACCTTTGGCCCTCGCAGACCCACCTGTGAGACCCTTTGGTGGCCCCGCCCCTCAGTCACTGTCCTTGGTCTCATAGATCCCAAGGGCGATGGGCGGGGAAGTCCCGAGCGAGCTCCCGCCCCTCCTGGGCTGGGGGGCAGAGGGGCCTGAGAAGGGCAGGGGTGCTCTGGTAGGGGAGGGGGCCTGTCATTGGAGCAGAGGCTGAGTTGGGGGAAGCCCCGTGAGCCCCGGAGCGGGGCAGTGCCGAGGCCCAGGGGCGTGGGCCCCCGAGGGTGCCGATCCTGGGGGTCCAGGGCCGGGTGCTGCAGCCCCCCCGTCTCCCTCCTCACTCACCTTGCGGGCCGGTGGGGGACACGCCCTGGCCTCTCTGCCCGCCCCCTCCATACCCGTCTGTCCCCTGGTTTACAGCCCCGCGCCGACCCAGAAGGGTGGGGGCCGGGCCGGCCACGTGGGTGTGGGCAGACGCGGGCCCCCGCAGGGTGGGCCTCAGCCTCCGGGACATGAGACCTGCAGATCCCGACACGGAGCGGGGCCAGGGCTCCCCCCGGGGAGGGGGGCGAGGGGAGTCGTGGGAGCCCTGCCGCTCCTCGGGGTCCTGCCCCGGCCGAGCGGGGGTACCCTCCCTGGCAGCCCGCCACCCAACGTGCCTCTCGGGGTCAGGTCGGGGCAGGGGCCAGCAGGGAGGGCGGCCTGGCTTGCGCCGTCTGGGCGAGGGGTGGGCAGAAGCTTGGCCTCCGGTGGGAGAACGCAGAGGGGGGCACCAGTGCTGGGGGTCCGGGCGGAGAGGGGCCAGCACCTCTCCCACTCAGCCGGCGGGGGCTTCGGAGCAGCAGCCTCCACCGGCCCTGGGCCCGGACCCCCACCCAGCACCCGCCCTGCTGCAGGCCCATGGGACCCCCCAGCCACAGGCACCCCAAACCCTGGCTGTGGAGCTTTGCCCCAGCATTGGCTGGCGGGGGGGCCCAGGGCCCGCACGGGGCCGAGGCCGCTGTGAAGCCCCCGCCCCGCGCCAGGCCCACGCGGGCGCGCAGGCAGAGGGGGATTTTTTGAGACCCTCAAAATTAGAGCCTCGGTTGCCGGCGTTGCCCGCGGGGTCTCGAACAGCCACGTCTGCTCGTCAGAGGTAACCGGGGAAATTCAGATTGCGCCGCTGCGAGGCCCCAAGCCCTTCCGGCCTGACCGGTGGGGCCCTGCCTGGGAGCGCCCCCTCGGCCCTGCTGAGTCACACCTGCGGCCTCTGCCTCCCACGGGGCCCTCCCCGCAGCAGACGGGGGCACCCAGCTCCCGTTTGGGGGTCCCTGAGCCTGGGCCCTCCCCGCAGCAGTCGAGGGGCACCCAGCTCCCATTTAGGGGTCCCTGAGCCTGGGGCCCCCGCTGCCCTGTGGAGGGGAGGAGATCCAGCCGGACGTTCAGGATCTCTGGGGACCCCGCCATGATCTAGGCCCAGGGGACCCGGGCCTTGCCGGAACCCCCACCCGGCCACCCCCCAGCTTCTCCTCTGACCAGCTCCCTGGTGGCCTTGGCAAGTGACCAGCCTTCTGAGGCTCAGTTTACCCAGCTGTCAACAAGAGAGTAGCCCTCGAGGACAGTGGAGCTGGTGCCGCTCACCGGGCCTGCTGGGGGGGCCAGCCGGGCAGAGGCCCCCACCCCGTCCCCGGCCGAGGCCCGGCTCGGCCTCCTCGTCTGCCAGCTGAACGGGGCCCTTCCCACCTGGGCACTAGAGAGGGGCCTGAGGAGGACGGGCTGGCCGGAAGGGGGCCCGGGGCTGGGTGACTTTGGGGGGACCCGGGGCTGCGTGACTCTGGGGGGCGCCCAGGAGGTTTGCCAAGGCCTGCTCCCCCCCATCGGCAATGACCCCCCCTTCCGAGATTCAGACGAGATTAATCCTCATTGGAAATTACGGTGGCGAGATGACACGTGCGGTTGGCGTGTGGCGTGTGTGCGCGTGTTGGCACGTGCGTGCACGCGGGGGAGCGTGCGTGTGAGGCGCCCGGACGGGCCCCGGCCCCCCAGGACCGAGAGCCGAGGCGGGTGCAGGGCAAGCCACTGGGTGCGAGGGCCCTCCGGGCGCCCGCCGCCGCCCTCCCACGCCCACCGCCGCCCTCTCGCCCTCGCGCAGGTGGTCCAGGGCCTGGTCATCGGGCGGCTGAGCAGCTGCTTCTCCGAGTGGGCGCTGCTGCGCGCCAGCGTGCTGGCCTTCGGCCTCGTGGGACTGGCCATGGTGAGCCCCCGCCCCCGAGCGTGCCGCGCCCTCACCCCCGCCCCTCTGACCACTCGGGGGGGGGTCTGCAGCCGGGGGCGCGGCCGCGACCTCGGGGGGCTGTTGGGCCCACGCGGCGCCCTCACCCGGGGGCCCCGCCCCGCCCTACGCAGGCGCTGATGTCCAGCACCCTCCACTTCTGCCTCCTGGCGCCCGGCCTGGTCTTCAGCCTCTGCACGCTCAACGTGGTCACAGACGCCATGCTGGCCAAGGCTGTGGCCCCCTCGGACACGGGTGAGCGCGGGGGCCCGCCTCTGGGAATCTTCCGGCAGGGGCCTGGGGTCTCAGTGAGTGGGGTAGGTCAAGGCTGGGGTGGGGGGCCACAAGAGGACCAGGGGGGGAGCTCTGCCCCCACCCACCCAACCCGGGGAGACAGGAGGAGGGCTTCCTGGAGGTGGCGTTTGGCTGGGCCTTGAAGCCTGGGCAGAAGGCCACTAAGGAGGGAGGAGGGAGAGCTGGCACTGCTGGCCTTGCAGTCGCCGCTATTTCCCGAGCCCGGCACGCAGTAGGTGCTCAGGTGGGTGAGTGCACACAGCCAGGGAGATCCTCGAGGCCCCTGCCTCCAGGAGGCCCCCAGGCCAGCCCCTGAAGGACAGCCCCCATACACACAGACCCCAGGCCGCGCCCAGCCCAAGACCTGCTCCCCGCCCTGTCCCAGGGACGCTGGCCTGGGGAGCCCTGTGGGCTGGTGGGGGGTCCAGGACCCCGTGAGGCATCCCCAGCTCAGGGGCCCTCCTCCTCTTGGAGGAGCAGGCGAGGCCCAGAGGCCAGGAGGAGCCCCTCCTCTCCGGGCTGCTTTGGGGGTCCCCCCCAAACCTGTGACCCCAGGTCCAGGGAGTGCCGGTCTCTGCGTGGGCTGGGCCAGGAGGGCTTCCTGGAGGAGGTGGGGCCGTGCCCCGAAGAGGCCAGGAGGAGGGGGCTGGGGAGGGCCGCCTGGCAGGGAAGAGGGCCCGGGACGCGCGGAGGTGCCAGGGGCACCGCCCCCCCGCCGGGCAGGAGCCGAGCCGGTTCCCAGCGCCAAGCCTGGGAACCAGACCGTGAGGGGGCGGTAATTGCTCCTGAGTCTGCGGGGCCAGTGGGCGGGGGGAGCGGCTGCTCTGGAACGCCCCCGCGCTGGCTCTGCCCGGGCAGGCCTCCCCCCCAGGGGGCTCGGGCGCCGGGGTGGGGCTCCCGCCGGGACGGCCCCTCGAAGCCCCCGGCCCCCAGGGCGGCCCTGGGACAGGGAGAGATGGGTGCAGGGGCTTCCCTGGGTCTCCCGGGGCACCCCCACCTGTGGGCGGGGCTCCCCCAGGCCCGGAGGGCAGCGGGGAGTGGGGCAGACACGGGGCGCCCACGGCCCCGCTCGGGCCCCAGCAGCGTCCCCCCAGCTCCACCCCGGACGCCTGCCCCGCTGAGCCTTCGGTCTGCTCTGGTCACACCCCCCGGCTCTCTGGCCCCCACCTGCGGCTGCAGGGGCCCCTGGGGAGGAGCTGTGCCGGGCAGGGGCACCCACACCCGGGGGGAGGGGGCGGCCGGAGGGCAGTTCCCAGCCCGCACCCCGAGGCCCCACCTCGGCAGGCCTGGCAGGTTCCAGGCGCCTCCTCCGGGCTCTGGCGCTGGGAACTTGGGGGCGCACCCGGGCACCCCAAGCCGGGGGCGGGGGGGGGGTCAGGCCCCCCAGGAACCCCGGGAGGAGGCTGGGGCCGTCTGCCGGGCAGGGACGAGACCGGGGTTTGCTCCACTTCGTGTGGCCGGCGGGGCCTGGGCGGTGGGGCAGGGGGCCGGCGGGGACCCCGCTGCGCCACTGGCACGACCCCCCCCTGCAGGCACCATGCTGGGCCTGTGCGCCTCCGTGCAGCCTCTGACCCGCACCGTGGGGCCCACCCTGGGCGGCCTCCTGTACCGCAGCTTCGGTGTCGCCATCTTCGGCCACGTTCAGGTCGTCGTCAACTCCCTGGTGCTCCTGGCCCTCTGGAGGAGGCCGGTGCCCCACAGCAGCGCCCACATCCAGTGACCGCCACCCCCAGGCACGGCCTGCCAATAAACGCCCTGGGCACCTCTTCCAGCCTGGTCTCTGCGAACTCCCACGTGGGCGGCGGCGGGCAGGGAGCCGGGGGGCCTGGAGGGCTTCCTGGGGGGGGGGCCAAGTTTGTCTGAGATGGCCCGAGCTGGGCCCCACCTGGTCACTGTCCACGCCCCCCGGGGCCCACGGCCACGGTCACTCCTGCGGCCCAGCAGCCCTGCTCGCCCCCGAGGTGGGTGCGCTCTGCCCCCACGTTTCCCACGAGCCTGCCCGCACACCCCAGGCGGCCCGCGGGTGACCTCCGAGGCTCAGGAAGGGCATCCGGGATGGCACTTACTCTGTGGGGGGGGGCCCAGCAGGGAGACCCCAGCCCCCCAGCTCCAGAGACCCACCTGAGTGGGGGGGCGACCCATCCTAGGAGCTGATTTGCAGGCTGGCACCTGGGGACCACATGGGGGTGATTGGGGTGGGGGCCCCAGGGGGTCCAGCAAGTGGAGGGGTGGCCCTGCCCGTGGCCTTTTCTACTCTGGAGGGACACGGCCCCAGACGCCTTCACAAGTAATGTCATTTGGGAGAAAATTCCTTGCAGGGAACGGTTTTCTCCCTGGACCCAGCCCCCAGGACCCAGCCAATGGACAGCAAGCCCCACCCCCCCGCCTCAGGATCTTGAGACCCAGTGGGGCCTGTGACATCCCCCCACGCTGGGTGGAGGTGCCACTTTCAGACTGTCACTCCCCTCGTCTCTGCCCTCCCCCAGCCAGAAAGTTCCCCGAAGCCCAGGCCCCCCCCGTGCTGCGAGTGGGCCCTGTCCCGCTGCTACCCACCCTCGGCGTGTCCGTCACCAGCCCACCCTGGTGGAGGACACGGATCTCCCAGGCCCTCCCCGCCCGAGCAGCCCCGGCCACGCACTGACTCCGCCACCCACGCACTGACTCCGCCACCCGGGCTGCACGAGGCGGGGGAGGGGCGGTGTCCGGTTCTAGAAGGCGACGGGTGGGGCCTGCCCAAGGCTCCCCGCCAACGTCACTGGAGACAATGACGCTCAGAGGCTCAGTCCGTCCGTCCGGTCTGGCCAAGTCCCCACCCGGGACTCCTGGGAACAGCTGCGGGGGCTGGCCGCATGCCCCGGGCACTGGCCGGCTGGCTCTGGTGGCCTCGGTAGAGCCACTAGGCAGCCAGAGTGGAAGCTGGGCAGGTGGCGAGCTGGCTCCTGGGCGGCTCCGCTGGGCTGAGTGCGGGGGCTGGTGAGTGACTGTCCCAGCCAACAGGCCCCTGCGCCCTGCCCTTCCCTGCCACACCCGGGCACCGGAAGCCAGCTGCCTGCCAAGGCCCGGGGCACTGGCCAGCCTCGAGCCCCTGCGATGGGGGTGCGGGCTGGGTGCCAGGAGACAGCACCTGATGTTCCTTCAACTAGCACGGGGGAGGGGGGGACACCAAACGACAGGCCCCGGCTGAGGCATCCCCAGCTCCCCCCACCCACCGCGGCCCCCCAGCAAGAAGCTCGAGTGCGCCACAGCGGCTGGTAGAAAAGAACAATTCAAGTCATTTATTTGGAATGGACACATCGATGCAAAAACAAAATATTAAGACAGAACGTTTGACGACAACCAGGAAAATAAATATATAGATACGGCCAATAATTTAACAGCGCCCGCACAGCGGGCGAGGCTCCGCACCGCGCGGCCCCCGGGGCGGCTGCGGGGAGGCGCGCGCGCCCGGGCTCCGTCCTCGGCGGGGCAGGGGGTGCGCAGGGGGGCCGCCGGCCCGGGCACCCGCGCGGCTCCGGCCCGCTTCGTCCAGTCTCCGGCTCCTGCGGGGAGAGGGGAGGGCTCAGGGCTCTGCGCCGGGGTCCCCGCGCCCCCCGACGCGCGAGTGGCCGCGACGGCGCCGGCGACGCGCCGCCCCCGGCCCCGCGCCGCCCCCCGGCCCCGCCGCGGCGGGCACTCACCGCGCGCTGGCTCAGGGCGCCCGCGCCGCGGGCTCGTCGGGGGGCGCGGGGGCGGCGGCGCGCTCCGGGGAGCCGCGGAAGGCCTGCAGGGCGCGGCGGTTCTGGAAGTCGATGAGCGCCAGCGTGATGGCCGCGTTCCAGCAGCTCTCGCCCGGGCAGCGGAAGTCGATCTCCTTGTGGTCGGTGGTGACGATGGTGAAGTAGACGTACTTGCCGGTGCGCTCCACGCAGTCCACCTTGAGGATGGAGTGGAAGCGCAGCTCCTTGGGGCGCGCGCCGGCGCCCGCGGGGAAGAGGCTCAGGCGGTCGGGGGTGAGCACGCCGCGCTTCTTCCTCCACAGCTGGAAGAGCCGCTCGCTGCGCTTCTCCAGCTCGCCCTCGCGCAGCACCTCGCCGGAGGGTCTCATGGCGCGCGGACGGGGCGGGCGGCGGGCGGCGGGCGGCGGCGCGGGCTCTGCGGCCCGGCGGCCCGGGCCCCTGATGTAGGCCCCGCCAGGGCCCGCCCCCAGCCCGCCCCCCGGCCCGGCCCCGCCCGCCGCGCCCCGGCTTCCGGCGGCCGCACCCCTGTCCCCGGGCCGCCCCGGGTCGCCCCCGGCGCCCTGCGCGCGGCCCGCGCCCTCCCAGCGCCCCGACGCCGCTGTCGCCGGCCAGCCCGGGGCGCCCCGCGGGCCCCCGGCGCCGGCCCCCGCCCAGGAATGCGCCGCGAGCCGCCCTGCGCGCCGCGACTCAGCGCCCCCAAACGCGGCCCGCGGCCCCCGGGCGCCCCGCGGCGGCCTCTGGAGCCCCCTGCCCTCGCCTCCCCGGCTGTGAAACGGGCCTGTCGCGGCGCCTCGAGGGCCAGGCGGGCAGCAGCGCCGGGGACGCTCAGTGCGGGGCCCCGAAACCTTACCCCCCCCCGGGGCCCGCCCTGCCCTGGGCCCTCGCGGCGCCCGCTCCGGGGTCGCACTCCTCGGAGAGGGGGCGCCTGGCGGCCACGACTGGACCGCGAGGACCCGGCGCGGACGGGGGGGGGGGGCGGGCGGGGGCAGAGTCCCTGGGGGCGCCCGCGGCCGAGGGCGCGGCGGGGGCGGCTGAGTCACCGAGCGCTTTACCGCCCGCTCCCTCGGAAGGGCCGGGTGACGGCAGGAAGCGAAAGCGGCTGCTGCGGGGCGCCCAGGGCGGGGCCGGGGGCGGCCGCACCTGCGAGCGCCCCTGCCAGCGGCGGTTGGTGGGACCCCAGCCCTGGGGCGCCCCAGGGAGGGCGGCGACAGGCCCGAGTCCCGGGGGGGTGCAGCGCCGGGACTGCCGCCCCTTGCCCGGGTGAGGGATTTCTGGTGGAGGGGGGGGATTGGGGCCTGGCCGTTGGCCCGCCACCCCGGGCGGTGACCTCGGGCCCCTCGGGCTCCAGCGCCAGGCTTGTGCCTATGGGGTTCCAGCGGTCCCCACCTGCGTGGCCGGGGACTAGGGGAAGGTCGCAGGGTAGGTGGGGTGGGGGAGGGGAGGGAGCTGGACTTGGACCCGGAAGCTGACCCGCGGGAAGGACACACAGGCACGGGCTAGGGTCCCCCCAGCCGGCCCCTGCCTACCACGTGTTCTCCCTGGGGAGCTGGAATGCAGGACTGAAACGGAGGGGCCTGGTGGGTGGGTGGGGAGGGAGTGTCCCCCTTAGAAGGAGACTGCCACCCCAGGCGAGCAAGGCATGGTGGTGAGCTCCCCGTCGCCCCAGGCACCTGGCGGCCAGGCAGGTGGGTGCTGAGCCTCGGGGAGGCACAGGCGCTGCCCTCCTGCAGAGGCCTCTGCTCTGTCCGTCCAGGGCCCGCTGGGCAGTGAGACCTCAGCGAGTGCCCTCTCTGGGCCTCTCCAGGTCACCCTCTGGGATGGGGACGGTGGGGTGAATTCGTCTCCAGTTCTCCCTGGGCGGAAGCTAGACGGGGCTCCTCCCTAGAAAACTGCGTCCCATGGGGTCTTTCTCGGCCCTGGGGGGTGGATGCGGGTACCCCTGAGATTCCTCCACGACGGGGGTCGCGCTCTGCAGTGTGATCAAGCACCCCTCTCCCAGCTGCCCTGGGAGCGGGAGCCTCACCGAGGGGTGGGGTGGGCCCTGCCCCCTGCCCCCTGCCCCCTGCCCCCTGCCCCCTGCCCGGAGGCTGGGAGAGGTTATTTTTCCTTTGGATAAAGGCAGTTAGTGGCCCCCGGGCCACCCGCTGACCTGTGGGTGAGTTCAGGCTGGAGGGCCAGGTGGGAAATGGTGTGCTCCTTGCCCAGGTGTGTGTGTGGGGGTCACTTTCTCTCCCTCTCGACGTTTGGCCCGTGGCAAGTATTTCATTCGAGCACGAGCCTGTTTCCGGTCTCGCCTCCTGGGGGGGGGCGTGTCCTGGGTGGGCAGGAGATTTTGGTTTCATTTCTAGTCCCCGAGAACCGGTGGGCGCCCAGAGCTGTCCCCAGAAGCCCTCAGAGGAAATGCTGAAGCACCGACTGTGTGCCTGCAGGGCCGGCTGGGGCGGGACCCCCCAGGGGAGCACAGCGGGGTCCTGGTGGGCGTGGGGCATCGGGGACAGCTGGGAGGACTGGGGGGCTAGGGGGTTTCCGGGTGGGATTCCCGAGGAGAGGGGGGAGCCAGGCCTCAAAGGGTGGGCAGCCGTGCCCTTCCCACAGGTGCCAGGCTGGAGAGAGGTGGGCCTTCTCCTGCCCACCCACAGATGAAGAGGCAGAGGCCCTGGGAGAGGGGGGCAGAGCACAGGCCGGGGGGGGGGGCAGAGAGGTGGGGGAGGAAATGGGGTGAAGTCAGGGGACGTGACAGCCAGGTCCCGTGGCTGCTGAGGGCGTCCAAGTGCATGGCTGCCCCAGCCCCCTCCCCTGCAATGCCGCCCGCCCAGGGGGCCGAGAGTGTTCCAGGGAGGGGGGCATGAGTGGCTGCTTCTCAGGGCGCCGAGGGAGCCCCCCGCCGGGCCTGCCTTGGGTCAGTCTGAGCCGAGTTCACTGGTATTCATCTGAGGGCCACATCGGGGCTCACGGGGGGCCTGAGCTGCTGGGCCACCGCCCCTCACCCCAGCTCGGCCGCCGGCAGGACGGAGCCGGGTCCCCGAACACCTGGCCTGGACTCTGGCAGTGCTGCCCCCCCAGGAGTCCAGCCTCCCGGGGACGTCAGGGGCCAGGGCAGAGCGAGGGAGTCTCCCGGAAACTCCCTGCGTGAGGTCACTTCCACGGGGTGACGAGGACGAGCCCCGGGGCTCTTGCCCAACCAGCCGGGAATGGAGCCGGCCTGTGAGGAACTCTGTGTCACCGACCAGCCCCGGTGCCTGGGGCTCGATACCGCCCCTCCCTGCTCCCCTGCCATGAGCACCCCGCTTCTCGCCTCCTCCAGGAAGTCCTCTTGGATTGCCAGCACCCACCCTGAGACCTGCCGACCGCCGACCGCCTGCTCGGGTGGGAGCCTGGGAAGGGCGGGCAGAGGCTGCCGGGATTGCAGCACCGACGCGGCCCATTGGCCAGTGCCTGTGACTCAGGCCTGCCCTCAATCCCTGCCCTCCCACCTGCCGCCCGAGAAAAGTGAAGAGGCCCGGGGCGGGGCCCCATCTGCCTGTCCCCACCTGGTTTCAGGTACGCACTGCCCACCTGGCCTTGGCCTGTCAAGGCTCTGTCCTCTGTCCTTCCGTCTAGCTCTGGCCCCCTTGGCTGGAGTCTGATAGACCCTGCGCCCGAGGCCTTGGGGAAAGAGTGAGAAAGAGGGGCTGCCCAGAACGCCCCTCTCCTCCAGGCCCACTCCCATGAACTCCTATGCATCCCTCAGTACCTGGCTCAGAATATTCCTTATCAGTAAGCAAGGACAGTATTTTGTCCTTTGGGGTCCCCAGGGTCTGGGGTAGCTCAGAGAGGGACTGTCCCAGCAGTGCCCCAGGGTCACCCCTGCCTGCAGGGCACACAAAGGGGAGGAGGAGCCAGATGACATTTTTCAATCACCGAAGACTGCCGAGGACTGGTTCCCAGGGACCTCGTGGAAAGCTCGAGTCAATGAATGAATGAATGACCCAACAAAGTGAAGGAGAAGTGCCTTCTGGGAGCAGAGCTGCCCTGGCTCACCCCACCCCGACCCCGGGCGTCTCATTTGGCAGGTCTGGGGAGGGCCCTGGCGTTGTAGTTTTTACCAAGTTCTTCCCTAACTTAAAAAAAAAAAAACCACCCCAGCAGCCACTGAGGGTTGAGGTGAAAGAAGGAAGGCGGCCGTGACCTCCAAGTTCAAAGTCCGGCGAGCCCATCCCCGTGCGCCCCCGCCGAGCCCCTCCTTGGGGCTGCCGAGGCGCAGGCGCGTGACCGCGGCCCCTTTAAAATGCCTTTCCCCGTGCACGTGCACGGACCTGCGTGGGGTTCCCTCCCGCGCCGGGCCGTGCCCAGGAAGCCCCGCCTCCTTCCGCAGGCTCCCGGGGCCCGTCCCGTCCACGCCGCTGTCCCCGGCGCCCAGCGCGGTGCCGTCACGTGAGCCCTGCGGCGGGGCGCGGCCGTGTGCGCCTGCGCAGACCCTTCCCAGGCCGGCCTAGTGGGGTCGGGGTCGGCGCTGGGGTGGAGGCTGGCGCCCCGAAGTGTGGGGTAACGGTGACACGCTTGCCCCCCAGTCGACGCCCCTGCCGGGGCACGCCGCGGGTGGCTGCTCCGTGTCGATGACGTTTCTTCCCCCGGGGGCTCCCCACGCGCTCTGGTCTCCGGGAGTAGTTCTTGGACCCCGGCAGCGCTGCCCCTCTCTTCGTATACTTACGGCCTGTTGCCTCACCGGCTTGAGTCTGTCTGCTAAGCTCCTGCAGGGGCTGGAAAGACACATGGGGGGCCTGAACCCCCCGTTTGCACCGGAGTGCACGCTTAGGTAGCCATGCTCGGCCACGAGGGTCTCCTGGACCCGGCTCCCAGCACCCCCCGAGACCACCCCCAGTGTCTCATGCTCAACCCACAGAGCAGTGTCCCCTCCCGTCCAAAAGCAGCCCACTCACGTCGAAGGCCAGAGGCCTCCGCTGCCCTTTCCCACACTCCACCTTGAGTCACCCCCTCGAGAACCCCCGAATCGCCCACTTTCTGCTCGCACCTGGGGCCAACACCCCTCCCTTGCCTCTTGTCTGGGCGCCTGGCACTGCCCCACGCCCTCTGGGCGCCGCTGCTCTCTGCATTCAGCAGCCAGCCGGGCTGTGCACTGGGCCAGGCCGAGGGGGACCCTCCCTGGCTGCAGCCCCCTGACCTTTCCAGAGCGACTTCGGGCACCCGCGGGCCCTGTCCTTCCTCCCACCTGCCCAGCACCTCTGGCTCTCTGCGGAACGGGCTGGGAAGGGGTGCAGAGCCTGGCCTGGGACCCGGGGGGCCCCCTGCTATGCCCACTTCCTTCCGTCCCTCCTAGAGGACCCCGCCCCAACCCTAGCCCAGCTCCCTGAGACCCCAGCCCTGAGCCTGGGGAGCAGCTCGCAGCAACCCTCCCCTCTTCCACTACCTAGCTGAGGGGCTGGTGTAGGGTCTCTGCCTAGCAGGTCCCTCCCCCCAGGATGGGCAGCTCCAGCCCGAGGCGGTTGATTCCAGGCTCCTCTGGGCAGAACCTGGGCCCTAAGGCCTCCGTGTCCCCAGAGTCTCCTTCCCGCCTCCCCAAAGCTGCCCCTGTGCCCACGGAGGCTGTGGGCTCCATCTTCCCCAATCGGCTTCAAGTGTGGGGGGGGCGGGGTTGGGGAGCCCCTGCGTGGCATCGGACCTGGCCTGGGGTGCTGGGGAGGGAAGGCTGCGTGGGAGCCCCCTCTGGCCTTGCTCTCCCAAATGTCTGGCCGGTGCAGATGCAGCCCTGGGACCCAGGGAGGTTCAGAAGCATGGTGACTCCCTAGAGCCCGTGAAGGGCCCTGGGAGAGGCCGGCCCGAGGGCGGCAGGCGCTGCGGAGGGCGTGGGCGAGGCCTGCCCTGCGGCCCGGCTCTGCCGGTGGGGTGGCCCGGCAGGTCACGGCTGTTGGGTTGCCATGGGAAGTAACATCCGGCCGCGCCCGAGGTGAGCTGAGTCAGCGTGGCCGGGCTGGGCCAGTGACCCGCACAGCGGTCACATTCCGGCAGGGCGAGGCCCTGCCACACAGATGACTTGGCTAAAGGTGGCGGGTCCACGGGCTCAGCATGGCATGAGCCCACGCTCCAGGGGAGCGGTGGAGTGACCTGGGACAGGGGTCCCCAACCCTGGAGCCTCGGGCCGCGTTGCCAGCAGGATGTGGGCATACGGGGCACCCCGAGAACCCCACACAACTGTGGCACCAGGTGCAGCTGGTGGCTGGCGTCTCCAGGTGGGCTGGCCCTAGGGTTCCCGCACCCCACATGGGTGTGCTCCCTGTAGGCGGGGCTGGCAGGTGAAGGCGCGGCCTCCAGGGGAAGGAAGCTGGAGGTCACCCTGCTCCCACGGGCCAGGGAGGGGCCCGAGTGCACCTGCAGCCACCGCGGGACAGGCCTGGCTGGCCGGCAGTTCCGGACAAGGGCTGGAAGGAGCATTTTCAAAGCAAATGCAAATTTGTCACTGGGGCCTTGGGCAAATTCCGCTCCCTGCATAGGTGACTTGGCCTCAGCAGGGCAGGAGGTGGCTTCAGAAAGGGAGGCCAAAATTTTAAGTGAAAACACCCCAACTTCGGAGTCACTTGAAAAATTAGCTTTATTGAAGTTTAATTTCCATATGGCCCAAACTCCCCATGCAAAGCCCACCCCCTCATGCAACCACTGCGCTGGGGCTGTGCGGGTACCAGAACTTCTAGCCATGTCCTCATTTGTGTCCTTCCAGCCAGTGGATGTTCTTGGGGGTGGGGGGTAGAAGCACACCCCCTCTGCTGCTGCAGGGATGACACCCCCGTGTGACTAGCCCAGGAGCGCAAGCCCTTTCCATGCCGCAGGGCGAGGCCTGCCAGGCTCTGGGGAGTGGGGCCTCCACCCCCCAGGAAGGCCCCTGGACCCACCGACCCTCGCTCTGCACTTACGTGAGCCTGGAGACCCAGCCCTGAGCCAAGATGCACCGACCCCAGCGCTGCGGCCTCAAGCAACCAGGGGCAGCGCAGGGCGTGCTCGGAGCTCAGGCTAAGGCAGAGGCGAGAGCCCACGGGCAGGGCAGGGGTGGCGGACCCTTGGAACGAGTGCTGAGGGCCTGGGCCCACACGGGGACCCCAAAGCAGGGCTGGGGTAGAAAGCCTGGTTCTCAAGCACAGAGGTTGGCTGGGACACAGGCAGTGACCAGGCAGGGCTGACAGCTGGGCCCCAGGGCGAGCACCGACCACCTCCTGGCTGGGTGGCTCTGGATGACTTGGCAGTGTGGGAAGTAAACATTCCGTGAGGTGCTGGAAGCAGGCAGTGCCCAGGTGCCAAGCTGGACAGGCACACCTCCAGACACCCGCAGAGCAGGGCAGGTGTGCACTCACCCCACCAGGCCTGGGGCTGTGGACTCGGCCCCCCCTGCCCTGGACCTGAATCCTCATTTGGCCAGCAGCTGTCCCAGGGCCGAGCACCGGTCCCTAACAGCCTGTGCCAGGCGCTGCACCACACCTGTCACATCTGGGCTGCCCCCTGAAAGAAGAGAAGTGTCCTCCCTTCTCGTTTCTTCAGGAAGGCTGAGCGGTTTCTTTAGGAATGACAGGGCCTGCTGGGGAGTGGCGGGCAGGGGCTGGAGGGAGCCCTGAGCCCCGCGGACGGGCCTGACACCTCCGTGCTCCCTGGCTCTGAAGCAGCCCGTTCACTTCCTGCCGATCTGCCGAGCACGTCATTTTATGCCATCGCTTCTGATCCCTACATCACCTGTGAACACAGGTTTCATAGGTAGATTCGTCTTGGATGCCCAAGGGGGGCCTGGTGTTTAAAGGGGACCTGTGCAGCCTTCGTGATGGCAAGCCGACCCCACGATTGGTACCCCCGAGTCACGGGGCCCCTCCTGAGGGACAGTGGGTGCGGGCTCATCACGGGCAGCTCTGGCTCTGCAGGTGAGCGAGGGCCGCAGCACAGCAGCCCCTGGCCCTTGGGTAGGGTTTCCATGCCCGTTTCTCCTGAGGGCAGTTTGGCTGAAGCACTCCCAGATCCCCAGGCCCCCTGCGGGGTGGAGCCCGGCTGTGGGGGGTGGGCTGAGGGCTGGGGCACCCCCAAGGCAGGCCCTGGAGCGCGGGGCCTTCTGGCAGTGCGATGACTTCTTAGCCTGCACTTCGCCCTTCCTATGCTCCCGCTTCTTGGCACTGCAGGGAGCAGCAGCCACGCGGTGGCGGGGCGGCGGGCAGGCGGATACTGGCTGTGTGGCCCTATGGGAGGGCCCTGAGCCAGCCCCTGTGCAGCTTCGCGTTCCTGGCGGAGCACCCTCAGAGCACCTCTGGACAGCAGGCAGGTCCGACGCAGGCTTTCTCCAAGTGTTTCTGTTTTCTGAGGAGGTACTGGGGATTGAACCCAGGACCTCGCACATGGGAAGCAGGCACACGGCCGCTCGAGCCTCATCCCCTCCCCTGAGCTGAGGACTCTGTACTGGGTCAGGGAAGGTCTTTTGTCTTTCCCCTTGTGGCGAAGGCCCACCCAAGACCCTAAACGCACTGCTCCAGAGACAGGGGTGCAGGTCTCAAGGACCAAAGGGGGCCTTTCTAAAAATAAGCATTAAAAGCCCCCCCAAAAAAGGTGAGACTAGAAGACTGGCAGCCTTGGGTCCAGCCCAGACTCGGGTTCTAGAAATAAAGCCTGAGAGCAGCTGGGGCCTTGCCCACCTGCCCAGAGAGGAAGACGCCACCCGCCGCCTCTTCCCAGACTCTCCCGGAAAGAAAGTACAGCATGGGGCCAGGTCATGTCCCACAACTTTAATAGAATATTCCAACCGGTCTGTCCACATCGAGAACACCGTGTTCGGCCACGCAAGTGCAGCCTGCCTGAGGCAAGGCCGAGGCTCTGCAAGCTGCGTCACTGCTGCAGCACTGCCACCACGCACCCTGAGCGAGCACCCACAGGCCTGTCAAGGAAGAGGCCGCAGTGCTCCCGGGCTCTTCAGGCAGAGGTAAGCGGTGGAGCCATGGAACGGGAGCTCGAGAAAGCAAGGCCTGGAAGCGACACGCCACCTTTTTAAGCCAAGCCCCTCAAACACAGTTGCCTAAATGCAAGCGATTCAAATCCCAGCTCCCTGGCTACAGGCCCTTGAACCTGCCGCAGTGGACGTGGCCTGTGTGTGTCACAAGCAAGCCCCTGCACTGGGAGCCATGGCAGGGGTAGTGGCTCCTTCCCCACCGGCCCCTGCTGCAGCTGCGCCACCTTTTCTCAGCCCAGGCCTCAGGCCTTAAGTCACAGCCTGGCTTAGAACTGTGAGGATGAGCCTAAGTGCAATGTCCTCACAGCCAAGCATGAAGAAATAAATACATCAATGAACCACTAAAGCTACGCCTCCACGTCGGTGTGCGCCACAACCCCCACCCCACCCTAGAAAGGTAGAACCAAAGAAAACTGCAGGAGCGCGCAAAGTGCGCTCCACAGCCCTGCCCCGGGCCGGAGCAGCTTTCACAGGAGGCGGGACGGGGCTGGAAGTGGTGTGGACTTCTTCCAGTGAAAGGGAAGCATGAGGTCCGACTGCAGGGGCAGGCACGCCAGGCCCCAGGGCCGTGGGACCACACCACCAGGTGAACTGCCCTTCAGGCGAGCCCCCTGCCCTGCCTGGTGTGGTCTCTCTCTGGGGCCCTCCCAAGGGCAGGGCTGCCAAGCTCACTGAGCTGCAGGGTACCCCAGGCTGCAGAGGGTGAGGGGACTAAACTGCCTATTTCTGAAATGCATTAAAGTTGTCACTGTACAAGTTAAACAAAATAATGAGGAAAAAGGAAAAGTGAAAGTGAAAATCATGCACTTGGAAGCGAGGCAGGTGTGGGCACTGGTGACCCGACTGTGCGACCAGGCGGCCCCAGGACAGGCCTGCGGGGGCGCTCACTGCTGCTTGCACTCGGCCGGCTGGCTGGGCTCTTTCTGCCAAGGAGAAAAGACAAGGTGTTCAGAGAGCAAACTCCATTTTTCCATTAAACAAATATCTCCTACCCAATATGAAAACCAAGACTCAATTATTTTTTTACAACTGTTATAGAAAAATATAGTCTTAGAAACAGTAAAAAAAACAAAAACAAGACCTTAGTAAGTCCTGCCAGGGTTGTCTTTCCTGCTTATCTGTGTCTCGGTGTCGGGGTGAGGAAGTCTGCTCGGGAGGAGGGTCCCAGGGACACAGAGGCTGACATGTGGGTTAGAAGCTTGAGGCCACCTGCGCCCGCCCCAGCCCTTGCCGCCTAGGAGGCCCCACTCCCATCACCAAAGGCACAGCAGAAAGGGACAAGCGCCATGCCTGGAAGCCACGCCCCAAGCTCCTCCCCAGAGGCCCCAGGCTTGCCAAGCGAGGTCTCATCCCAGAGAGTTGTCAGGGAAATCCCATTTCTCCTGAAGAGAGGAGATTAATGTCACTATAATCCAATGTGCGTATCACACAGAGTCACCAATGAAAGAGATGGCCTTTAAACCACACCTCGCAGCCCCATGAGTCCTGTGTAGAGGCCAATGACAGGCCAAAGCAGACAGCTCTGCACTAACTCCCAAGCTAGTGGGTCCTAGAACGCAGAATCTCGGGTGTGGGCGCCAAGGTCATAAGCTGCTTGGAATACAAACTGGCATGCCCCGGGTCGACGCCCAGCCCCATGACCCATTTGTTGAAAAGGAACACATGGGACCAGGAAGCTAATGCCCTCGGGGGGAGAAGCTGGGGCTACAGTCAGCACTCAGGGAACCCTATTTAAGGAGTGAAAAAAATCAATGCGTGGAGGACAACCAAGACATAGCATCCACTCGGGCGGCGGCTCAGCTCTGCTGGTGAGCATCACAAAAGAGGTCGGAATGCTCCCTGCCGGATACTGGTCCCTGGCCCCAGTGGAGCAGAGCAGAGCAGAGTGAAATGGGCTCTGGCACTGAACAAGGAAGAAAGCAGGGAGCTGCCTTTTGGATACAAGGGGAGACACATGGGGTGGGCCCCCGCACATTTCCTATTTGCAAAAACAAACTGGGTTAGAAAACATGAAAACTGCTGGAAGAAGAGCGCCCTCGTTTTAGAAGGGAGAGACCAGCAACCAGACCTGGGCTGAGGCTGGAGCAAAGTGGTGAGGCTGACAGGTCGGCGTGGCACCTGCCCTGCACATGGCCTCGCAAGGAAGGACGTGGGGTAGGGCTCGCAGCATGGCACCCCAACTCTGGGGACAGCGCCAGTATACACAGAGCCGAAAGACCAAGGAGTAAGACCAGCGCTTTGGCACCGGGGGACCAAAAGTCTGGGAAGTGAATTTTAGATGAGACAAGTGGGTCTGGGCATGTGACATGGCCGAAATATAAATGCTACTGAAATTGAGCACCTCTACCCCATTCCAAATCGAGAGTTTGGCCACCTAACACTAACTTATCACCGAGGGAGGGGAGTTGGTGGTTTCTAAAGGCAACGACTGCAGCTACCACCTTACCACTATGGGGCCATTTAAAAGGAGGGGTTTAGGGATGACAACCCACGCAGGAAAGGGAGTGTAGTCAGGCCCTACACACACACAACTCTGCAGTTCACTAAAGAAGGTGCAGCCTGCAGCCCCCAGAAGCTGACTGAACCCAGACCAGTCTCCTGTGGGGAGCACTGGACATGAGCAGAGAGCAGTGCCGGCACTTTTCAGGTGATGCAATCCATATACGGTTACGGGGAGGAAGAGTTCTGCTCTTCTAGTATGTGCTGGGATATTTATGGACAAGGTGTAGCTAGTGGGCTTCTAAGTAACTGGCAGGGGGTGGGAGGAGAAGTGAGGGGTTCAGGAGAAACAAGACTGACCATGTGTTGAGAGGTTCTTTCAACATCTGGGGACAACTGAGAATGAAGAACAACTCAACATAATTTTAAATATCCAAACAAATTATTGGACCTGGCCCTTTTAAGCATAATGAAGGTCAAGACGTGTGTATTAATTTCATCTAATGAAAATATTTCTTCAAACCCAAATCGGCCAATAACCCTTTGTTTTCTAGGAAAGAAGCCCCTATAAGTAAGATAGGAAGGCATTGCAGGAAGATTTTCCAAGGAAGCCTGACCTAGTTGGCCCTTGTCATTTTGGGACAAAAAGTTAAAGTTCCAGCACTTACAGGTGCTAATTCGATAAACTAGTCATCTTCTCAGCTCAACGTGCAGAACCCTTATTGTTCCTAGATTCTTCTCACAGCAGCTCAAGCTGCCACCTGTTTCCTCCTTCCCCTAGTACTGCAAAAAAAAGTACAGGTCCCAAGAGCAAGAGTAGCAAGAGCCTCACCTAGGAACTAGGATTTACCCATTCCACACTAGCCAAAGAGCTACTACTACTTAATACAGGGACTGACGGCTGGGGTGGCTCCCAGAGCTCACTGATGCTCATTTACATTTCCACAGGTTCTGTCTCTTTTTTAGGTACCAGGGCCGGGAATTGAACCTGGGATCTTAGATGTGGGAGGTTGGCACTCAACCCCTGAGCTATTTCGGCTACCCCGAGTTGGTTTATTCATTTGTTTGCTGTTTGTTCTGTTTTTAGGAGGTATGTGGGGACCCTGTATGTGGGAAGCAGGTACTCTACCACTTGAGCTACATGTGCTCCCCTCCATGGGTTCTTTTCTTACTCTCAGTCCATCAGAAAGTCTTCATCAACCTTACCGCAGCACATATTAATGCCTGCACTGAAAAAGATGTCCACAGCTTTTTTAGATAAAGAATTGTGGCAGGTTAAAAGTTGAATTACTACTTTATACACAACTATTGATCTGCATATCACCCGGATTTTAAAAATTATAAAATTTCAAGACACATGTCAAGAAAAATGACTAAAAGACCAGTTTCTAGCAGCCACAGTGAATGACTCAACCCACTGAGACGTAGTCATGACTGAGGACAGCCAAGCTCATCCTGGACCCAAGAGGGCCACCTGTCCCCAGTGGCTTCTTCTATGCAGCCAACCAGCAGGCTGCTGCCCCCTGGTCTGCCCTCTTCCTGGAGATGGGCACCAGCACTTGTGACTATGCCCTGCCAGCAAGAAATATGAGGCTCAGAAAGTAGGAGCCAAATCTAGGTTGTGTTTAACTATTCAGAGGCATGTAAAAGAAGTCTAAGTCGAACCTATCAGCTCCTATCTGAAGAGCCAGAACAATACATTGTAGGAAGTATACAGATAAGAAGCTTGGAAGTTAGGTACGAATGGAATTCCACCTTACCTAGAAACGTACGAATGATTAACAGACAAAAATTACACCTAAATGGGGAAAAAAATTGAAAGGAAGTGTCAGCATGAAAGAAAATGAAATGCACAAAATTATACAGGAGGAAACAGCCACAATTTCTCATGATACAAAAGAGCTGTGAAATACTGACCTGAAGGAGTAGCTTCAAAACCCCAGACACACAGCTTGCCAGCGGTCAAAGCCCAATTCCACTATGACTACGCCTAACACCAGGACACTCCTCCCTTCCTTACTTCCTTTTGCTAGTCCACATTCCAGTGTTACAAACCACACAGAAGAGATGCATCTGAAGGCACAGAAATATGACCTCATGACCCGTGAGTACACAAGATTCGGACCCATTTAAATAGCACAGGACTGACTGATGCAGGGGGTCCGTTCTAGAACTCCACAAGCCAGTTCTCACCTACTTCCACTCAACAAAATACACCGAAGACTTCAGGAGGTGCAAGTATTTAAAATTCACTACTTTAGATCAAGTGATTTGTAATCATTTGGTGAGAAAGCTCTTTAAGAAAACTGAGGCAGGAGAGGAGACAGAAGATCTGGCAAGGCAACGAAGAGTTGCAGAACAGATGAAGGGGGAAAAAGCAGCAGCCAAAGAACAAAGGCCTGCAGGTGCCACAGGAGCAATCAAACAGAGGCTCCACCCGTGCGGCTGAGGCTAGGGCAGTGGACCCTGCACACCAGGCCCAGTGCTTTACAATCGAAACAGTGAGTGCGCACATTCAGGCCCCACGCCACAGAAAACACACCTGGCCCCCAGAGCAGCAGTGTCCGCAGCACGAGGGGACTTCACCCCGCTCACAGTAAACTGGCATGCCTCTGTCCTCTCTGACCCGCAGGCTGGGATGCACCCAAGGGCAGGGACTCAGGCCTCTTTCTTCCATCAGTCCCTGACCCTGTCACGGTCTTGGGCGCGGGTCTGTTTCCAACAGGGAGTGGCCAGTTGACTGAGAGCTCGCCTTTTAAAAGGTGAATGTTCCCACGGGCCTCCCCCACAGAGGTGTATATGTGGCACATTTTTAAAGAGCATCGGGATAGCCCTTCCTTGTTCTTCGCCGAGGGAGCAGCGTGAGCATGCACTGTGGAAACAGACGGGGCTGAGCGTTACAGAACCAGGTGAGGACATGACAGCTTGGTGCATACTCTCCTTAAGGTAGAAAACAGGCACAAACAAACACCCAAGTGTCTAGTTAAATAAACATACATATTACAAAAGAGCCAGCTAATGTGAGCAGTCTGACAACCCATGCATATTTAATTCTAAGATGCCAGGCGCATTACAAATTTAATTTCAAGCTAGAAAATAAGAGTAAATTCTCACTACAGCTTTAGATGACAAATAAATTTCAAATGGCAAAGAAGCTTGATTTAAGCTAATTGGATACCATAAACAAAAATCCAGATTTACAGGTAATATTAATGGTTGCCCATACATTAAAGTATCTTGATTTCCTCTAATAAAGCTACCTAGTTTAAACTGAGTTTTCTCAACCCAAGTATAATAGTAATATTATACACAATTCCATTTTTCTATCCATATAAAAATAACCTTTTATTCCCCCCAAGACCCTTCTGTGTACCTTTTCCACAAAGAAAATCTAAAGATCAGAAAGTTGGTTCAGTAGTCTATTAAATCATACCTTAAAAGAACTAAAGATCCAGAAAATAATGTTGCTGTATCAAATGAGTTATGTAAATAAAATACAGCAAGAATTAGGAAGCATTTTACTGAGTATTTATATCAAACACTCAGGGAAATCACACAGATGGTAAATAATTATTTCTTCATTCAAGTATTTTTCTGATACCTTTTAAGTTTTCTAGTTAGAGAATAACAAATACAGTCTTAATACCAATGAGTCTGAGTGGGGAACATGTTTGGGTAACCCCCCAAAATAACTAACCTTGGGGTTAACTTCAGCATCTTCCTCCTCTTCTCCCTCCTCGTCACCTTCTAATTCCTGTATTAAAGGAGTGATAACTTGATGAACAGAAAGGACTCAAATTACTGTGGATCTCAGGATTCACAAGCAAGTTAAAGCAATGCAGCGATTACTGCTACCCATAAATGACTAAATCACCTTGCCCGGACACTTAAGCTTATTTCTGGTTGTATTTCTGTTCTCATGGGTAACCCTGAAATAACATATTTCTGAAAAGGTATATCTTATTTTTTAAATGTATTTTTCTAGGATACATTTTCACCAGCCAATTGCAGGGTTCAAAATTATGGGCACTTGCAACACTTGCTCTATTTCTACTCAGTTCTTCAACAGGGCCAAAAGGTAGCTTTATGCACAGCGGATTGAAGCCAGTCTTACTGAAGATTTACCCCTGTCCCCTTGAGCAGAGAAAGTCAAAGAAAAGCCAACTTTAGGTAAACAGTGATGTTTACTGTGACCTGTTCTTACCTCCTCTTCTCCTTCCTCACCTTCTTCGAACTGAAAGACAGAAAAGTATTTTCAGGCACATAAACCCTGACAGCGACCTGACAATCAAGCCCTGTGACCAGCCCACTTGCGCAGGCCTGCGTGCCGCCACTGTGGGCCAGAACTCTTGGCCAGGCCAAGGCCTCCAGGGACCAGCTTCTGTGGGGAGCTTTGCTGATGAGCCCAAGTAACAGGCAATCCCTCAAAGTGAGGCTGGGGAGAGAGGGTACAGCCCTGGGTCCCCTCTGCGTGCTGGACCCAGTTGGGCCCCAAATGGCACCTGCTTCTCGTCAGCCTGCTGCCAAATAAGAGAAGATTTTTTGTGAGCTGGTTGAATTTGTTTTCCTTCCTATTTTTCCCAAGGCAACTCTAAGTAAACCAGTTTAGCATAATTTTATTACCTCTAAGAATTTCTGTATCATTTTACTTTGCATCTCATATAAAGGAAAACAAACAAACACTTCTTAAATAGGCATATAGTGAAACCTTGGTGGTTAACCTTTGTAACAAGTCAAAACTAAAATCCTCATATATGAACTTCCATAGACTTCACTGACCAGACTCTCATTCAAGTACCCAAACCCCACGTCTCCCTACCGGCTACTCAGCACAGTGCATGTGGAAAGTCAGCAGTTTCTGGGGAGCCAGAATCTACACAGAATCTTACACAGATCTTGGTGTAGAATTTAGACGAATCGCTGAGGGCTTCCACAGTGCACCCTCCCACACCAAGCTCCCAGCCTGCGCACCCTCCACCCTCACAGCAGTGCCCTTCCTGCCTAAGCACCCCAACTGGCCTCTGAGAGCCCTGCAGTCAACAAGATGCCAACAGCAGTTCAGATCAAATTTCAACCAGCTTCAAACAAGCCTGAGTGCCTATTTGTTTGTTTTTATTTTTTGAGGCTCTAAGTCCATCATTCACCCTTGAAGAATCTGTTTTTCAAAAAAGGCTTTACATAGGGGACTGCAGGGCTGTATTTCAAATTTACATCATACTTGCCTAAAGCAGTGCTCTCCAAAGTGGGCTGCACAGACCCCAAAGGGATGCACAAGCTGACCCATGAGCGCCCAGAGAGAAGACATCAGCACTCTACATTCACTTCCTCTAAGAAGCTTTGTACCTCTTGTGTGGGCTATGACGTGCCTAAGGTCGGTAAGAAAATCATTATGCACCTCTGCATCAGGCACAGGTCTTGGGCCTCTCCAGCCCACAAGTCCTTCACTCCACTGAGGAGAGGAGGCACCAAGAGGCTGCACAGCTGCTGAGTGGCAGAGCTAGGATTCAACCCAGTCAGGTTTGAGCTCATACTTGGAACCTGCCCATTCTGCCCACCAGCAGGGCCTGCACACACGAGCTATACGTAAACAAACCTGCACAAACTGAGTAGGCAAAACTTCTCAACTGAGGAGTCAGAAGAGTTGTTGGGAAGCCAATGTTGGGAACCTAAGGATGTACTTTCTAACATGCGGCCACTGGGCCTGTCTGGCTATTAAATGTAAATTAATTAAAATTAAATAAAACTCCAACATTCCTTTCCTCAAAAGCCACTCTTGGTTGGTCCGACCACAGAGAGATGTAGGAGACTTCCATCACTGCAGAAAGTTTACCAACAGTGCTCATCTAGCCAGCACTTCCTAAGCCTATGGTTCAGCAGCTCCTCGCATGTGTTAACAACCCAGTGCTCAGCCAAGCTCCGTGTGTGGACCTGTTCCCTGCACACACCCCCGGCCTAGGGATGGACGAGGAAGCTGAAATCCAGACATGAACCAACCTAAGCTAACAATCTGAGGCTGGCCCATGCCCCCCCGCTCAGGGAGCACATGCACGATGGGAGAGGTGTGAGGAGAAGCAGGCCTCTGCTGGGTTCCTGCCCACACCTGCTCCAGTACCAGCTGCCTGGTAGTAAGTCCTGCTGAGCCCCATGAGCAAGTTCCGAAAGGCACCCATGACCACAAGACGTGAACCACAAGAAGAGAAAGAGCACCTGTGGCGTGCTTCCAGGGACACATGCAGAAGGCAACTTCACTTGCTTCCCCAAGTCCTGACAAGCACGAGCTAGCTCTCCTCCGGCCCAGAGGAGGTGGCATGCAGAGCCCTGCCACATCTCCCGTGGGCCGGGCTTCCTATCTCTTTTAGGCTGATGCAGCAGCCCATTCTGGTGACAGTCATTTGGGGTGGCCGGGCTGTCACAAGAAAGGTTTTCCTTGTGCGCATGAATTCCCCTGAAGCTCACAGGCCATGCACAGGACATGAGGAGACCCCCACACAGGCCGGTTCTCACACTCGTTCTCCTACTCTTTTCTACAAAGCACAAGTAGGCAGACCACACTACACATCTGGTTGGTAATATAAAAATTTTCAGCTTTTAGGGGTCAAAACACAACCTGGGACTTCTTTGCACCACAGGACATGCCTGCCAGTGTAGCAGCCACCCCCCATGCCCTGCCCCACATACGTTGTCGGCATCTTCTATGGCCTCCCCTGTAAAGTAAAGCACTGCACGTGGGACGATCCTCTCACGGAAGAAGTGCCCAATCTCAAAGTCAGATGCTAACGTGAATTCTGAATCTTCATCCTGAGGAGGAGAGAGCCTAACCATTAACTTATCTTGTGCAACAAACACAACATTCTCTTAGTCACCCTCACCCAAACGCTCTCTCTCACTTTGGGCTCACTCCTACACAACTGTCACTTAAGAGGATGTTAAACATTGCATTAAGGGCTCGAATTAAGCAAAAGGGCAGAGAACAGCTGCCAGGGAAGCAGTGGGCCCACTGGCTCCCTGCATGCTCCCTGGAGGTCACATAAATGGAGCTAAGCACAATTGAAAGGACACACGGGACACAGAAGACTGATGTATGAAAAAGTTTCTCCAACCAAAAAGTGTCATGATTACAAACTGCTATTAGGTTTTCAGGGAGCAGGAATGGATAAAAACCTAAGAAGGAACCTACTCAGGAAATAAAGACTTTAACAGGAAAATCAGAATTTAATCACACAAATCTTACCAGTGATTCTCCATCCCCGGATGCTATAAAAAGAAAAACCAAAACACATGCATTAACAACCTGAAAGTTTTAAAAAGCCCACAGAGAAAGCTCAGCTGACCAATAAAAGGAACCCTGGACAGCAAGGCCTTTCACGTCAGTCTCGTGGAGGCTTTGGCCTCCACGGACATCTTGGTGGCATTCAACCCAGCTCCTGCATAAAAGCTGGCCCCGACCCCCCACAACCCTTGCCCCCCTCACAGAAATATCCAGAAAAGCACGCCGAGGTTCAAGTGTTAATGGGAGGAGGCGCCAGTGACCCGCACAGTGCCCTCAGTGCCCCTGTGCTGCATGGAAGCCTGACTCAGGCTCTGCAAACCACGTGAGGATACAGAAGAGCAAGAGGCCACCCCAGCCTTCCAGTCCTAGTGCTGCTCAGGAGCTGCAGTGCAGCCAGGTGGAACCTGTGTTTCATTATCTGTGTGACAGGAGGAAGAGAGAACAGAGAGCTGATGTGCTTCCTGCAAGAAGAACTCCTTGTGGCAGGACAGTTCTGTTCATTTATGCCCTACTGCAAGGCAGCGCAGCTCCTCGCTCAAGGGAGCCGCCCAGATGTGGCATTCAACACACATACAACCACAGGTTTGGGGATGGCTGGAGCTTGACAGGAAAGACAGGACTAAACAGGACCAAACCAAGTTTAGTGACATTCAAACAGCCTATCCCAGATCTTCCAGAATCCAAACCAATTTTATAAACGCTTGTTCCAGGGTACTGACTTTCCGAAGGAGCTGAACGTTTGTTTACCTTGCCTAGTCTCTACTCTGCACTAACTGCCTTTTCAATTCTCATTTTTTAAGGCAGTGGCAGGAATTGAACCCAGGACCTGGAACATGGGCAGCAGGTGTTCAACCACTGAGCCACACCAGCTCCCCTCAATTCTCATTTCAGTATTTCTGACCCAACGCCATCACAGGCTGAATGAACTGCTGCCCAATGGCCTTATAGCCTTCACTATGCACTGCAGAGCAGCAAGTGCTGCTTGGGTTAACACCAGCCCAGGGCAGTGGTCCTCAAGCTTTGGCTTCAGCTTCAGGTGTCACTCATAGGCGTTGACACAGGTGCAGACAGGGCTAAGCGTCTACACCTGGCAAGCATCCCACCTAGGGGATTCTGGAGGGTGATTCGCTACTTGCTACGAGGACTTTTGTCACTTGTGTCACATCTGGACCTGCTTTGCAAGTCAAAAACAGGCTGAATTAGCTATCTAACATTTCTTCCATTTCTTAAAAAAAAGTTATCAATTTTGATTTTGTCTTGACTATCCCATCACCTCTCCCCACTGCCACTTCCACTCTCTTTACCATAGTACTTACCATTAAATTATTTACTTTTAAAAACAGCTTTCCTAGGACTTGGCCCAGTGGTTAGGGTGTCAGTCTACCAAATGGGAGGTCCGCAGTAAAAAACCCCGGGTCTCCTTGACCCGTGTGGAGCTGGCCCATGCGCAGTGCTGATGCGTGCAAGGAGTGCCCTGACATGCAGGGGTGTCCCCCATGTAGGGGAGCCCCACGCAAGATGAGTGCGCCCCGTAAGGAGAGCCGCCCAGCGTGAAAGAAAGTGCAGCCTGCCCAAGAATGGTGCCGTCCACACGGAGAACTGACACAGCAAGATGATGCAACAAAAAGAGACACAGATTCCCATGCCCCTGACAACAACAGAAGTGGACAAAGAAGACGACGCAGCAAATAGACACAGAGAACAGACAACTGGGGCGGGGAAATAAATAAATAAATCTTTAAAGAACAAAACCAAAAAAACCCCAGCTTTACTGAGGTACAGTTTATATGCCATAAAATCCACCCACTTCATTGTAAGATTCAACCATTTTTCGGTATGTACTATAGTTGGTACAACCATTGCCACAAATCCAGTTCTAGAATTCCCCAAAGCACCTCAAAAATTCCTGAGTCTGATTCAAGGAGGTTGTAAGTGAATGGCTGGAAAACAATCTTCCAAGCAAACAATAACCAAGAAGAAGGCAGGAGTAGCTATATTAATATCAAACAAAATAGACTTTAAATGCGAAACAACTGTGAGAGACAAAGATGGATACTATATATTAGTGAAAGGGATAATCTTTCAATAAAAACGAACAATCATAAATATTTATGCTCCTAACAAGGGCGCCAAAAAATACGTGAGGCAAACACTGGAAAAACTAAGTGAAAGAATAGATGCCTCTACAATTATAGTAGAAGACTTTAATACACCACTACCAACTTTGGACAGAACATCTCAAAAGAGAATCAATAAAGAAACAAAAACTTTGAACAGTATATTAGAGGAGCTGGACCTAATAGACATATACAGAACATTACACCCGAATACAGCAGGAAATACATTTTTCTCAAGTGCACATGGATCATTCTCCAAGATAGACCATATGCTAGACCACAAAGAAAGGCTCAATGAATTCAAAAAGATCGAAATCATGCAAAACAATACCTCTGACCACAGTGGAGTGAAGCTGGAAACTTGCAAGGGCCAGAGGCCCAGATTTTGCACCAAGATATGTAAATTAAACAGCACACTCTTACAAAAACAGTAAGTCAAAGAGGAAATCTCAAAAGAAATTAATAACTACTTGAAAATAATGAAAATGATAACACAACACACCAAAATTCCAAAATGTATGGGACGCAGCAAAAGCAGTACTGAGAGGGAAATTTATTGCTATGAATTCGTACATCAAAAAAGAAGAGCAAAAATTGAAGAACGAACTGCACATTTGGAGGAATTAGTAAAAAAACAACAAAAAAGTAACCCCACAGGAAGAAGAAAGAAAGAACAAACATAAGAGCAGAACTAAATGAAATGGAAAATAAAAAAGCACTTTTAAAGATAAACAAAACCAAGAGCTGGTTCTTTGAGAAGATCAATCAAATTGACAAACCCTTAGTGAGACTAACAAAGAAAAAAAGAGAGAAGATGCAAATGCACAAAATAAGAAATGAGAAAGGGGATATCACTACTGACCCCACAGAAATAAAGACTATCATAAGTGGATACTTTGAAAAACTACATTCCAACAAAAATGACAATTCAGAGGAAATGGACAAATTCCTAGAAACACATAAGCAGCCTATATTGATAAAAGAAGAAATTGATGATCTCAACAAACCAATCACAAGTAAAGAGATAGAATCAGTTATTAAAAACCTCCCAACTAAGAAAAGCTCAGGGCCAGATGGCTTCACAGGTGAATTCTACAAAACATTCCGGAAAGAACTAATGCCAATCTTGCTGAAACTCTTTTAAAAATCGAAACAGAAGGAACATTACCTAACTCATTCTATGATGCCAACATTACCCTAGTACCAAAGCCAAAAAAAGACACCATAAAAGGAAAATTACAGACCAATTTCTCTAATGAACTTAGGCGCAAAAATCCTCAACAAAATACTTGCTAATCGTATTCAACAACACAGTAAACAAATTATACACCATGACCAAATGGGATTCATTCTGAGTATGCAAGGATGGTTCAATGTAAGAAAATTGATCAATGTAATACACCATATAAAGAGTGAAGAAAAAAATCACATGATTATATCTATAGATGCAGAAAAAGCATTTGACAAAATACAGCACCCTTTCTTGATAAAAACACTGCAAAAGATTGGAATACAAGGAAATTTTCTGAACATGATAAACAGTATACATGAAAAACCCACAGCCAACATCGTTCACAATGGTGAAATCCTAAAATCCTTCCCTCTAAGATCAGGAACAAGACAAGGATGCCCTCTCTCACCTCTTCTATTTAACACTGTCTTAGAAGTACTTGCTCGAGCACTGAGGCAAGAACCAGATATAAAAGACATTCAAACTGGAAAGGAAGAAGTCAAAATTTCCTTATTTGCAGATGACACGATCCTATACATAGAAAACCCTGAGAGGTCTACAATAAAGCTTCTAGACCTCATAAATGAGTTTAGTAAAGTTGCAGGTTATAAGATCAATGCGCAAAAATCAGTAGCATTTCTGTACACCCATAATGAGCAAGCTCAGAAGGAAATCAAGAAACAAATACCATTTATAATAGTAAATTTAAAAATCAAATACCTAGGAATAAATTTAACTAAAGATGTAAAAAACTTATACACAGAGAACTACACAACCCTGTTCAAGGAAATCACAAAGAAGACCTAAATAAATGGAGGACTAAATATTATTAAGATGTCTATCCTATCAATACTGATATACACATCCAATGCAATCCCCATAAAATCAACACAGCATTCTTTAAGGAACTAGAAAAACTAGCTATGAAATTTATTTGGAAAGGAAAGAGGCCCCAAATAGTCAAAGACATATTGAAAAAGAAAAACGAAATTGGAGGAATCACACTACCTGACTTCAAAACATACTACAAAGCTACAGTAGTGAAAACAGCATGGTATTGGCACAAGGAGGGACACACAGACAAATGGAACTGAATTAAGAGTTCTGATACAGATCCTCATATATATAGTCATATAAGATTCGATAAGGCCACCAAACCCTCTCAACTGGGAGAAAATGGCCTCTTCAACAAATGGTGCCTGAAGAACTGGATATCCATATGTAAAATAATGAAAGAGGATTACCAACTCACAGCTTATACAAAAATCAACTCAAGATGGATCCAAGACCTAAATACAAGACCTAAGACCATAAAGACTTTGGAAAACAATGAAGGGAACCATCTACAGGACCCTATAATAGGAAATGGCTTCATGAACTTCACACCAAAAGTATGAGCAGCAAAAGAACAAATAGATAAAAGGGACTTCCTCAAAATGAAAGCCTTCTGCACCTCAAAGGAGTCTGTCAAGAAAGTGAAAAGAGAGCCTACACAATGGGAGAAAATATTTGGTAACCATATTATCTGATAGGAGACTTATAACCTGCATATAAAAAGAACTCCTTTATCTTGAAAATAAAAAGACAAACAACCCGTTTAAAAACTGGGGAAAAGATTTAAACAGACACTTCTCCAAAAAAGACATAAAAATGACTAAAAAGCACATGAAAAAAATGCTCCAAATTACTAGCTATTAGGATAATGCAAATCAAAACTATAATGAGATACCATCTTACTCCCATAAAACTGGCAGCTATGAAAAAAACAGAAGATTACAGATGCTGGAGAGGATGTGGAGGAATGGGAACACTCATCCACTGCTGGTGGGAATGCAGAAGGATCTAGCCATTCTGGAGGACAGTTTGGCGGTTTCTCAAAAAACTAGCTGTAGATTTGCCATATGACCCAGCGATTCCACTGCTGGGAATATACCCAGCAGACCTGAAAACAAGGACACAAACCGATATATGCATACCAATGTTCATAGCAGCATTGTTCACTATTGCCAAAAGTTGGAATCAACCCAAATGCCCATCAACACATGAATGGATAAATAAAATGTGGTATACACATACAATGGAATACTACTCAGCTTTAAGAACGAATACACTACAAACACATGTGATAACATGGATGGATCTTGAGAACCGTATGTTGAGTGAAGCAACCCAGGCGTTAAAGGACAAATACTACATGACCTCAATGATACGAAATAAGTAAACCAAGCTGCCTCAGAGAGCTAGAGACTGGATGATAGGCTTAAAGGAAACCGGGGGTAGAGGAAGGATGTAAGTTGACACCTACATGGGTGAAATCTATGATAAGCTGGAGATAAGTATTTGTACAAGGAAGGGATAAAATGGGGGAATAAGGTTGGTTACCTCTGGGTGGGGCTTTGAGGGCTTGAGGAGGGCTAGGGATGGGAGGATGGGTAATACTGTCCAAGAAACTGGGGGGAGGGTGGGGAACATACGAACATAGGAGATTGTCAGATATTTGGCGGAGAGTATAATGCTGAGAAAACTTTTTCAAAGATATTATATAATAAGGAAGGTTACCTGTTTAATATGCTTAAAGGGGATAATCCGATGCAGGACAGGCTCCTAGGGAGTGTGAGTGCTTATTTTGCCATAGTGGGTTATGGCATTGGATAGAGACCCATATAATGAGAGTGAAGGTATACCCACATCCTGGGGAGGACTGATGTTCTCAAATAGAGGGAATTTTATCTTTCGAGAGAAATGGTGGCTCCCAGTGCATTAGGGCAGTTGAGCATGTCAAGCCCTCAACACTGTTGCAATTATCTCTGAACATGGCCCTTCAAGCAATGAAGACTGACTGTCACTGTGGGCCCTAAGGGGAGGGGGAAAGAGGTACTGAATAGATGGAATCAATGCAATTGTGTGGGCAACAGAAGTGTTCCACAAGATTACGCAAGGATAGATATAAGACATGTTAAATGACACCAAAAATATATAGGGGGTGATAGGTTAAAATGTAAATCATAATGTAAAACATAACTAAAACTTGAGAAAATTGTATAGTCTAAAATATAAACCACAATGTAACCCCAAATGTTACCTTGTTCGAAAGCTACTGTCTCAATATCTATACATCAGTTCCAGTAAATATAGTATGAATATGTAAAAAGATTATTGCTGTGGAAGGGAAAAGTGTTTTATGTTGGACATGTGGGAGTACTGTATATTGCATATATGAATTACTGTGATCTAAAACTTTTGTGAAGATAAGCTTAATAATTAGGAAAAAGAAAAAAGAAGAAGAAAGGACGCAGACACCGAGGAAAAGACGAAGAAGTTGCCTTGCCAATTTGCAAACAGGGCAACACTTATTGCAGTGATGGAAGGCAAAACATCAAAAACAAAGCTTTTGCATTTTTTATTTTTTTGATACCCCAATTTATTTTTACCTTAATTTTTCTCAATTAATGTATTCTATATCTAACCTTTTAACTCATCACTATATTCCATTTTACTATTAATGGAACCTGGCCATATATTGGGGTTCATTTTTCAAGAAGTTTTGGATCACAGAAAGGTTCAACAACGGTAGCGGAGGAATACTGGGGTGGGATGTTATTGACAGGGGACACATGGTTGGCAGGGAGTTCTACAGGGCATATATCCAGGGTACATAAAAATGTTTGGATATTTTCATAGTGGTTACAATTAAAAACAACAATAGAGGAAGGGCTGAGTTCCTAGCCATGGGAACTCTATCATAGTCTCTAAAGGAACAGCAACAATCCCCCAAGTGCAATGGCAAAGACCAAAAAAGAATGAAGGTCCAACAACGAGCCCCTGATACTAATGACTATGTCTGTGAGCCTGTGCACCTAAAATAAAAACAAGGCCTAGAGCTGCAGGGTCTCTAAGAGTTACCTCCTGAGAGCTCTGTGTTGCTCAAATGTGGCCAGTCTCGAAGCCAAACTCAGCATGTAAAAGTGTTGCCTTCCCCCGCAGCATGGGACACGACTCCCGGGGATGAGCCTCCCTGGCGCTGAGGGATTACTACCAAGTACCAGCTGGTGATGTAACTAGAAAATGACCTTGAATAAAAGGGTCAACTCAGACCAGCAGAATATCTCAGTCTACATATAATACCAGGAGTTAAAAATGCTTTTTGACCTGAATAAAAGGGGGAAACGGAAAGGACAAATGAGTTTATGTGGCTATGAGTCTCCAAAAAGAGCTGGGAGGTTATTAGAGGGGTTGCCCTTATGCACACTTCAGCAGAGTCCCAGAGACAGATAAAGTAGATACAACCCCAGGTAATGGTTCTTCTGAGGGCTACAGAGACCATAGGTTCTAGGCATAGGTTCATAGGCAGACGGAGTTCAGTGACATGTCAGTTGGCCCCACTTTGGAGTTTGTGTTTCTGTGTGATGGAGCTGGACTCAGATGTGATCTCTGCCCAGAAGCCTCTCCTGGTACTTTTACCAGAACTGTAGTTGGTGCTAGGGTTTAATGTATACCCAGGGGACCTGAATCTCTGGAATGACCACTTGATAGCCAGGCCCTGAGCCTCAACAGACTTGCAACTCCTATACTCTGGTTTATTGGGCTTACCCCACTCAGCTAACATGGAGGTGAAGGTCAACCATCACACCATGGAGCCAAGAGTGCCTACAACTGAAAGCAGGAGAATTGCACCCAGCATCCATGTGGAGTCTAAGCCCTCTCTTGATATAGATGTGGAATGGACACAACCATTCCAAGGTCCACAGGATGGAAGAATAGAATATGGATTAGAGTGGACTTACTGATATTCTATTCATGAACTATTGTGATTACTAATAGAGGAAAATGTGGCATTGCTGTGGAGAAAGTGGCCGTAGTGGTTCCTGGGGGTAGGGAGTGGGAGGAAGAGATGTGATGTGGAGGCATTTTCGGGGGTTGGAGTTGTCTGGGTAGTGCTGCAGGGACAGTTACTGGACATTGTATGTCTTCCCATGGCCCACTGGATGGAACGTGGGAGAGTGTGGGCTATGGTGTGGACCACTGACCATGAGGTGCAGCAGTGTTCAGAGATGTATTCACCAAATGCAATGAATGTCTCATGATGATGGAGGAGGTTGTTGTTATGGGGGGAGGAGTGGGGTGAGGGGGTGTGGGATACATGGGAACCTCATATATTTTGAATGTAACATTAAGAAAATAAAGACAAAAAAAAATTCCTGAGTCTGCTTATGAACACCACTTTGTCCAATACAATGCTCTACAAGGGACCTTCCCAAACAGGAACTTGGAGAACTCAGAGAGTGGCTCTGTTCTTGCCCTCACACCAAAGTGCACCTTTTAAGTTCAAAATGAAACAGAAGAAAACAGACACTACAATTAAAGAATAACAACCGATGCAGGAAGTAATGCCCAATAAATTATGGTGGCAAATGTGGAGATTAGACCAAAAATCAAACTCTCAGACCCAAGAATGGAGCCACAATAAACAACCCGAATGTGATCTGATCATCTGTGTTGGAATTTCTTTGTTTCCAAGTATGATTTTGCCCATGGAAAATAAAGAGAATTTTTCCCTCATATAAATTATTTCAACAGTGCCAAAGAGCCTGGCTGTACCATTCTCTCATGATTAGAAAATTATATTACAACTTCCAAATAATTTACTATCAAAATTATTTTATTAATCACTCCTGAAGCTCATAGGTTCCAGACTTATTTTATGACTTAGGAAAGAAAAAAAAAAGGGGGGTGGGGGGGAGAGGGGAGCCAAGAATAATAGTGATATAAAGGAAAAAAACCCAGAAGATTCCAAGCTATGATTTGGATCAAAATCTTTCAGAAATGGAAACCCAACTACTTATGTTTCTTTGTCACAAGGACACAAATTTATGAGGAAAAGTCTGGGCGGATCATCTGAAGGCTGTGCAACTGCAGCCAGATCAAAGGCAGCGACAGGGACCCGAGAGCTGATTCTGCAGCCCGCCCCAGGCAGGGTGCTGTCCCAGGAGAAAGGAACATGTGCATGTTCACTTAGAGGCTGGACACGGTGACGTGTGGGAGCTGAGGTGATGCAGATGAGAAGAGACGCCCCCCACCCCAGAGGGTGGGCCCAGCTGGTGGTGGACAAGCTCCAGGAGTCCAGGCCCAGCCCTCATTGCCCTGTTCTCTGAATGGAAGTGGCTCTGGGCTGGCCACCAGGAGGCTGAGGACATGCTTCCCTTTTCTGCTAAGGGTGACGACCCCACTCCTATGCCAGCCCCCTTGCCTAGGGAGAGCTGCCCAGGCACCAACACCACAAAGAGGGCAGACGCTGCACTCCTGACCAAGCAGGTGAGAAGACAGGAAAGACAGGACATAACTGAAAGTTAGGGATAAAGTCAGTCAATGAAGTAATCTTATACAAGTCAATAAAAGATGTTAATAACCTAACCTACTTACCTTTCAGAGGACTGAAGAAGTTGAAAAATGAATCGTTGGGTACTTGCTTAGTAATTGTTCGAACAGTGCCCCGGCCCTTATGTTTCTGCTTTTTCTTGATTGTTTTAACTGTAACATTTTTTCCTTTTTTCCAGTCAATAGTACACCTACACGGACAAGGTACAAGTGGTCAGCTATGACAAATGTGCAACTCCATGAGAAAATTCAATTACAAATGCAAGCAGTAAGCATACAAAATCTGCAGAGTTTTTAGTAAAACCAATCTGCTGGATGAGCAATTCCTCTCTCCTGGGCTCCAGACAACTGAGGTTAGTTGGTGGTCAGCGGGGGTCGGGTAAGCCGCCTGGGAGCCCACTATCCTGGCAGGGGCCACTACCGCAAGCTTTAGACTTCTACTATAATGGCGCATTTTGCCCAAGACATTTCATGAGGATCCTGAGGCATTTTCAAGGACAAATGCCCAGGCCAGACCACATGAAATGAGTGCGTTTGGCACTGGCTGATCTCACAGGCCTCAGTCCACACCTGAGGCTAACCACTCATGCACCCTGAATTCTCAAGGCAACAGGTGAGGAGTACAAGCTGGAGAAAGGAAGCAGGTGACCAACTGCAAATACTGATGACTGGTCCAAAACATGCTTGTTCTGGGCAGCTGCACCCAGCAGGTCTGGGGGTGGGGGCTAGGCACCAGTTTAGTTCTGAACTGTTCAGATATAACTGGCACAAGTGACACCCAATTGCATCTGACTCTTATCAGGAACACTCTTGGAAAGGCCATGTCTTTACTCACGAGGCCTAGCCCCCAAAAATGATCTTTCAAAATCACTTTAGCTATTTGAGTATAGCAGGATTTTAGTAATGTTCTGAATTACTTACAGAGAGAGAATTCTATGGATAAGTACTTGGTTTCAGTGAATGAGGAAGGATAACTGTTTCAATTCAAGGATAAAACTATTTCCCAAATGGTTTCAAGCCAATAAAGACAATTAATTCTAAAGCATATACTCACCTTGGTCCTTACAGAGAATGAAATCATGGAGGTGGCGGGATGATGAGTCAAATGGCAACTGAACAGCCCCACCCATACCCAAAGCAAGCAAGTGATCAGTTCTGAACTGCACTGATTCATTCATTCCTTCAACATTTACCAGAACCTCATTTATGGCCTTCCGAGAACATATAACCCAAGCCTCCTATTGAAGCAAGGAGACTAAGCCATTATTCCCAAAACTTCACGTAATCATGCTGATACATTTCCCAGCGTTAGCCATCGTATATAATAAGTTCTGCACAAGTATCCCCAAATCAAAGACTATTTTAGTTAAGTCTTTGTTTACTGGGCTTTTTAAGTAGATTGAAGACTTTTTGCCTTATTCTTAATTTCTTACTCACCCGTACAGTTCTAAAGTCAACTTCTGCTTTGTTTCAGAAAAGGAAGTTGGAATAATATTTTCTTACCCATCACAGTCAACTATTTCAGGGCCTTCAAAGGAAAAGGGATCAGCCTTATCTGGTTCTGACTTCATCTTGTACGTTTTTGTCAGGACTGTGTTGGTAAAGTAGTCGTTGGGTTCAAAGTGGAACTCTAATACAAAAGACTAAAAACAAAAACTCATGGTAAGCACCACTTAAAATAAAAAAATAACTAGGGACAGATTTTATGAACCACACAGTATTTACTGGGAATTAGCTTCTAAGCATGACAACATAGACAGAAACATTACTGAAAAGCTCATTAGGAATGACCACGTGACAAGAAAACTACTGAAAAAACCACCAAGTTAAAAAACAAAAAGGCTGGGAACTGTCTGCCAGTGGTCAGCCCATGCACGGGAGCATGCCTCCACTTGAAGGTCTCCGACCCAGCGAGATCAAGCTCCTCTCTGCTGCTCCTTGCCCTCCCAGAGGGAGAGAGAGGTGACAAGCAGATTGGGGAATCTGGAAAGAGAAACTGGGCAACTCCTCCTCCTAGGACTTGGCCTGTCCACCTGCTCGCAGAGAATATGTGTTCTGTTTTCTTTGACACATGGTGAAAGCGACCAGTTCTCAAGCAGGAGGTAGCTGAGGGAAAAGGGGAGCATTTACTGAGGCTCTTCAAACCTTAAACAAGGGAAACAGACCTGGCCCAGTGGTTAGGGCGTCCGTCTACCACATGGGAGGTCCGCGGTTCAAACCCCGGGCCTCCTTGACCCGTGTGGAACTGGCCCATGCGCAGTGCTGATGCGCGCAAGGAGTGCCGCGCCATGCAGGGGTGTCCCCCGCGTAGGGGAGCCCCACGTGCAAGGAGTGCACCCATAAGGAGAGCCGCTCAGCGCGAAAGAAAGTGCAGCCTGCCCAGGAATGGCGCCGCCCACACTTCCCGTGCAGCTGATGACAACAGAAGCGGACAAAGAAACAAGACGCAGCAAATAGACACAGAGAACAGACAACTGGGGGAGGGGGGTGGAATTAAATAAATAAATAAATCTTAAAAAAAAAAAAAAAAAACAACTTAAACAAGGTCAAGAAGTTAATCCTGCATTTACAAAGCATTCTATAAACTTGAAAAAAGATCACAATGGGAAAAACGGACAAAGGATAATGTTCAAAGGAGTTACAAATAAAAACAAATAGCCCACAACAAAAATAAACTTTTAACACTTTCCAGTTAAACAAAACAAATACTCTGATACAGTACACAGCTTTATGAAGTTCGATTGGGTTATGACTTGATGTAAGAGTTCTGAGGGCTCCATCCTAGGAAGACATCTGGATGGAGGCATTGGCGTGTACAAAGGGAAGGTGGCCTGGGTTCAAATTCCAGCTCTGCCCAAAAGTGCTGTGTGATACCAGGAAGTCAGTGAAGACCTAACTGTAAAACGGAGTAACAAGAGTTTCCCTCTCTAGTTGACATGAGGATTAATCTATGGAAACACTTAGAACTGGGTCAGGTTTACCAGCACTGGTTGCCAAATGTTAGCTATTCTTACTTTAATTATAATGGTATAAGCACAAATAGGGAAAATGAAATTTAAAGACTAAAAAAGAGGCAGAATATCAAGTTTCTTCAAAAAATTTACATATATATATTCATATATATCCATATGCATATACAGATTCATTCAAATCCCCACAAAGAAACAAAGACATGAAAAAAAGAACTCTCCAAAGAAGGGAGAAGGAAGAGAAGGGCTGGGGTAGCACCAGGCACAGGTAGTAGAGAACCAGGCAGAACATCGAGCCAGTTTCTAGAAAGGATGGACAAGAGTGTGACAAGAAACGTTTAAATCACTCATCTGGCAAAAACCAAAGTCTGGCAAGGAAAGAAAGGTAGCGACAGGCAATAAAACATCAAATGAAATTCCCTCCAGTTCTCCCCCAGTCACCCGAGGAATTGAAAAACCCAGCCTAAAGACTGAAGGCAAAGAGCCAGTTAGAAGGGCAAGAGAAACGGGTGTTCAAGCTCAGCCAGCTGGCTGCCAGGCTTCTCCACTGAGAGACAGGTGCTTATTTCCTTCCTCCCCTCACACTTCTCCAAACCACGGACACTATTCTCTTTTTCATCCTTCCTAGTTTTCCTTCCCTCATGGCTTATGTTACTTAAGAGTAATCCATACCACCTGGGGTTGAATTAAACAAACTGACAATCCAACAGAGAAGTGGACCAAGGAGAAGACTACCGAAAATTCATTGCCTACACACAGTCACAACCAAATGTGCTGAAAACGCCCTAGTGTCACCAGTAATTGAGGAGACGTAAGATCAGATCTTGTTTTTTGCCTGGCCAAGCAACTGTGGTAGCTGTTTTCAACAGTACTTACTGCTGAGGAAACCAGGAGACAAAGCCCACTGGGGAGTTGGGGGAGGTTTTGTACTGCTGTTGCAACTTTTCTCCAGGAAAACTACTTCACAAGAGAAAGTTTAATTAAAAAGATTTTTAACACAATGGAAAGGTTAAAAAATATTGCTAACACAGGACAGACTCCTAGGGAATGTGAATGCTAATTTTGCCAGAGTGGGTTATATCATTGGGTAGAGACCCATATAATGAGAGTGAAGGTATACCCACATCCTGGGTAGGACTGAGGCCATCAAATAGAGGGAACTGTATCTCTCAAGAGAAATGGTGGCTCCCAGGGCATTAGGGCAGCTGAGCATGTCAAGCCTGCAACACTGTTCCAAGTATCTCTGAACATAACTCTTCAAGAAATGAAGATTGACTGTCACTGTGGGCCCTAAGGGGAGGAGGAAATAGGTATTGAATAAATGGAACCAAGGTAACTGTGTGGGCAATAGAAGTGTTTCACAAGAGTATGCAAGGATGGATATAAGACATGTTAAATTACACCAAAAATATAAAGGGGCTGATAGGCTAAAATGTAAATCATAATGTAAAACATAAAATAACTAAAAATTTAGAAAATTGTATAGTCTAAAATAAAAACCGGGAAACGGACTTGGCCCAGTGGTTAGGGCGTCCGTCTACCACATGGGAGGTCCACGGTTCAAACCCCGGGTCTCCTTGACTCCTGTGGAGCTGGCCCATGTGCAGTGCTGATGTGCGCAGGGAGTGCCTGCGCCACGCAGGGGTGTCCCCCGCGTAGGGGAGCCCCACGCGCAAGGAGTGCACCCTGTAAGGAGAACCGCCCAGCGCGAAAGAAAGTGCAGCCTGCCCAGGAATGGCGCCACCCACACCTGTGCTGCTGACACAACAGAAGCAGACAAAGAAACAAGACGCAGCAAATAGACACAGAAAACAGACAACCGGGGGGGGGGGGGTTAAATAAATAAATAAATCTTAAAAAAGATAGATAAATAAATAAAATAAAAACCACAATGTAAACACAAATGTTACCTTGTTTGAAAGCTATTGTCTCAATATCTGTACATCAGTTTCAGTAAATATGGTATGAATATGTTAAAATATCATTGCTGTGGAAGGGAAAAGGTTTTACGTTGGATATGTAGGAGTACTGTATATTGTATATATAAATTACTGTGATCTAAGACTCTTGTGAAGATAAGCTTAATAATTAGAAAAAAGAAAAGAAAAAGATAGGATATAAAATTTTTCCAAATTAATATGTATTCTATACCTAACCTTTAAGCTCATCACTATATTCCATTTTACTATTAAGGGAACCTGGCAATATATTGGGCTTCACTTTTCAGGAAGTTCTGGATCACAGATTCAACAATGGCCGTGGAGGAATACTAGTGTGGGATGTTATTGACAGAGGACACATGGTTGGCAGGGAGTTCTACAGGGCATATATCCAGGGTACATAAAAATGTTTGGATATTTTCATAGTAGAAACAATTAAAAACAACAACTGAGGGAGTGCTGAGATCCTAGCCAGGGGAGCTCTATCACAGTCCCTAAAGAAACAGCAACAATCCCCCAAGTGCAATGGCAAAGACCAAAAAAGAATGAAGGTCCAAAAATGAGCCCCTGATACTAATGACTATGCTTGTGAGCCTGTGCACCTGAAATAAGAACACGGCCTAGAACTGCAGGGTGCCTAAGAGTTACCTCCTGACAGCCTCCATGTTGCTCAAATGCAGCCAGTCTCAAAGCCAAACTCAGTGTGTAAATGTGTTGCCTTCCCCCCAGCGTGGGACATGACTCCTGGGGATGAGCCTCCCTGGCGCCGAGGGATCACTACCAAGTACCAGCTGATGATGTAACTAAAAAATGACCTTGAATAAAAGGTTCAACTTGGACCAGCAGAATATCTCTGTCTACATATAATAACAGGAGTTAAAAATGCTTTATGACCTAAATCAAGGGGGAAATGGAAAGGACAAATGAGTTTATATGGCTATGAGTCTCTAAAAAAGAGGCGGGAGGTCATCAGAGGGGTTCCCCTTATGCACACCTCAGCAGAGTCGGAGAAACAGATAAAGTAGATACAACCCCAGGTACTGGTTCTTCTGAGGGCTACAGAGACCCACAGGTTTTATGGTCATGGCAGATGGAGTTCAATGCCATGTCAGTTGGCCCTTCTTTGGAGTTGGTGTTTCTGCGTGATGGAGCTGGACTCAAATGTGATCTCTTTTTACAAGCCTTTCCTGTTACTTTACCAGAATTGTAGTTGGTACTGGGGTTTAAGATATACCCCGGGGGATCTGAATCTCTGGACCGACCATATGATAGCCAGGCCCTGAGCCTCAACAGACTTCAGCTCCTACACTCTGGTTTATTGGACTTACCCCACTCAGCTAACATGGAGTTGAAGAAGATCAACCACCACACCATGGAGCCAAGAGTGCCTACAACTGAAAGCAGGATTGCATCCAGCATCCATGTGGAATCCAAGCCCCCTCTTAACATAGATGTGGAATGGACACAACCAATCCAAGGTCCACAGGATGGAGGAATAGAATATGGATTAGTGTGGACTTACTGATATTCTATTCATGAACTATTGTGATTAGTAATCGAAGAAAATGTGGCACTGGTGTGGAGAAAGTGGCTATGGTGGCTGCTGGGTGTGGGGAATGGGAGGAAGAGATGAGATGTGGGGATGTTTTTAGGACGTGGAGTTGTCCTGGGTGGTGCTGCAGGGACAATTACCGAACATTGTAGGTCCTCCCATGGCCCACTGGATGGAACATGGGAGAGTGTGGGCTATGATGTGGACCACTGACCATGAGGTGCAGCGATGCTCAGAGATGTATTCACCAAATGCAATGAATATGTCATGATGATGGAGGAGAATGTTGCCATGGGGGGAGTAGTGGGGTGAGGGGGGTATATGGGGAACTCATATTTTTTGAATGTAATATTTAAAAAATGAATTAAAATAAAGGAAAAAGCAATTGCAAAAAAAAATATTGCTGGCAGGAATGTAAATTGAACCACCTTTCAGCTTTAAAATGTTCCTTTCCTTTGTCCACTAATTATACTAATAGAACTCTAAACAAAGGAAACCTTAAGAAATCTTTAAATAAAGATCTGGGTTCAAGTATGCTTACCATACTGTAGCAATTTAGAACAGAGGTGTGGCATATTTGGGGAAATATGTTAAAACTTTTTACAGCCAGTGATATTTCCCCCAAAGCAAAGTTGTGTAGACTGCACAAACGCTGTACTTCCAATTCCCTAAGATACACACACGTAGAAAAGAGACAGCCAAGTCCAAGGCTGTAGTAGCCTTCGGAGGGAACAAGAGGAGTGATGAGACCCAGACAGCAGCTGCAGACAGACAGCCCTTTCATGGCTAAGACTAATCAATTCTGTTTTCTTTGTAACTTTAATGCCTTAAATATTTCAAAATATTTTCAAAAACAAAAGAGGATTTCAGGAAAATACACTAAGCTGTTAGAAGTTATTTTGAGAAGATGGAGATTCTAACCATGTTCTCTGTACCTTCTTTCATCACCCAACTTCCAATAACAAACATATATATCTTTTATATTGGGGGAAGCAAGGACAGCAAAAGCTTCTCTGTGTATGCTCTACCCACAAAGGAGGCTCTGTTCTTTGTAGGACATCACGGGAGACGGAGGACGAAAGGAGGAGGCCTGCTGAAAGGAGAGCAAACCAACCCAGGAAACAAACCTGCAGATGTGTATCCAATAAAGAGCAAAAGAAAAAAAGAGGACTTGAGCCCGAGGGAGAAAAGTTAGTAAACTGAGTCTGGATGTCATAGGTGAGAAAGGAGGGGGAGGGGGAAAAACCCACCAGACTCTTCCAACAGCACACACCCACACAAGACTGGGGGTGGGTGGGGTGAGGACTCAGCTCAGCAAACCAGCCCGAGCACTACTGAAGGCCTCAGGTGAAGCCCAAGACAAGCCTGCAGGAGGCAGTGGCTGTACCCCAGGTGGAGCTGGAACACCAAGCCTTGCCCCCTCCCACACTGGAATACAGAGAGAATAGTACAAGGGTCAGACGCAGCCCTCCACCCCATCAGGCACTGCTGCAGGATTTGGAATAAAGACACTCCATTCCTCTACCAACCTGAGAGCTGGTGCTGAGCTGGGAAGCAGAGATCACCCCCAGGTCTGGGGTCCCTCTCACTTCACAAGATCCCCCACCCAAAGCCAAGCCACAGGGCTGTGTCTCCAGGACCCAAAACTGCGAGCCACACGGCCAGTCAGTCAGTTGTCGGTTCTGGGGCATAATGTTGCACTGGAATGGAACCCGTTAGCAGCAAACAGGCTAGCGGGTCACGAACAGTGCTGCCAGCACAGAGCAGAGGGCCTAGCATGGACAACAGCTGAGGTAAGACAACAGGAAGACACCAAGATGACCATCCAATCACTCACAGATAAAAAAAGACGGGATGGCTTAGCTCAAATATACTTAATGGGCTGGCAGGCAGATATTCCCACCCAAGCTTAAATGATGTACTACATTCACCCATTTCTGAAAGATGTTTCTTATGACCAATCAAAGAGTGGAAAAACATAAATCATATCTCCCTACAGTTAGTTTCTAAAGTAATGCCTAATAGGTTTCTTCCCCCAATGCCTTGTTCTATTAAAGTACCGCTCCTGGGAACGGACTTGGCCCAGTGGTTAGGGCGTCTGTCTACCACATGGGAGGTCCGCAGTTCAAACCTCGGGCCTCCTTGACCCATGTGGAGCTGGCCCACGCGCAGTGCTGATGCGCACAAGGAGTGCCGTGCCATGCAGAGGTGTCCCCTGCGTAGGGGAGCCCCATGAGCAAGGAGTGCGCCCCGTAAGGAGAGCCGCCCAGCACTAAAGAAAGTGCAGCCTGCCTAAGAATGGCGCCACCCACATGGAGAGCTGACACAATAAGATGACTCAACAAAAAGAGACACAGATTCCTGTGCCGTGGACAAAGAAACAAGACGCAGCAAACAGACACAGAGAACAGACAAAAAACGGGGGGGGGGGGGGGGGAGGGGAGAGAAATAAATCTTTAACAAAAATAAAGTGCTGCTTCTATTTGTGCCTATACTTCCTACCCACCCCCCTTTTTTTGAAGTATGGGGGCTGGGTACTGAACCCAGGACCTTGTATGTGGGAAGCTGGTGCTCAACCAGTGAGCTACATGCACTGCCGCCACCCCCCCCCGCCAAGTTGTTTTTGTTTGTTATTTTTGTTTTTAGCAGGTACCAGGGATTGAACTCAGGACCCTATATGTGGGAAGCAGGCACTCAACCACTTGCGCTATATCTGCTCCCCTCCCACTAAATTTTTCTTACATATGTGAAATTCTCATAAAATTGTGAGATGCTTAGATCATGCTGTGACCTGGTGGACAACAAAACTGCCCGGGGGGGGGGGGGGGGAACCTCCCTCGATAGTCAGGAGGATGGTGGAGACCGGAGGACTCCACAAACGCTGATTTGAAGAAAGACAAAAAGATCAGCTCCGGTGCCTTACCCCTGAAAGAGGACATGCACTAGTGAAGTGAAAGAAAAGATCCACGATTTTCCAAGGGCCATCTGGAAACCCCAGCAAGTGTTGTGAGATCAAGAAAACTGCCCAGGAATAGAAACCTATGCCCTACTCCTGGAATCCCCACATGCCAGCTTTGTGGCCATAGGACAGGCTGAGCTCCTGTTCCACGGACTGGATCCGACTCTCTACCCTGGGCTGCCTGAGACACACCAGCCCATGAGAAGTGGCAGTAAGGCCCAGTCAGGTGAAAGGAGACCATTTAACTCCCAGAGGAACCATCTTCCCAAGTCCACCTGGCAGATGAGTGAGGGAGCTTCCATCTCTCGCCCTGACAAACCCCTGGCCCCCAGTGGCCTGACCCACCCCGAAGCCCACAGGAGTCGGAAAAAGCAGCACTTACCATAGGCTGTCCAGGGTCTGAAAACTTCACCTTAATATCCTGCAGGTGTTTCAAGATTGGTTCATCGTATTCCTAACCACAAAGAGAACAAAGGCTTTCAACATGAATTAAATACACCATGCATCTAACTGTTAGCACAGTGCATGTTCATGGATGTTGGACAATTAGCCTCACTGAAATTCTGTCCTTGCCAAGCAATAATTTCCAGGAACTCACCCCAATTTTGCTCACTGCTACAGTCTCAGAGTGGCAAGAACAGGGAACAGAAGTGAGTTGCCATCTTTCTCTGGCATAGAACATCAGTACTACCATCAATGCCAGGTAAGAAGGCCACTGCTGGGAAGCACCCCCTGCTCCTGCCCACCTCCACGCCACCAACTAAGTAGTCAGAGCCTGCGACTTCAACACTCTACAGGGATCAAAGCATGGGGTCTGGAGAAAGAGACGGTCAGACCAGCTACTGAGTATGGTGGCCAATACACACCCTCTTGTGACAAATGACTATCCCAAATCCACAACACACATACAGTTAACCTATAGTCACTTTTTTTAAAAAAGGAGGTACCAGGGATTGAACCTAGAACCTTGTACAAGGGAAAGAGACGCTCAACCACTGAGCTACATCTATTTTCCCCAATACAGTCACCTTTTCAAGACTACTTATTGAATGTGCCATAAACATCACTTGCACACACTACACAAGGGCTTATAGCAATGGCTACATGTTTTTACAAATGACCATTTAAACTCGTAAGTTTGCCAATATCGTAGTTTTAGAACTCAAGTGAGAAAAGTCAGAAAAGGAATTAAAAGATGAATTCTAGTCATCGCATTAGTTAAAGGTGCTGCAATCTGTGAAATGGAGTTATTTCTTCACTCCTCAAGTATGGGACTAGACTGGAGACTTTTGTTGTTGTTTAGGTTTCATTAAGTTTTAACAACTGAATTGTGTTAATGATCTACTTTCCAATTTTAAGTTCTTCTGAAATTATATGAAAACAAAATAAAAAACAGCAACAACAAAACAACACCCAGCAAGTCTCTAGACAAGAAATAACCCGAAGGTGTTCTTGGTTTGCTTTTAAAGAAGGCCTCAGCTGTGAGACCGCACGCCCTCCGTTCCAGACCTGGAAAGCCCTTGGCGCTAATACCCGACACAGGACTGACTAGGTGCATATACCAGGCTTGCAGCTGCCTCAAGGAATATTAGCACCAGTATGGTTTCTAAATATGTGGTGCTGGGATCTTAACGCATCCCACTCAAGGAAGTAGTTTTAGTAACTTTCCAAAATTCACCATATAACCATTAGGTTCTTAATTTTCTCAACCAGTCATGTACTTGGATGGCTGAGAATTCCTATGTGCCTCAGAACATAAGGCAGCATCCAACACTTAGCAGGCATGAAAAATTAAGGGTCCAGAGTCACAACACTAGAAACATCTTAGGGACGCTCCCCATAGAACTGCGACCCCCAATTTTCAAAATTCTACTTGCAGGGATGTATCTTGACTATTCCCAAATGTAAAACCAAAAGGACCTGGAATCAACCCTGTCTTAGGGATTTACTATTTGTACAAAAAGGCAGTGACATTTCCTTTCTCCCTCTCCATACTAAATACTCCACTCTTCTCTTGACAGCAGCCAGATGAATCCCTGCATTACTAAGTACCTGACTGGGCAAGGAGGTGTCCAGGAAGAAAAGTACTCCTGACAGCCAGATGACCTAGTCATCAAGTCATCAGGTCCTTAATCCTGGCACCAAAACAAAAAAACATACACAAAAAACAAAAACAAAACAAACTCAGGGGTGGGGGTGGGGGTGGGGGTTGGGGCTTGCACGAAACAGACCCACTCCCTCTATCTAGTTCACAGCCCTGCAGCTCACTCCAAGGACCCTCGGCATTCTCTGGAGGCGAGATGGAAGTGCAGCAACTCAGGCCTACCCAGACCGACCTTATCAAACCAGAACCTACATTTCCATGGAAGTCCCAGCACACCCAAATACCTGATCGAGTCTGAGAAGCACTAATTGAAACAAGTCTTAGGGGGGTGGATGTGGCTCGAGTACTGGAGCCTGCCACGTGGAGGGCTTGGGTTTGATCCCTGGGCCTCCTGGTGGGGGGAGGGGAGAAGGCATGCCCACACGGGTGCCCACGTGGGAGGTTGGTGCCCTGTGCAGGTGAGTCGGGCAACGGGATGATGACACGTTGGGGGATAGACAGGGAGAGTCAAGGTGGGGCACAGTGGAGACCAGGAGCTGAGGTGGGGCAGATGATGGGAAGCCTCTCTCCCCATCAGGGGTCTCTGGGATCAAGTCCCAGTGAATCCTAGAGGAGAAAAGGTGAGGGGAGATGACAACACAGACAGCAGGGGCAGCAGGGCGGGAGAAGAGAAAGGGGGAAAATGGATGAGTGATAAATCTTAAAAAAAAGAAAAAAGAAGACGGCCTCTTCATCTTCCCCCTCTGGAACAGGTATTCAACCCTTACAGCATGAGACTCACTTGAGGAGCTTTAAAAAGCATGGTTACCTTACCTCTTCACCCCCAAAAGTCTCATGACCTGGTTTGGGGGTGGGGAGCACTGATACTGCTATTTATTTTTTTACAAGTTTTGCAGGTGATTCTAATACACAGTTGAGGGTGAAAGTCCAGCTCTGATACTTACGATTCAATTTTTCTAACCAATTTCTGGTCTAGTTTTCTAAAATCCCACCCTTTTAAAAGGAAAAGGAAGCTCCAATCAGGAAAACTGATGCTATACTAAGCTGTATATTTTTGTTGTTTCCTTAGTTTTGAAGAAGAAGAAAAAATATTTCATTCATTTTACTTTTTCTTAAATTCTGGGTTAGAACAGATGATAAACCTTAAACAAGGTAGGAGAGGTGGCAATGTGGTAAACTTGTGAAAACCACTTAAACTGTATTTGTAAAATCATACGTAGATAGCTGTGTTGCAGCTATCTGCATGCAAACAAGCTGCTGTGTTCTGTATGAGAAACACCCTGCCAGTGCAGCCCTTCTCAGTGGATTTCTGAGCAATTATAACAACCAAGACAGTGAGTCAGCCCATGAGACTTAGGGCAGGACTTACCTATCTAGGGACCTCCACTAGGTCTCAGTCTAGGGAAAGTCAAACTGCTTTTAAGTGGCTCACCCTTTCATTATACAAAGGCAAGACAAAAATAAAGGCTGGCTTTTCCTTTTCTTGTGAACAGGCTTTTTCAAGGAAAATGATCAGAAAATATTACCCAATTATTATATAATTATGTGACTAACAAGTTGGCATGACAAATCCATTTAGTTTAAAAATCATTTTATCATATATCTATCTTTTTAAAAAAATGCAATTAAATTTAAAAAAAAATCAATTAACTGGGGAGCTGATGTAGCTCAGAAGTTGAGCGCCAGCTTTCTCCATACAAGGCCCCGGATTCAATCCTCAGCCCCGGTACCTCAAAAATCAATGAACTGAGATGCATAAATAAGCATGAATGTGTATGCATACATGTACACACATTTGTTCCTCCTTCAAAATTAACTCCTCCACTCCTGTTCCCTTAGTCCTCACTTTCCCGCTTATTCCCTCCCATCCTCAGGTAGAAAAGGGAACTAATGGGCTCTCGGGGTTAAGGTCACATCCTATCTGTCAAGTAATGCCACAGCCCCTGATCACTTCAAGGAGCGATCTCCCATTCTGGCCTACGTTCAGAGCTGCCAGCTTTCCCACAGCAGGTGTTAGCCTTGAACTGCAACCACACCAAACTTCCCTGTGAGGACCTACTTCAGCAGGTTCCCGGCCACAGAGAGTGCCTTCCCACCCACTTTGGACATGTTAAGTAGATCAAAGACAAATAATTGTACGAGACAGAAATCTCTCTACCAGGGGTAACTTGATTACCTGTACTAATTCACTTAGCATATCGACATTTCTAAAGATGGTAAACCAGAACTCCGGAATTCCTTTGGGATTTGGTTCTTCTGCAGTTGCAGCTTCCTTTTCTGCTAGGACTACTTTATTTTTCATGTCTCCCTAAAAATTAAAAATGTAAAACAGAATATTTACCACAAGAAACAAATTTATAAATCACTCAACGGCTTATAATGGATTAATTTTAGAATCCTGCACAAGCCTCAAACACCCATCTTTTGTGAGTGGGTATCTTCAAAGCCACAGTGCACACCCCTGCAATTTTAAATTGTTAACAAGAAAAAAAGCATTAAGGCACAACACATTCAGATGTGGGTCCAATACGTCATTTTACATCAAGCAATAAAGAAGCTGAAGAGCTGGTAAAGCATTCAACCTGGGAAAGGCTGCCAGGTGCCTGGCACAGGGGAAGCCACCGCAAGAGGGCTTCCCCACTGCCAGATGCAGCCTGCAAGCCTCTAAATGACAATGACCAGACATGATTCCAAATATGTCAAAATTACATCATGGGTAGGGAATTTTTTTTTCCTTCTGGAATAAGGAAAATGTTCTAAAATTTACTGAGGCAAGGACAGTACAACCCTGTGATTAAACTGTACACTTTGGATGGAGTGTACAAGGCGTGACTGCACAACAGTGACCCATGTGGTGGATGATGGACTTGGTTAACAGAATATGACAGTGTTCTCTCATGAACCATGACACTGTACTATACTTACGCATGGTGTTAGTAACGGGGTGTATGGGAAAAATACACCAAATGTAAGCTAAGAACCATAGTTAGCAATAATACCTTAATGATATTCTTTCATAATTTGTAGCAAATGTTCCACAACAATGCAAAGTGTTGGTGGTGGGGTCATGTATGGGAATTTGCATTTTATACAGGATTGTTTCATGAGCTCAAAATTTTGCTGATTAACCAAAATAACTTATTTAGGGGGAAAAATTCAGTACAAGGATAGGCAGTTTCATTTGAACAAGATCCTGACCTCTGATTAAAATTTGGGGGAAAAAAGGAAGTTGAAGTCAAAAATAACTGCAGCATCAGTATCTCAGCAACAAGAAATTGCCGAGCAACTTCTATGTCTAACTAAAAGGAAGCAGCTTATAAATTTCAGTACATAAATAGCATAGCATTAGGAGCAGTGCCTAGGAGAGCTACAAAGCAGCAGGTGGGAAGTCTTTTATGACGTAGTGACCCCAGTGAAAAGGTCAAACAAAGGGGATTAAATACAATCCCAATGTCAAAGGGAGGGTTATGACAAAATGATCACAGTCAGGTAATTTTTAACAAAAGGAGATTTTTCTTGGGCAATAAACTCACACCCTGGCTTAAACAGAGCCTGGTTCCACATATTTTAAAAACATCAAAACCACATCTGGCTACCAATATTAATACTTTTTAAAAATGCCTTAGAAGTTAATACTATATAGGATAAAAACTATTTGTCTCCCACGTATAAAATCAGACTGACAAAGTCAGTCTGGTATTATTTTGGGAATTTCTATGGCACTGGAATGGAACTCATCACCAGTTAAGGGCTGTTGACAGGTTACGAACAGTGCACACAATCACCCCGACCATCAGTCACTTACCAGTGTTAAGTGGCTAAGGATATTTCATTAAGCACTCCACTTCCCTGTGACTGGCTGTAGCAGTTTGGTATTATTTATGAATTCCAAAAAAGATATTTGATTACGTTTGTAAACTGGTCTCTTCCCCTGGGCATGATACTCTTTGATTGTATTAGATTCAGCTGAGACATCTTTGATTACATTATGTTAAGATTAGGACTTTGATTCGACCACATCATTAGAGTGTGCAGGCTTGAGTCCCCACCCCTTGGTGGGCTGATAAAACAGACTCACACCGAAGTAGACACACAGAGAGGAGCACAGAGGAAGAGAGAGCTCATGAGACACAGAGGCCCCCGGGGAAGAGAGATAAGCCTGATAGTCTGCTGAACCCTTGCAGAAATCACCTGCCATCTTGCTTCAACACATGGCAAATGACTTTGGGTAAGAAAGTACCTCTGTCTTATGATACCTTGACTTGGACTCTTTAGGGGTTTGTGACTGTAAGCTTCTATCCCAAATAAATACCCTTAAAAAAAGCCAAAGGAGTTCTGATACTTGCATCAGCACCCCTTTGGCTGGCTGACAGTGGCAATCTGCGAGCAGGATTGGAATAATGTTCTCAATGCCAAACTGTGCCACGCCCTTGCCACCCTCCTCACGGCAACTTTCCCAACCTGTCAGCCACCATGAACACAAGTGCACATTTCCCCTTGCTGCCCTTTGCTTTCTCCGGGCCTATAACTTTGATGCCTTAGCTTTGGGTCACCTGATTCCCACCTCCATGTACTTCTGCCCACAGTGCTACAGAGGCTAGGGCAGGGCTGTTGGCACCACCTTGACCTGTAGCACTGAGGCAGTGCCTGGTGCCGATGGTCAGAGTAGACACCTACCTGCACCAAACCTAATGACTAGGTAGGAGCACTTTCTTCTCTTTTAAATTATACTGATCATTAAAAAACTTAAAAAATGTTTCTCATTCTAATGGTGTTAGAATGCAGATTACTTTTTTTTAAAAAAGAAACTTACAGCCAATTTGTCCTCTTCTTCATTTTCACTGTGCCACTCCGATTCAGCATCTGTCGGCTCAACGTCACCCATGATGAACTCCCTTCTCTACAGGAAAATGGGACCTTGTTAGAATGACAAGTGTGGACACTCAAGAGTTAAGATAATGAGTCTATAAGTAACTCCCATGAAAGGACTATGAAAACCAGACTCTTAAAAAAAACTTGAAAAAAAAAAAAAAACCCTGCCATTTTAAGATTCTAAGTTTTGGGGTTTTAAGAAAAACATTAAGTGATTCACTAAAAAAAAAAAATTAAAAATCACAACATGTATTAATTAAATTTACTACTAGACCTCCCTACCTTGTCAAAGAGAGGCTGGTATAGTGCTGCGTACTTTCTTTCCAAGTCATGAACCTCTTCATAGAACTTGGCTTCTATATGAGCACATTTCACCTGAAGTTGTTTCAATGCATTAATTCTTCTTTTTACTGCTTTAGGTAAACTGAAAGATGGAATAAAAAAGACAATATCCTTAAGTCTGCAACATAAGGCAGCTACTTTTTGATTTTATTGAAATAAACTTATGTTAACACAGAATTAACTTTTCTATTAAAAAGATCATTTAAAAACCCTGAAGGACAAATACTCCAAGAGAAAAAAAGCAAAGGAAGGGGAGTAAGCGGAAAAGGTAATTCACAAAAGAAACATCACAAATTGGTTAAGCATGAAAGGCTCAACCTTGGAAAAGCTCTAAAAGAATGCAAATTTAAAAGAACTGCCATCTTTTCTCACAAAACTGGCCAGGAAAAAACAAACAAAAAAAACAAAACCCACTGCTGATGAGGCTGAGAACAGAAGCCCTAAAATCGACTTGTCTTTCTTGAGAGCAAACAAAAGCCTTCAAAGTGGTCATCATCCAGTAATCTCACTGAGGACTTCCTTAGCTCTCACTGCTTTTCTACATTTAAAAGAATATTTTAGTTTGCATGGATTACAATGAGAAACAGAAGGGAAAAAACCCTTTTCACACCCATCAAAATTATTTGTTGAAGGGGGAGTGGATGTGGCTCAAGCAACTGGGCATCTGCCTCCTACATGGGCAGTCCTGGGTTCAGTTCCCAGGGCCTCCTAAGAGAAGACGAGCAGACACAGAGAGCACACACAAACAGAAACAAAGAGCAGACCATGGGTGTAAACAACTGGGGAGTGGGGGTAAATACATAAACAAATCTTCAAAAAAATTTGTTGAAAATAAATCACATGGTCAGAATCATGTGGATGGATATCTGTTAAAGAACAAATTCTGGGCCTCGTCATAGACCCACACACCCAGCCAGCCAGCCGGCCAGCGTTGGCATAGGGTCCCCAGCCTGTGCTTTACCCTCTGACACTGTATCTCTTTTCTGTATTAATTACAGAATTTAAATTTAATTTTTCAAATCTTCCTAATGGACTGAAAATAAAAGCACTACAGGGAGCAGATGTGACTCAAGCAGTTGAGTGCCTGCTTCCTGCATGGGAGGTCCCAGATTCAGTTCCCAGAGCCTCCTAAAAACAAAAAGCAAAACAAATGAAAAAAAAAACAAAAAACAAAAAAAAAACAACCCAGGGGAGCTGATGTGGCTCAGTAGTTGAGCAATGGCTTCGCGGCCACAGGTACATCAAAACAAAACAAAACAAAACAAGAGAGAAAAACCCAAAAACACCAGGCACTGAATGCTACCGCCACTCGCCGCGTGGCTGGGGACCTTGGTAATTCTCAACTCTTGCCACACCTACTCAACATCATCACCATCTCCACTGAGTTAATCTTCAAAAATTTTCCCCTCAAGTAAATCTCCCAGAGAACTTCTAAAGAGGCAAAGCAAACCCCAGGAGACATCTAGCAGCCTGAGTGGGGGCAGTGAAACCAGGGGAGAGGAGGCATTCTCGAAGACCAGGCCCTGACCTGAATGGAAGCCAGAACAGCAACAGTCCATCCTTCCCAAAAGGAAGCAGCTGGGCCCCAGGGAGGGGCGGCCACACCACTTTGGCTGAGCAGTGCCACAGAATGGAGACCTCTTAAAAGCAGCAGCCCGGGATACAGCATGCAGAGGAGGCAGGAGAGATGCTCTCAGCCAACCCAGGAGTGGGGAGGATGGAAAACTTCCTGTCCCTCTGCCTGGCATGTCTTTCCCCCTGCTATCCCCTGCTTGTCCCCACCAACCCAGGTTATATCACAGTACTCTCTAGCCCCCGCAGGCTGGCACTATGTGCTCATCTACTACACGGCTTAACATGCCGCTTTCCTCTTCCACGTGTTTGTACCCCTCCACCAGGCAGGTTCTGCACCTGAGGACAGGGACAGCTTCACTTATCTTTGGAAAGCCATTGCCTGGCACTCAGAAGACAATGTCTGTTGAATGAAAACTTCATTTATTCCTACTCAACAGAACTGGAGAACCGTTTTTTCTATTTTTCTCATTTTAAAGACCCATCAAGTTTTATTCATAGCATCCTTACGTTTCAATGTAGCTTGAAGGAGTGTGAGAGACATTTTCAAGTCGTTCCTGTAAAGCTGCCAAAACTTGAGGGTTCTGCATCACCTGATCTGTGAGTTTTTCTATGAAGTTAAAAACAAGGCCAAAAATATTTCAATATGCTCACCACAGAACAGAATTGAAAAAAGCACCAACACATATAGCTACTTAGCTTTGCCCATCTATTTTAACTTCTAGATATACTGCCAGTGCCTTCTTAGAAACGTTTCAACAATATTCTGAATGCTTTTTTTTTTTCAGGCAGTACCAGAGTTTGAACCCAGGACCTCGTACATGTGAAGTGCTCCATTGAATGTATTTTAAAAGCACCTGATACTCCATGGGGCTGAGTCGCATGGCCAGTGCAGTGCTTGCCAACTGAGTGGGCAGTTACAGGACTATCCATGTTTTCACCTGTAGCTAAGGCCAATTCTCACAACTGAGGATGTCACCAATTTCTAAAGCCCAGGCGGTACCTTTCCTGTTGTTAGCTCACCTCACTCCCTTCGTCCCATGTAGTGTCCAGAAGTCAAGGACAAGAAGGAGATTATTTCCTTAGAGTGAAAAGCCTTCCACCTATCCTCTAGCCAAACAGTACGGACCTCAGTGGCAGAGAACCCCAAATACATCACAATCTCCCCAGAATTTCTGCTCATGTGCCTATGTTCACCCAGAATGCCCTCTGCCCAGTCAACTACAAAGTACTTTTTGAAATATATTTTTAATTTATTTTTAAAAGATATAATGTACTTTTTTTTTAAAAAAAAGATTTATTTATTTATTTAATTTCCCCCCCTCCCCTGGTTGTCTGTTCTTGGTGTCTGTTTGCTGCGTCTTGTTTCTTTGTCCGCTTCTGCTGTCGTCAGCGGCACGGGAAGTGTGGGCGGCGCCATTCCTCGGCAGGCTGCTCTTTTTTTTTTTCACGCTGGGCGGCTTTCCTCACGGGCGCACTCCTTGCGCGTGGGGCTCCCCCACGCGGGGGACACCCTTGCGTGGCACGGCACTCCTTGCGCGTATCAGCGCTGCGCATGGCCAGCTCCACACGGGTCAAGGAGGCCCGGGGTTTGAACCGCAGACCTCCCATATGGTAGACGGACGCCCTAACCACTGGGCCAAAGTCCGTTTCCCTATAATGTACTTTTGATCCAGCTCAAAACCCAGTTTCCCCACAAAGAACCCTGCTTGCCCCAACCCCAAAGCCAAATCACGTCCTTCGTTGTGACACCTTTACCTTTTAAATCCATTTACACTGAACTTGCCTCATCAACTGGTTTGTGGCTTGAAGCCTGATTCCCAAAAACAAGACACTGCACAGCAGCAAACATCCTTTAATTGCATATGATTACGAAGCACACAATGCCTGTGTGTGGCAGCCAAGTGAGAGTCCCTCTATTTACACTGTACTGGAATCCAAACTTGGCACCCTCACTGTACCCAAAAGGTGGTACCCTGAATGCTACAAACAAAACATTAAAATACTAAAATTAAGCACTGCGTGTATTTTTGATATATAAAACTGTACAGCTACAAAGCTGTATGTCAACATATAACATGTAAACACTGTATGTGCACACACATACATGCATGCACACACACCTCCTCTTAGTTCAGTCCCCTGAAATGGTCTAGAAATGATGAGACCCCAGGAGCTATGAACACACCTAATGCCTTTATTTTGGTTTCTAATTTCCCCACTAAAAAAAACCAAGGCCTCTTGGATAAATGGTGAATTCCAGGTCTAGAACAAGGAAAGCTTCAAAGTGAAATGGAAGATGGTACTGTGCCAGAACGCAAGAAAGCAGTCAGACGCGGGATGGGAACAAGTCAAAAGGACACTGAGTCTATCTTCAAAGAACTCCCACTAGCCAAACGGGACAGTCTGCATACCAAAAAAGAGGAGAGGAGCTAAATGATAATATATCCAATAAAAAATAATCTGAGTCCATAGTGACACACAAAAAAAAGATGGGGAAAAGCTGTTAAGACTTTAATATACATAATATGTAGGAGTGACAATTAGAAAAACACCCATTTGCGACCACCAATGTCATAGTGACTCAAGAAACGATGACCTTAAAAAAATGAATAAATAATTTAAAAAAAAAAAAAAAAAGAAAAAAGAAACGATGACCAATGGATGCCAAAACCACCATGTGCAAGTATGTTGGAGAGAGGCTATTCAGACAGCACCTCACACATCACCTATCCCCAAAGCCTTGACCAGAAGAGCTGGCAGATGCTATCGTGAGCAAGGAACAGAACAGAGTACCCCGACAGGGGCCTGGCTGCCAACATACCCCTGTGCCATAGCACCCCTATCGCCTTTACTGCCAAAGACGCTTCCGCAACTCTACTCAGGAGACAAAGAGACCCAACTGTGGCCTCTATAAAATAACTGTGCTCTGGGGCCTTCTGAAAAAGCCATGGAAAAAAATGTGGGAGGATGGTTTTAGAAAAAAGGACAAAGAACAAAACGTCCCGCCTAATCCCTGACCAGGTCCCAGACTGCACGTGGGGTGCAGTTTTAAAGGCAGTGCTGAGAAAACCAAGGCAAGGAGAAGCCCACGCCTGGACGTGAAACAACAGCATTAGTATGACAAAATGATGAGCTATCTGGGATTTGCTTCAAAATAATCTCGAGGTTGGTATACATGAAACAAGACTGGCCCCTTGTTAATAAGCATTAAGATGGAAGGATGGGCAAGTGCCAGGAGGTTCACTCTGCTACTCTCTTCATTTTGTAGGTTTCAATTTCCTATAATAAATTTTGATTTAAAACTGAGACACTGATTTTCATTTTAATTACTTAAACTTTCCTAAAATCTAGGAAGTACAGTCAGGCTTTACTTTTATTATGCTTATAGAAGGGGGGTGGGGTGACCCACCCAGGCAAACTCTTCAACTGTCAACTTAGCACCCTTCTGTGCTCTGCACTTACCTTTATTATTTGCATTTTTAGCAGCTTCCAAGGAATCTGAAGGAACACCATCTGAAAAACTAAAACAATGTTTAAAAAGTAATTCTATGAAGAAACTTCCAAAGACAAAATAGCATTTCCATCTTGAACACTAAAGGGCCTTCAGCTTTGGGAGGAAGAGAACCACTGAGGAGCCTTGCGTGTTAGCTAAGCAACACTTTCCTCTATGTTATTTAAAAGAAAGCCATTCTACCACCTAACCCCTCACACACCTGTCACCCTCCATAATTCATTCCCAACTCTTAGGTCGTTTTCCTCAAAATATTCATTCCCAGCCCTCAAACTAAACAAACAAAACACCTTCACTGTTCAGTCAGCTGCTAATCTGATCAAAGAAAGCAGCCTCAACAAGCTGTTGGGGAACAGACTCATAGTGGCTCTGAGGCCGTAAGACAAGGTCTCTAAAAAAAATCAAACTTGACAAAAACAGTTTTCCCAGATGCCTGGACACACTGCTCCAGCAAAAGAAAACTTTATCAAACAATATACACACCAAATGTGAGGAGGAGGAACCCACTGCACTGACCTTCAGAATCCACAGCAAGACAAACTCTTTCATAGTGTCCTGTGTGGTCCAAGTGTGTCATGAGCTAGCAAGTCCCGTAGGACTTCATGCCCTGGGGGTGAGAGGCTGAGAAAAGAGCCTTTCCAGCACAGGTAGACCTCAAAAAAATCTGAAGCAATTTCTCCATGGCAGCCAGTGGCAAGAGCATGAAGAGGCTTTACATTTGATTGTTAGGATGCTTACTGAGGTGTGGCTTGGCTCTTGCTTACCAACGAAATTTTAACAGCTCAATAAAGTCCATTTTGGCTTACCTGTTATCTGCCATCTGAATGGTTTTATCCCCTACAAATCAAAAAAAAAAAGGCATCACAATTAATTCCCCTAAATGGTCAGGAATATTAACACATACATTTTAACAGTGGTCATCTATAGGGGATGGGTATCGAGGAGGGTACTTTGTGGGATGATTTCAAATGTCCTAGATTTTGACTGGGGAATTGGTAACTTGGATGTATGCATTTGTCAAAACTTATCAAATCAATACAACATCTGTACATTTTCACTGTGTGCAAATTTCACCTCATAAAAACTCATTCTTTATAATTTCTCTTAGCACAAAAATGCTCAGATTTCAGAATAAGGATAATCTATTCTAGTCTGCCGTCTGTGATTTTAGCAACAGGGATAGATACATGCACTAGCTCAATTATTTTAGCACAATCCAAAGTACTTACTCCTATTTACAGTCTTTCCAACTGCTACTCAAAGGATGATTTCTATTTTTTCACTTGTTCATTCTGTATCTTTTATTACTTCTACAGCAAAGTATTTTTGTACAAGAAATTTTATGTAACATACTCAGTGTGATCCCACTTTTTAAAGACACATATAAAATGATTCTCTCTAGATGGTGGAATGAGATGACTTTCTACTTATAAATAGTAAGATGGGTTCTAGGGCATTTACTTTTTAAAAAAAAACTTGATATAAATAAAACTTCAAAGCCCAACCCAACTACATCAACTAAGGGCCTCACATAAAAATCCTGAAATGCAAAATAAAACTGAAGTTTGGTTATAAAGCTCCTTACTCTCGTAAGAATTAAATATCCTTCAGGGCCTCTTTGGGAACTGATGAGGTACAAATGTTTTGTATTTAATTCTCAAGCTCCTCTCTTTTGCTTAAATGTATATAGCTGCAATAACAGTATACTCAAGTTTATATTCTGCTTTCACACACTATAAATGTCAAGAGCAAGAGAGACATCTTCATAATATGATGACAACATTCTAAATACTAACAGTTAGTATTTACCAGTTGTTAAATACTAAGGTTTTAAAAAATTTTATTATATATCTTTGATAACATATCTATGAACATATCTTTGGGGGGGGAGTCTAAGAACTATTTTTTTACACAGCTTCCTGCAAGGAGTTATTTTAGGTTAAAAGTGAAATGGAAGCTAATGTGGCTCAAGCAACTGAGGTCCTGCCTAGCACATGTAAGGTCCTGGGTTCAGCTTCTGGTGCCTCCTAAAGAAGACAAGCAAGACAGCAACTTGATGCAACAGGCTGGCACAGCAAGCTGACACAACAAGACGATGACACAACAAAGGGACACAGAGAGGAAAACACAATGAGAGATGCAACAAAGCAGGGAGCAGAGGTGGCTCAGGTGATTTGGTGCCTCCCTCCCACATGGGAGGTCCCAGATTTGGTCACAGTGCCTCCAAACAGTCAAGAAGGATACAACAGATAGACATAGTAAATGGAAACAATGCGGTGATGGGCTGAGAAGGGTGGGGGATAAATCTTTTAAAAAGTGCAATGGTGTGATTTCTGGGTCAAAGAGTGTGAATGGATCCTGACACATACTGCTGAACTGGTTACCAGCTGACATCAACTCTAGTTTGGTTGAGTAACTGGAGCTCTCCATTGCCTCACAAGCACATTTAACCGCACTCTTTATAGACTACACACACACACAGTGCTGGGAGGAGCCTGCCACCCTGGAAGCAGTGATCACTACCAGTTTAATAAGTCAACTCGTTTTCCCCACCTAGTCAAAAATACCTGGAAAACATCATCACTTCCACACTTCCTATACTAGCAAGGGACCTATGCACCAGGCACTTTCACACATTGTACAGGAACGGCTCAGGAAGGAGAAATACCCAATTTAGGGTCACACTGCTAGTAAGATGTGGATTTGGGATTCAAATCCAGATCCTCTGACTTTTCCATACCACCACCACCCACTTCATTTCTTGTTGCTTCTCTCTGCTCAATTAAGATTAAAAAAAAAAAAAGGGCTGGAATAGACGACAAGCAACACTCAGCAAGGCTAAGAATTCTGCAGTCCCAAGAAATCCACTTTGCCTAGAAGAACGAGTGTAAGTGTGAAAAATATTCTTCATCTGTCTTGTCCACTATGGCTTCCCAGAGTCTGTAACAGCTCCTGGCATAAGCAAAATTATCAGTGGAAAGAATAAGTGCCTTATGTCAGGATAGAGACCAAAGTGGTTCCTTTTTTCCATGGAAAGAGACATCAAGTTAACAGATTCCATCGATACAATGAGTCACTTAATTTTTATCTATACAAAGGCTCGTGTTATCTAATATCATTTTTGGTGACAGGATGGCAAAGCAGTTAAGTTAAACTTGACATAATATTGTTTAAAAAAGAAAAAAAAAGAAGTGCAGAACTGACACCAGAAAGAAACTAATTAATGAATTTAAACAGTGAGAAAAAAAATAATTTAGAGGGCTAAAAAATAAACCCAGAACCAAGGAGACACAATAAACCACCCGGCCATGATCTGAGTTTGAATCTCATCGCTCTCAATTCCTGGCTAAGTAATCACGAGTAATTTCTTCTGTTCCTGTGTCTCATCCTCCATCAAGACTATGCCTACCAGACAGGCTGTGGTAAAAAGAAAGTAGCATACAGAAAGAGCCAAGTACACAGCAGTACTCCGTTTCCCTATTCACATCCAGATCTAACAAATTGTATAGTGTATTCAACCTTTTGCTTGATGTGAAACCAACAGTGAGTTCCTATAAACACTGACCCCTTTATGTAAGGGAAATGTAAAGTGGAGACATTATAAACAGCTGGAGTTAAATTACCGAAGTTTCACCATCACAAACACAGCCTTTGTTTACTACGTTTAGCAATTCTGAAGACTGTTCAAATAGAAAGTTATCACAAAGCAACAACAACAAAAAAAATCACAAAAATATAACAAACAAAAATAACATAAAAAGTTATAAGGAGTACCTAATCTACAGAGTTGAGGAAAAAAACATTTGCTTTAAATTTTGGTATGATGAGTTTAATATTAGTTTTATAAAACAATGTCCCAAGGAAAGTTCTCCCACTCCTAAAATGCAATCAAGTCAAAATATGAAAGGGACACCAGGCAAAAGAATATTCTCTATTCTCACAATTCAGCAGTTTGTTTCATTCCCAGGACCCTAAACACCGACCTATTCTACAATTTTAAATTTGGATTGGCAGGCAAATTTCCGTGATTACACAAACGAATGTTCTGCTTTTATTGATATGACACCTAACAATTTTATTTACAGAATAATTTCTTTTTACTCTAGACAAAAAAAATTGTTTCCATAGAAAAACAAAATTTTAATTTTTGTAGTAAATTATCCAATGTAAGCTTAAATTCCTGGGAAGCAGATATACCTCAAGTGATTAGGTCCCGTCTACCATATAGGAGGTCCCGGGTTTGATCTCCAGGGCTCCTGGCGGAGGCAAACTGGCTCACGCGGAGAACTGGTGCAGCAAGATGGCACAACAAAGAGAGACACAAAGGAGGGACAATAAGAGATGCAGGAGACCCAGGAGCTGAGGTGGCACAAGAGATTTAGCACCTCTCTCTCACTCCAGAATGTCCCAGGATCAGTTCCTGGTTGCTGCCTACAGGGAAGACAAGCAGACACAGAAGGATGCACAGTGAATGGACACAGAGAGCAGACAGTGAGTGTAAAATGAGGGGGCAGGGGGAGGCACATAATTAAATCTTTTAAAAAAGTTTAATTTCCTAATTTTTCACTGACAACATTTAGTACGTAGCTAGAGTAACCACATAATTTTAAATCAGGCCACTCTGAGAAAAAAAAGAAGTTGCGGGGTACGGTCACCCTGCAAAGCATCTTAATTTCTACACATTAATTATATCAGGGGTGAATTTTGATATATATCTGAATTATACCAGAGCTCCACAAACTCTGCAGCCTAGGTTGGTTCAGCCAAACCCTCAGGAGCCCTCCATGAGGGTGTACTAGGACCGGGGCCCGAGGTGCAGAGGAACAGTCTACTTCAAAGCGTGACCCTGGGGACATCCACACGGGGGGTGGGGGGGGCTCCCACATCCTGGTTAACACAGGGAGCCTGGGACAGCCCAGTCTCCTCATTGGTTCAGACCAGCTGCCTCCAGAAGCAGCCCATCTGCATAAACCTAGTACTAGGTATTTGGTTAACTGTGTTGGATTAACTGGACCAGCAGGGAGGTGGAAACATATCCTAAAGTAAGCAACCAAATAACTTATGTAAGTTCCAAATTAATGGAAACTTTTCTTGTTAAACAACATGTGCTTCATTTATACTTGTAATCTCCTAGCAGTTAAAAAAAAAAAAAAGTTGTCTAAATCCCAAATACATACTGTAGTCCTTAATTTGGATTAAAATTGGTTTCCATCAGATTTAAGGTATCAGTTCTTCATCAAAACTTCCCTAACCCCCAACAGGTTCATCTGAGATATAGATACACTCCCTCTTTTGGCATTTATCCAAGTTTAATTAAAAAAAATCACATCCAAATGCTTACGGCTGAACTAAGATCGGCAAATAGAGAGCACTGAAGCTGGGTCACAGGCATGCAGGTCACTACTTGCGCTGATGTCTGGAAGTCGTCATCATAACTGCCCAGCAGAGGTGGCCACAAATCTCTGCCTAATGAATATGTTCCCGTGGAATGGGCATCGGCCTGGTATGACCTGCACACAGCACTGGGCACAGGGACCACCCCAGCCATTCCTCAGACGTGCCTGCTTACAAGGTCTACTGAAATAAATGCCCCCCCACACACACACACAACAGGGGACCATCTTTCTTCAGAGACTTGCAGGAGCTGAGCCCTCAGCTTTCAGGAAGTAAAAATGGCCTTTCCTCAACCAAAAGCCTCCACCTTCCTTCAAGGCACATGGCCCCTTCTCTCCTCACCTCCCACTCACTCTCTGATTTAATTCTCAGGACCAGACTGAATGAGGCAAACACCTGGAAAGCTTTCTTATTCCTGTATTTAAAGATCCTGTCACCTTCCTGGCAAGGCTTTCTCCCCCCACTCTATTTAAAACTGGAAGGCCCAAACTCTTCCTTCCTCACTTTCCCCCTCAAAGGCAATTACTGCCAACTAACTTGTTTGTCCCCCACACCCTGGAAACAGCCCTCCAAGAGGGCAAGGCCTTCTGTTTGGCACGGTGCCATAACCCCAGGAGCCAGAACCGTGCCAGGCCCTCGGAAGGTGCTCAGAAACATTTACTCAAGGGAAAAATGAATAAATGGACATAAAGCACTGAAAGCTACTTACTGCCATACCTGGGTAAACAAGTAATATTTTAAATTATAATATTTATAACAGCATTACCTTTGTACATAAACTATTTAAACTGTAACGGTTAACCTTTCTACCAAATAAAACGGAAATCCCCTCATCCCTTTCTGAACATGCTTTTGAATAAAAAGCACAGCATATATATCTTTTAAAAAGGAGTTCCCAGGACCCAGAACTGATACTTAGTAACAAGAACTGACAGGCATATTCTAAGAGCAAATTTAATACTCTACAGTGGGTGGTCTGGTCCAGGTCAAAAAGGCCAAGGTGATAAAGCGATACTACTAAATACTCAATAAAATTTAAAATCCAATGGCAAAGTAGAGCAGCCCTGCTTTCTCCTAAGAGGGAGGGGTGGAAAACCAATGACTGCCAAATGAACACAATCCATGTTGTCACAAAAAACCTACAAACTCCAGAAAGGTCAAACACAAAATCCTTCATTATTTCCCCACCATGGTTAAGGGTTTTCAAATTAATAACAATGTGCTCAAATCCAAAGAAGAAGCTACAGAGTCCAAAAAAATTATACAATTCTAATTTAGAGATGCAAACATCAAATAAAACCACCATTTGCTCAACTCTAAGGTATCTGTGCAAAACTACAGTAGAGCCATTTCCTGTAATGATTCTGCACTGGCCATTTTCTACTTCTAAAATCACCCCAGTTGTACAAGGTCAAACCAATAAGCTCTATCAGCCTTTTACTTCGGAGGACTAAAAAGCATTTTCCTTTAAATAAACAGAAAGAAAGCAGTCCTTAGATTGTAATCTCAAACCAAAATGCCAACAAGCTCTTCCTGCTGACTTTCTCAAGTCCAGGCTGCCCACGGGGTGCCCAAGCAGGGAGCAAGTGGAGTCTACTTGCCTGCTGCCCCACATTTGATGTAGAGGTGGCCTCCTAGTCTTGTGGGAATTTAAATCACCCTCTGGCCTACAAGATGTTCTTATTCCAGTTCTTGGAAATAAAACATAAGCTTAAAAACAAACAAAAAAGTTTTTAAACTTTAACAGGAAATGCAGGACAGCCCAAAGGAAGGAAAAATACCATGAAAAGACAAATAGTTCTGAACTTCATTATGCCATTTATATATTTATATGGCATCATCTCCTCATGTGAGCATCTGCTCCAAAGAAAAAAACTGCATTTCAACCCCATCGGTCAGAGAAGTGCAGCTATCCTGAACTAATATGCTCAAGAGGGGGTACTGAACACCCCGAGAAGGCAAGGGAAATGTTTTAAAGGTTCAAGTAGATTCATGGCCTGTAATGCAATGAGAGCACATTCCATCTCCAAATACTTAATCCCTGCAACACCATGAACCAGCTCATACAGCTAAAAACCTGAGCTCCAAACATCACCACGAGGCTGATAATCGAAGGGGGAACTCACAAAGCCCAAATGCCCTAGGCAGGTTTAGTTCAGAGGATGGCTTCCTAAAATATCTGTATCCTTTTCAGAATTTAGTTTAATAAGGTTATCAAATCTGAAAACAACTGTCAGCCACAGTTCAGAATTACCTATTTTTTTGTGGCGGTCTCCTTCCTCACCTTGGGTTGTCCTGCAATTCCTGTACCGGTTTAAAAACTGTTTTGTTTTAAGCTTATATTGTATTTCCAAGAATTGTGCCAGAGAACCTAAAGAATTCAACTTCTTCAACCACTGTTCTGTATTAATTTTGGAATCCAAAGCTCAAATATTAGATATTATCTTTTAATATGCTGGCACAGATAAGTGCAGACATTTTTAAGCAGTAACACTAGTCAACCAGAAAAAAGGACTGCCAATATATGTGTAATAACAGCTATTTAAGCCAGACAGTAGAGTACTAAAATGATTCATAAAATCTTACCATGAGAGTAAAATCCAAATGAAGGTGCCCAAATAAAGGTGGAAAGGCTACTGCAGCTATAATACGAGTCCCATCTGCTACTATGATTCCGTAGGAAATTCATTTGGAAATAGTATTTTTATTGATCAAGAAAGTCTTGTCTTGGATTACTCCTTTCAAGTATTAGAGGAGAGTAATTTTAGTTTTCAAAAGATGAAAGCACATTTTTTTCTTGACCCAAAACCAGGAAGCAGACAATAAATTGAGAAAATCTGTCTTCTGGGGTTTCTTTCTCCTGCCAGCTCTACCTCAACAACTCAACCACTAGAAACTCTAGTTTTAAAACCATCTCCATCTTATTTTAAGTAACTCATTTAATCACTGGACTACCTATTCTGTCACCACCTCCCTTCCCCTGAAGTTCATTTTACGCTTGATTATTTTTGTCTTAGCAATTATTAATCCCAATCTGAAGTAATCTCCTGATTCTACTGTGCATGTGCCTAGTTTTCCACAGAATCCCCAAATTTTGATCATCTACCCTAAATCCTCATAATCTACACTTCAGTTAGGCTTACTGCAATAATCAAAATGTAATTCTCCATTAAAAGTGAAGTCTGAGAAAGCCAGTCCGGACCAAACTATCCTAATCACCTTTTTTTGGATCACAGATTCCTTTAAGAATGTGGCGAGAACAGATCTGCTTGCACATTCACCCAGACACCTAAGAGAGACAATATTAGAAACCTAAAGATTTTCAACGCTGGTATGAGAATTACTAACAGGAAAGATGAGCTGCCTTCCCCCTCCGCCCATCAGGCTTGGACTTCACTGCCAAGAATTGTGAAAGATGCAAGTCTTACCACCACCAGCAATCCTTCGCAGAGATGAACAAAAAACATTCAGAAAAGGGAGAGGTTAAAAAAAAAAAAGGTGGCTTAAACACCAGGTAAAAGTATACAAATGTGTAGGAACGTTCACGACATTAGGATGAGGTAATACTTTTCTAAAAGACTTTTACATAGTATAACAGACCTGATGCCTACCTTGACTGGGTAAGTCAAGTCCGATCAAGTTTATTCAGTACACTTAATGTGAGATGACGCAGACCAGCCCTCTGTCCAGTAGAGCACATGTTGCCCAGCAGCTCATTTTGTCTATCACGCGTCCAACAAGAGCTAGGATCAACGCAAGGTCCTTTATTCCCCTTGTCAAACAATCCCTCAACCCAAGCGAATTTCAGAAATAAAACCCCATTGTTTGCCCGGTTTGAGGCAACACCGGACATCACGATCACTCTGCAGGGGGAAAAAACCAACTCGCGTTCAGGAAACAGGGTCTTGCAACATCTCTGCACTGGAAAGGTGAAGCCCGAAAGAATCCCGCCACGTCCCGCCATCCAAACTGCCACGGTTAGGAGCGCCACAGGCCAGACTTTTGGGCCAAAGCACGTGAGCCGTGCTCGAGTTCGCGGGAGATTTGACTGCACGCGACTCGGGGCGGGAAAGAGCCTGCGTGCGGAGCCTCCGCCCCGAGGGGCGCGGGTGCGGACCCCTGGTCGCCTTCCCGAGGACCCGTTCGCCGAGGGCCGGCCCGGGCGGAGGCGCGCCCCCGAGCCAGGCCGCCCCGAGAGGCCGCCGGGGAGAACAAAGCCGCCTCCTGACCTTCGCGGTCCGCGCCGGGGAGCAGGAAGGCCGACCGGGCGGGGTGGGGGGGTGCCCACCCGCCGGGTCCCTCGCCGTCGCCCGCCACTGCCCGCCCCGGGCCGCTTCCCGGGAGGCGCGCGGGCCCCACCCCTGACCCGGGGCCGCCGAGCGGCCGCCGCGGCCTCCCGAGATGGCGCCCGGTCCCTAGGAGGCGGGCCCCGGCCCCGGCCCCGCGGACATGTCCCCGAGCGCCCCGCCCGCCCCGGCGCGCCGTTACCCGGCCCCAGACCTTGCGTCTCCGCACCTCACGCCTCCTGCGGTAGCGGCGGCGCGGCGGCTCCTCTCGCTCCGGCTGTGGCGCCGCCGAGGCCGCCAATAACGCCGCCTCCCATTGGCCGAGCTCGGCCCGTGTCCGCCCCCCCGTCGCCCTGGCTCCGCCCCTCTAGCAAGAAGGACTGCGATTGGGTAGGTGCGGCGCCGGGGCCTGCGCGTCAGCGGTGCGGGCGGCGGCCAATCCGGGGGCCGCAGGGAGGGCACCGCGCTTGGAGCGCGCCAGCCGTATGCAAATGAGGGCGTGTGAGCGCATGGGCGTGTGAGCGCATTGCCGCGCGACCGGCGCTCCTTCCGCCTCTTTAAAGGGACCCACGTGAGGGGTCCGGCGGCTCCAGCGTTGGGCAGTCGCCGGAAGCTTGCTCCGTGGGCCCTTCGCCTGGCTCCCCCATCTCCCGCGCTCCTTCCGGGCCTGCCCAGGACCGGCCCCTGGTCCTTCCGGAAGGCTGGCTGCGAGCCCCCTCGGTTCCCCCGCCGCCCGGTGCTGTTTGCCCAGGGTCCTGCCATCCCGACCGCTTTGTTCCCTCTTCTGGCGAGGCTCTCCAGTGCTCGGGGGACTCCGCTGACCGTCCAGGTCAATCCCGTTTCCTATGCCCTTTCCTCAAATTACCGGGCCCTCGTTATTAAAGCTTCGCACGTGGTGTCCCCACCGCCCAGCCCCGCACCCCATTATCAGTGGAGCTTTTCTCCTGTTCTCTCCGGTTCCTCCCTCAGGCCCCAGGTTGGATGGAGGTCACGTCCTCCTTAAGCCCCAGACCACGTGTCTCTTGGGTCCCAGCACTTGGGGGAGGCCTTCCTCTGGCCTCGGGCAGACCTGACCTGACCATGAGTGACCCTGCCTCACCAGCCCTCTTGGTCCCCTCCAACCGCCAGACAGGGGAGTGGAAGTTTAGGGAGTGCACCTGGCTCCAGGCTTCAGAATCTGTAGGAAAACATTGAGTTAAAAACAACTTGGGGGTAAGGAGGTGACGCAAGCCATTGGGCGCCTCCCTCCCACATGGGAGGTCCTGGGTCAGGTTCCCCAAAGGCCAGCAAATAATGAGGGGGTAGGAAAGAGGGAGATAAATAATATCTCTTAAAAAAAAAAAAAAAAAAAAGCAACTTGGGCAAGATGATAATTTGGTTGGAAAATAATATTCCCAAGTCCTCACTTTTTGAGGTTGCTTAATTTTCTGCTCTACAAGGAGGGTTATGGGTCTTTTTTATTTCAGAAATACTGTCTTTGGTTTGAGCTGCTTTTGAACCAACTGATTTATTATTTTAGGGTAGGCAAGGGAGTAAAGAGTTTATCAGGAAACAAAGGACACAGTTGGAGGCATGGACCATGGGCATGCTGCAGAGAGATGTGCCCTAATTTATTTATTAAAGATTGGTTTTTATTTATCCCCCCTCCCCCGTGGTGTGTGCTTGTTGTGTGCTCTGTCTGCTTGTCTCCTGTTTAGGAGGCACCAGAACCAAACCTGGGACCTCCCATGTGGGAAAGAAGTGCTCAGTTGCTTGAGCTACCTCCACTCCCTGCTTGGTTGTCTTTCCCATTGTGTCCTCTTTGTGTCTCCTTGTTGTGCCAGCTCACTTTCTTGCTCCAGGAGGCACTGGGAACTGAATCGAGGACCTCCCATCTGTTAGGTGGGAGCCCAGTTGCTTGAGCAACATCCATCTCCCCTAATTTACTTTTGACAGGTGATTCCTGTTAGGTGGGAGCGCGATTGCTTTAGCAACATCCACCTCCCCTAGTTTATTTTTGACAGATGATTCCTGTTCTACAGTGTTTATAATAGCCTGTTTGGGTAAAGGCTCACGGTCACCGATTCTTAAGGTCACAGTAAATGGAAACCCTCCAGCATGTGTGCGGAGCCCTGACCCACACCTGTAAGCTCAGCCTTGCCCGGTTGTGAGTGGGTGGGACCAGATGGGGGGCCTTCATTCCTATTTGTCTTACTTTGGCTGTCTGATTTCTCTGGAGCCACCGAGCTTTGCTTTTGAGGAGGGGCAGGGTAGCATAAGCAACAGAACACCACGATGGCAAGAATCCCACCATTCCCAGGGCTGAGGATGTTTCCTCCTACGTAACAAAGACTCAGATCCTTTTGAAGCCATTGGCTCTAGCTGCACCAGGATGCTGGGGGGCTGGTGATGCCTGAAGAACCCATGGGGGGCATCCAGGTAGCTGAAGTCCCCGCGGGTCACCACGGTCAGCCAGGCCAGGCAGGCAGCGGGGTTCCCCAGGAAGCTAGACACAGCTGCCATGCGATCCAGTGATCCTGCTACTGGATTTACACTCAGAACTGAAAGCGGGGACATGAACAGACAGTTGCACACCGAAGTTCATAGCAGTGTTACAGTCACCGAAAGATGGAAGCAACCCAGTGTCATCTCCCAATGAATGGATGAACAAAATGTGGCGCGTGCATGCGATGGAATATTACTCAGCTGTGAGAAAGAATGAAGTTCTGATATGTGTGGCAACATGGATGAACCTTGAGAACATTGTTGAGTGACATGAGCTAGACACAGGACAAATATTGTACAGTTTCACTAATATGAGCAACAAATAATGAGCAAACTTATGGTGTTAGCAGCTGGAATACAGAAGATGGCGTGAGGGTAGAGAATGGGGAGCTGATGCTTAATCTGCGCAGAATTTGTAATGAGGTTGATTGCAAATGTTTGGAAGTTGGTAGTGGTGCCAGGAGCACATTACAGAAGTGTAATTAGCAGCACTGATGTGTGGCTGTGATTGTGGTTAAAGGGGAAGGTTAGGGGGGGTATGTCACTGGAAGGAAAGCTAGAGGGTGGATCATGGAACTGTACAGTACAGTGAATCCTGTTCTGGATGATGAACGTGCTCAGTAATACAAAGAGAAGAATGTTCTTCCATGATTTACAACAAATGTATGTTTATATTGCAAAATGTTACTAATGGGTGGTATATGGGCAAAAATTTAACTAAAGCAAACAATGGGCTGTAGTGAATAGTAATATATTAGTATTTTTCCACTAATTGTAAAAACAAACAAAACATTATGCTAAAGTGAAAGAAACCAGACACGAGGTACTATATATTATTTGACTTCAACTATATAAAATGTAAATAGACATAAATTTACAGAGACAGAGATTAGCAGTTGCGTGCAGTGGGGCAAGGTTAGCGAGACTGGGAGGTGATGGCTGAGGGGGGGCTTTTCTTTTGGGAGCAATGGAAACATTCCACCACTGACTGCAGTGACGAATGCACACCTCTGTGACTAGACCAAAGCTGCTGAATGTGCACCCGAGGTGGATTGTCCGGTCTGTGAAACTATCTCAATAAAGTGGCTTTAAAACACTAAGAGGTGCTCGCTTCAGCAGCACATATACTAAAATTGGAACGATACAGAGAAGATTAGCATGGCCCCTGCGCAAGGATGACACGCAAATTCGTGAAGCGTTTTTTATGTACTTACCAGGTGCAATGGATGTGTCACAATGATGGGAGAGAATGTTGCTGTGGGGGGAGTGAGGGGTGGGGGCGGTGGGGTTGAATGGGACCTCATATTTTTTGAATGTAATTTTTAAAAATAAATAATTAAAAAAAAAAAGAACAGGAAAAAAATAAATAAATAAAACACTAAGAGACAGGGCCCAACCGGATAAGGTGGGCCGCAATCCAGTGTCACTCGTGTCCTTACCAGAAGAGGAAATGTGAACGGGGACACCGGTGTTTAATGCAGACACGGAGAGACGGCATGGGATGGGGGCCGAGACTCTTGTGTGTCGCAGAGGGCTGCCAAGCTGCCGCTGGAACCCTGCCAGCACCTTGATTTTGGACTTGGGATCTCCGGAACCGTGAGAGAATCAACTTCCGTGCTTTCAGGCCGGCTGGCCGCTGGCTCTGTGCCACAGCAGCCCTGGCAGACTGAGCCCGCGGGCCACTCTCCGCGGAGCCTGCCCCTGGGCACGGCGTGCTGCGAGCCTGGCCAGGGGGCGGTGCAGCAGGGAGCAGGGGCTGCGAGCCTGGCCAGGGGGCGGTGCAGCAGGGGGCTGGGGCTGCGAGCCTGGCCAGGGGGCGGTGCAGCAGGGGGCAGGGGCTGCGAGCCTGGCCAGGGGGCGGTGCAGCAGGGGGCTGGGGCTGCGAGCCTGGCCAGGGGGCGGTGCAGCAGGGGGCTGGGGCTGCGAGCCTGGCCAGGGGGCGGTGCAGCAGGGGGCAGGGGCTGCGAGCCTGGCCAGGGGGCGGTGCAGCAGGGGGCTGGGGCTGCGAGCCTGGCCAGGGGGCGGTGCAGCAGGGAGCAGGGACGCAAGGACGGGGATTCTTGGGTCAGACCCCTGGGGCCAAGTCCCTGCTCCAGCTCCCTCCAGCTGAGTGTGCCTCCACTTCCCCATGTGGAAAGCGGGGGCGCCGTGGAACTTGCAGGGTTGCGGCGGGGGATCAGAACCCCATCCGCTGCCTGTGTGGGAGCCTTCGAGTCCCCCGTGTTTTCCCAGGCTCCCCCGAGTCTCTACTTTCAAGTCGCGGTGCTGAGAAGGAACGGCCTTCCAGGGCTGGCCCAGGGCGCCCGAGAAGGGGCCGCCAGGCCTGTGTCCACCCGGGTCTGCGGGCAGCAGGCCGGGGGCAGCGGGCCCCTCGGGGCAGTGGTCAGGCACACACAGGCGCCCACGCCGGGCCCTTGGGGTCCTTCTTTAGTTCTAACATTATATGTAAATAATTTCAAACTGATGGAAGTTGCAAACAATAACCGAGTAAGAGGCGGCTAGCTGACCCTCAGGCCGGCGCTGAGGTTTACTGCCCGTTAGCTCTCCTCCCGGTGGTTACTCATTCTAGCTGCGTGTCTGTGGAGCCGGGAGCTGGATGCGCCCAGGACACGTTCTCCAACTTAACCCACCCTGTGGGCGGGAGCCCTCTGGACAAGGGGACTCCGGTTCAGCTGTGGCCCCCCTCACAGGACGGGCCTTAAGCCACTTACTGGAGTCCTTTATCAGCAGAGTGACAATCAGAGAGGACGCCAGGGAAGCAGGAAGCCGAAGGTCAATGGAGCCCAACGGGAAGGGTGAGCCCAGGCGAGGCCACCACGCGCGGTGCCACGGGCAGGCTCGGGACCCAGGACTGCGGGCAGCCGGCCCCGGAACGCAGGGAGAGCCTGGCCGGGTGACGCCTGGGTGTGGACTTCTCCAAGCCTCAAAAGCCGTGAGCGAATGCGTCCCCACTGGTGGAGCTAACCCACTGCGCGGTACGCGCTTGAGCGGCCAAGAAACAAAAACGGCCTGTCCATCTGTTTATTTTCTAAACATTTAAGAGTAGGCTGTAGACCTGGTGCTCCTTTACCATTTACTACTTCCGTGTGCATTTCCTAAAAACAAGGATGTTCACTTACGTAGTGACCTTAAGTGCAATTATCAAGCTCAAGAAATTGAACGTGGATATAAAGCTTACAACTATATTCCACATTTTTCATATGTGCCCCATCATGTCCCTTTGGGCATTTTCTCCTCCATTACTAGATCACCGCAGGATCATGTATTGCATTAATTTGTCTTTTTTTTTCTTTAAAGATTTAGTATTTATTTCTCCCCACCTCCTTGTTGTTTTGCACTTGTTGTGTCTGTCTTGCTCATTTCTTTAGAAGGCACAAGGAGCTCTGATGTGGGAGGTGCCTAATCACTTGAGCCACCGCCACACTCTTCTTTTATTGTGTCTCTCATTATGTTTTTCTTCCGTGTCTTTATTTTTTAAAGATTTATTTTTTATTTATTTCTCTCCCCTCCCCCATCCCCCCCCAGGTTGTCTGCTCTCTGTGTCCATTCGCTGTTCTTCTGTGTCTGCCTGTATTCTTGTCAGTGGCACCAGGAATCTGTTTCTTTTTGTTGTGTCATCTTGCTGTGTCAGCTCTCCATGTGGGCAGTGCCATTCCTAGGCAGGCTGTGCTTTTTTTGTGCTGGGCGGCTCTCCTTACGGGGCGCACTCCTTGTGCGTGGGGCTCCCCTATGCGGGGGACACCCCTGCATGGCATAGCACTCCTTGCGCGCATCAGCACCGTGTGTGGGCCAGCTCCACACAGGTCAGGAGACCTGGGGTTTGAACCCTGGACTTCCCATGTGGTAGGAGGACGCCCTAACCACTGAGCCAAGTCCATTTCCCTCTCCCTGTGTCTCTTGTTGCATCATCTTGCTGCGCCAGCTTGCTGTCCTCTTTTAGGAGGCACTGGAATCCTCTGCTCCCTGCTCTGTTGCGTTTCTCATACGTTTTTCTTCTTGTGTCTCCTGTGGCATCATCCTGTGGTGTCAGCTTGCCGCACCTGCCTGTTGCTCCAGCTTGCTGTCTTTTCCAGGAGGCACCGGGAACTGAACCACAGACCTCCCATGTGGTGGGCGGAAGCCCAGTCGCTTGCGCCACATCCGCTTCCCTCATTTAGTCTCTTTTTAAAATTATGGTGATGTCTACACAGCATAAGCTTTCCCATTCCAACCCCTCCCAAGCATCCCATTCAGTGTTGTGCTACCATGACCTCCATCCGTTACCAGGACTTTCCATCGCCCTGAGACCTTGCCCCTTTGTGGCTCTTGGGGGTCTGGCTGGAGGTCCCTTGGCCTGAGGACGAGCTGCCAAAGCCCTCTCTGCCCACATCTTCCCTCGCCGGCCCCCTCCTGCCATTTGGGCCGGTCACCTCTGCTGGGGGGTGGGGCCTCCCTCAACCCCTCCCAGCCACTGCCTGTCCCCGAAGCCGCTGCTGGCTCTTCTTCCCTCCACGGAGGGGGGGAGGTCTGTCCCCCAGGCCTGCTCCCTGACCCTCCACCACCATCAGCAAGGCTTGTGGTGGGTGGGTGGGGGGAGCGGGTTCCTGAGAACAGGGTAGGGCCAGCAGGGCCGGGAGCGGGCAGAGGGCACGGCAGGTGGGGGCTGTCAGCAAGTGGCACAGAGTGTCCCATGCCCTAGGGAGAGCCCTCTGGGGAGCTCTGCCGGGAGGCGAGCCAGAGCAGGGGCTCCGCCTGGGGTGGGCATTGGCAGGACGGAGACGCCCGGAGGCCGGGGGGGCAGGCTGCGTCTCGGCGTCCTCACCTGCGGTGGCCTTCGCTCAGCGGGCTGGATGCGCCGGGGCTTGGATTCTTCTGCAGAAACGGGGCTGGGAAGCCCCCGTGGCGGCGGCAGGACGTCCGTCTGGCACCTGTTCTGCAGTCAGGGCGCTCCTGGCCCACCTGCCCCGGGACGGCGTTTTCTGTCCTCCCTTCCAGCCTCGAGCGGACTCCTCCGGGAGCGGCGCTAAGTCGCAGCAGGGGCGTTTTTCCACGGAGGAGAACAAGGTTCCGGGGACGGCGCCTAAAGGCCTGAGAAGGGCTCAAGCGCGTGCCTGCCTGCCGGGCAGTCCGCTCCCATCACCCGAGGGGGACAGACGAGCCAGATGTGGTCTGTCCCGACCACGGGGTATCCTGCAGCCACCAAAGGAAGGAGGCGTGTCCATGGACGACCCTGGAAAGGTGTCCCGAGGGGAAGGGGCCAAACACAAAGGCAAATCTCGTAGGATTCCCTTCCCGTGGAGTGTCAGAAGTGGTAAGTCTAGAGACAGGCAGGCGGCCCACCCGGGGGCTGGGGGACGGAGGGTGGGCAGAAGCTGCTGGACGGGGCCGGGTTTTCTTTGGGGTGATGAAAGTGCTTTGCAGCCGGTGCGAGACATTGTGCGAGACATGGCGAACGTACCGAATTGTTCGGTTTAAAATGGCTAATTTTATACTCTGTGGAGTTCACCCCATTAATTATTAAAAAACAGCAGCGTGGACTTCTGTTCCAGAAAATCGGGATTTCCCTGTGCCACAGGACACAGCCCCTGCCCGGTGGCCTCCCTCTGCCTCCCAGCAGTGGGGGGGCCTGGCAGCCTTGCGCTTCGGGGGCCTTGACGCTGCGCCCTCTCCAGGCCGGCCCCCGGGTCTGGCCCCCCCTCGCAGGCCCCGTGCGATGCTGGGACCCCGGCTGCGCTTCCGGCCGCCTGGAGCTGGCACGGGCTCGTCTCATGCCAGCGCAGGCCTGGCTGCGCGCCTCAGGCCTCAGGGACGTACCGAGGTGTCCCGAAGGCCCCAAGGGGGAGCTCCTGCTGCGCACCCAGCACCCCAAAGACGAGAGCAGGTCGCCCCCACCTCCCAGAGGCTCCCTCGAGACGCGCGCACTCTGCAAGGCCGACTCCTCTGTCCCCGTGCCCTCTGCCCTCGGACACACGCCCAGGCTTTTGTGATGCCGAAGCCTCAGGTTTCTTGGCATCTCTGAGTAACTTCTGAGCATCCCGCTGCCGCTTTTGACCCGGAGCCAGGCCTCCCGCAGGCTTGCCAGCAGCCAGTCCTCCCTACTAGGGGCCCCCAGCTGCCTGCCGCCCTCGCCGCCGCCACCCAGCTGTGCCGCCAGCGCCATGCTGCTGCTCACAGCCTCTGTAGCTCCCTACTGCCCTCCATGCCAGCCAGAGCTGGGGCAACTGTTTAAAAGCTCCCAGATGGTTCCAAAGGGCAGCCAGGTGGGAGCCACGGAGCCCCGGGCTGCCTGGGTGCTCCCCAGCGTCCTGGCGTGGCCCCTGCCCCGCTGGGCTGGGCACATGCCACCTCAGCCTCTCAGGGCAGGTCCTCCCCGTGCTTCCCCCACTCAGGCAGGGCCCCCTCCAGGGCCCACTCTACTGTCTGCCCCCCAGCCAGCGGCCCCCTTCAAATCCGCTGCTCCCTCCAGCCCATGTCCCGGGGGCCAAGCCTCTCCCTCTACACCCCCAGCCCTAAAGCCGCGCCTGGCACTTGGGGGGCCATGGGAAGCCCCTCGCACTCCTGAGCGATGGACACGCTGTGGCGCGCACGCCTGGGGCAGACGCCGTCACCCCGCCGCGTGGAGCCGGGCAAGGGCCCTCCCCACAGCTCAGAAATGTTTGGACTACAAACCTTCAGATGTGGGGCAAGGGGCTCGGCTGCGGTGCTCACTGAGTTGCCCCCATGACCAGCAAAGTGAGGGGGCCCCGGGAGCACCCCAGATGTCCTTCACTTGGGCAGTGGTGAAAAGATCATGGTGAGCTAGTAAAAGGCAACGCCAGGTAGCTGTGTGAAAAACGCAGTGGGCCCCTCCTAGCCTTTCGATAGCAGGAACTAGACGCGGTATATTCAGGGCAAAAGAGGGGCGCAGAATGGGGACACAGCTGCAAGCCTCATCCCACCAGAGTGAAGGAGTCTGGAAGGTCCCTGGACCTCACGGGGCTCCCTCTGGGGCCTGTGCGTTTCTATTTCTATTGGTAACTTTCTGTACTTTATTTTTCTTAAGTGAATATGTGATATTTTTAATAATAAACTCGCCCAAGATTTCTGTTTTGGGGGAATCTGGTTTCTAAAGCTGGAAGAGCTCCTGGGCACAAAGAAGCACCTGTCCCACCAGGCGAATTAGTATTGTACAAGGTAAAAACACAGCTCCACCCCATCTTGTTCCAGAAGGACCCGCCGCAGCTTGTGGGCGTGCAGAGGCCGCGGCAGGTGGGCCGGGAGGCTGGTTTCCAAACCCCAGTGCCGGGGAACCTTCTGAGGCTGGGCCCCGGGGCCCAGGCAGGCCATCCTGTTTCAGCCAGAGGAATTCTCCCTGTAGCGGGTGGGGGTCCAAGCATGCTACCTGAGGAAGATCTGGGAAAAGCGGGAGAGAAGAGGGAAGGAAGAGGTGCTGGGCAGTGGGCACTCAGTGGGGGTTGGGGGAGCCCACAGCTGGCCGAGGGCGAGACTGTGGGGCAGGAACTGGCCGAGGGTCACCTGACAGCTGCTCTGCAGGGGGGTGCCGCTCTCTGAGTGACCCCTGCAGCTGGCAAAGCCACAGAGGGCTTGAAGCCAGAGGCCGGGGCTGGGCCCTGCCGGGCGCCTGGGCCTCCCGTGCACCCGTGTGCGGTGGCGGCACGTGCGTATCGCTGCGGGCTGCGCTGTCTTGTTGAGGAAAGTTTCCTACAGCTGGGCCGGCCGGGACGAAGTGTCAAGGCCCCTGGTCAGGTGCTGCCCGCTGCCCCGCCGGCACGTGGCGCCTCGCCTCTCCCACCCTGTTGGCCCAAACGCAGGCCTTTCTCCTTGTCCTCATGGTTCCCTCGTGGGGGCTCAGCCCCGGCAGGTGCACGGCAGTGAGCGACTCCTGCTGACGTCCCCCTTGGTGGCTATGGAGAGCCCAGCGGCTCGCCTGCGCGTGACTCTTAAGCTGAGTGAGCGCCCTGGCCCCAGGCCCAGGGGACGGCCAGCACCGAGGCTGCGGCGAGGCCCCTGCTGCACTGGGTCCTGCCGGCTGAGCCATCCGTCTGGCAGCTGCCGGGCGTGGCGCTGCTCTAGAACCTGCAGCTTATCTGTTACTTCCTCAGGCCAGCTGGGTAGCCTGCTGGGGCGCCGGGGGTGCTGCGAGCACGTGGCCACCCACCCACGCCCACACCTTCCCGTGGACCCGAGCACCAAGACTGACCGACGGCCATCAGCACGGAGAGGAGTCACTCGGCTCCGCTGCCCAAGCACCCAAACGGGGGCCTGCTGACCTGGCAGCACCTCCCGGGCGGGTGGCACGCACTGACGGCGCAGGGTCGCTGTTAGGTGGCCTCACGGTCAGACGGTTTATTGTGACGGTCTCAAACCCTCGAGCACACGAAGCTGTGCGAACAGAATTCTTAACTGGGGACACGCGGGCGGCACGGTGGGGTCCGCCCTGGCGGTGGGTCCGCGTCTCACGCCTCACTGCAGGCTGCCGTTCTGGGCCATCTGCAGGTACTCCTTGTGGAGCTTCTCCTGAGCTTCAAACAGCTTCCTCAGCTTCTTGGCTTGGCCCTTGCTGAGCTCGTTGCCGTCCGCGTCGTGTGTGGGCAGGCCCTGCAACCGCCGGAGCACAGGGCGGCCGTCAGCGCGGCGCGCGCCCTTGCTGTCTCCAACGGCTGCCCCCGCCCCGCCCCCGGCGCTGCGTGAGCTCAGCCCTGGCGAGGGCGCTGGGTGGCGGCCCTGCCGGGCGGGAGGCCAACATGCGTCTTGGGACACGCTGAACCGTGAAAGCCCAGGCCAGGTGGAGGCCAGGTGGAGACCCCGCTAGCTCAGGGCCCCCCAGGCCAGTGCGCGCCAACGCGGTTCCGGGGGAGGGAGCGAGCCCTTACGTTCTCATCGAACTTGGAGTACTTGTCGCTGTCGGACAGGAACATCTCGCAGGGCGGAACCTTCATCCTCGCCAGCCTGGCAGCCTGCGGACACGACATGGGGCTGCGGCCGAACTCAACAGCTTCCGCTCGCGCCGCCACCCCGACGTGCTCCAGGTCCAGGCCCTCAAAGCCCGAAAGCCCGGGGGGTCCGTGGGGACCGCGCAGAGGGAGTTGCAGGGAAGGGTAGCTCAGACGAAAGCAGAGCCCTCTCCCAGGCTCGGCACGGTCACCTCTGCCCCACGGAAGCCACGAGGGAGCGGGGCGCAGCAGAGCGTGGACCGGAGCCCCCGCCCGGCCTCCTGCCTCCGTGGGCACCGGGTGGGAGGCACCGTGAGCTGGGCGCGGGGCTGCTCTCGCGTGAGGGTCCGGCGAGCTGGGTGCCCCAGCAGAGCCCCGGCAGGCGCGGGGAGTGGGAGCCTGGCGTGCGGACGCCACAGCAGGCACCGCCCCGGCATGTGTGCGCTACCTCTTGGCCCTGCTTCCTCCTGGCGGCCTCCTCCTTCCTCCTCCTCTTCTCTTCTTCAACCTAGAAGAGCAGCACAGTGGCCGTGAGCCGGGCCTAGGGGCCTCGGGCCCGACGGGGAGGTGGGCAGGTGCATGGGCAGGCCCGGCCCGCCTCCTCCCATGGCCCGGCCTTGAGGCCTGAGCCTGAGCGGCCGCCCCCAGCACAACACCCCAGGGCGCGTGGGGACCCAGCCTGGCATTTGAGGGCTGGCGCGGGCGGCACGCTGAGCACGTCACTGACTGTCACTCGGGCGCGCGCCCCAGGGGACACTCCGTGCGCCTCTCTGGCCCAAACTGCCCCGGCTCCAGCGAGTGTGGCGGCCTCAGCCCACAGACCTGCTGGACACGTGGTAAGAGGTCAGGGACGGCTGCTCCCAACAGTGGCCAGGTGACAGGCCAGGCCTGGGGCCGCTGGGGAAGGGGCGGAGGCCCGAGCAGGAAGGGGAGGGCGCAGAGGCCAGCAGGCCCAGGTGGCGGGTGGCTCGTGAGCCAGGTCAGGACTGAGGGCCAATTCCACGGGGAAGGGGACCGTCAATGGCCAGGGCTGCAGAGGAAGCTGGGGGCCTGCGCCGGCTCGTGGGAGCGTCGGGGGGCAGGGGCGGCCTGGCCCGGGACAGCGGGGGCTGCTGGAGTGAGCTCTGCTTGGTTCCCATGGTGGGGCCGGCAAGGGGACGACTGCGGGCACAGAGGAGGGACCAGGGCCCCTGGGGACACCTGGCCTGAGCACGGGCAGACAGACGTGTCCTTCACGGACGAGAAGGTGGAGCAGATTTGGGGAGCTGAGAGTGACGTTTCAGGTGCTCAGGAGCCCAGCGGAGTGGGGGGGAGCTGGATCGCGGGGCCCGAGGGAACTGGGGGTCATGGGCAGACCGACGGCAGCAGAGCAGCCAGGTGACCAGATAAGGAACCTGGGGAGGGATGGGGAGGGGTGCCTCGTGCGGAGCTGGGAGGGGTTGGGAGGGCGAGCGGGGCCCAGGGAGGTTGTCTGGGAGCTGGAGACCTGGAGCTGGGGTGCTGGGAGGGGGCCGCGGCAAGGCTGAGGGACAAGAGGCCGAGGAGTTGCGCAGCAGGGGGCTGAGGGGGGGCGAGGAGGGGCCAGCCCCCCTCTTCGTAAAGACGAGCACTCGCACTGGCCGGAATGTTCCGGGGGAGAGTTGGACACAGCCAGGGTGCCGAGTGACCTATCAACTCGTGGCCTCGTGGCCTCAGCGGCCCAGCACCCGTCCTGCACCCACTTCACAGCCACGCCAGACCCTGGGGACAGGCAGCGGGCGGCCCCGGCATCGGCAGACAGCAGCCAGCCTGGGTGTTTCCTCGCAGCAGACTCTGCGGGATGAGATTCTGCTGCCTGGAAACACGGGCCTCCTTTGGGTAGCGGCCGAGCTCCTGCCAGCGCCTGTGGCCTGCACCCGTGGCCAGCACCCATGGCCAGCACCCCTCAGCCTGTCCCCCTCAGTCCGCACCTGCGGCCAGCGCCCGTGGCCAGCACCTCACAGCCTGCACCCCATGGTCAGCACCCACGGCCAGCGCCCCTCAGCCTGCACCTGTGGCCTGCACCCTTCAGCCTGCACCTGCGGCCAACGCCCCACAGCCAGGACCCCTTGGCTTGCACCCTGCAGCGGCACCTGTGGCCAGCGCCCCTTGGCCAGCACTCACAGCCAGCGCCCACCAGAGGAGCAAGCAGCTTCCCGGCCAGCCTGCCTGGGCACAGCAGGCCGCAGCATTATGCTCCTGAGCAATTTGGGGGCTGCAGGCGCTGGTGCCTGTTTCTTCGCACATGGCCTGAGTGGGCCCAGCTACCCCCTGCGCCTGGCAGCCACATCAGCCCCAGGTCACATCCGTGGTGGGCCCAAGCAGGCCCACATGCTGTGGCCTCAACAAGCCGCAGCCCCCCAGGACTCCCTGTCGGGCTCGGCAAGGGCCGCGCAGGCCGCGGTGATGACGGGGAAGAAAGGGGCAGGGGGCTGGGAGGGTCCGACCACGCAGCACAGCTCGGGCTGCCTGGCTTCCCCACGCCCTGCCGGGGACAAGTCTGCATGTGGCTCACACCCGACACTTTGTCCAGAACTCTCTCAAGCTCCAGCTTGTCATTCCTCTTGCCTGGTGGACAGGTGTGCCCAGGGAGTGGCACGCTCAGCACGTCCCCTCGCGTCCACGCGCAGGCAGGTCCCTCACGCCTGACACATCCCTCCCCTTCCCGGTCTCCTTCCAGAAAGCTGCCCCCACCCCGACCAGCTCACTCTCCACGCTGGCCACCCCCCTCCCCGTGGCAGCCCCGGTGGCCCCTTCCCAGGCTCCAGCATTCTGAGCCCCCGAGAACAGGAATTTCTAAGGGCATGAGCACGTAGCCAAGACCAGACACAGGCTCGGAGAAGACACGGAGGATCTGTGCCTGGCCACGGCTGAGCTTCTCGGCAGGGGGAGGAGCTCCAGCCAACGCAGAGCCAGTCTGCAGACTGTGAAAGGGACCTTTGGGTTGGCTGGCTCGTTTTGTTAGCTCCTGGCACTCGAGGAAATCGCGGTTATAGCATCAGCTGGAGACAAACCTAAGGAACAGACAGCTCTAAATCCTAGAGCTAACACATTAAAATATTAAAATGTGTAGCGTGCAACAAAAGAGCAAGAAATGATGGCCGATCCAAAGGAAGAAGATAAAACAGAAGCAATCACTGAAGAAGATCAGACCTTGGACATACCAAAGACTTTCAAAAGATGGTCTCAAAGCACAAAGGAAAACACAAAGACGGATATAAAGAAAACAATACTGAACCAAATGTGAGTTTCAGCAATGAGATAGAAATTACAAAAATGAACCAAAAAAAAAAAAAAAAGAACTAAACACAAGTATGAAAGTTGAAGACCACAATAACAGAAAAAAATATTCCCCCAAGTGTTTGACAGTGGACTGCAGCTGGCAGAAGAATGAATCAGTGTATTCGAAGACAAGACAATTGAATGATGCAGGCAGAGGCACAGAAAGAAAGAAGAAAGAACAGTGAACAGGTCTTGCGATGCCTGTGGGATGCTGCCAAACGTACCCAGACACACATGTGGGTCCCAGAGGGTGGAGAAACAGAGAAAGGGTCAGAAGGAATATTCGAAAAATAATGAAAAACTTCCCAAATGTAAAAAAAGACACGAATATGCGTGTTCAAGGATCCCAAAGACCCCAAAGCAGGATAAACTGAGAGAGACCCATGTCACACACAGGCAAACCGCCAACCACCAAAGACAAGGAGAGAATGCTGACAGGTGCAAAGGAAAGCCACGTGGCGGTACAAGGGAGCCCCAGCAAGAATAAACGCCAAATTCTCATCAGGACCAGTGGATGAGGCAGGGGAGTGAAATGTGCAAAGTGCTGAAAGAAAATAACTGCCAGGCAAGAAGTTTATGTCCAGGGACACTTTAAAAATGAGGAGAGATGAAGACGTTCCCAGGGGAAAGCTCAGGGAGGTTGTCGCCACCTGACCTGCCCTGCGAGCAATGCTAGGGAAGGGAAGGACACGAGGCAGTGGACAGCAGCAGCATAAAGAAGTACCCCCGAGAAAGGGAGCCACAGCCGTCATTACAAACTCCAGGACCGCTGCCCTGTACTTTTGGTATGTGACTATACTTTTTAGGTTTGTATTATCACTATTATCATTTTTACTAGAGAAGTCGTGAGTTTATAGGACAATCAGGCATAAAATTTGGGATTTCCACATGTCACACTGTGGTATTATTGTTGCATTGGCGTGGTAATATTGTTACAACTGATGAAAGCACATTTTTATAATTGCATTGTTAACTATTGTCCATGGTTTAACTTAGGATTCACTGTTTGTGTTGTGTAGTTCCATGGGTTTTTATTGCTAATTTTTTAGTACCAGATATACTACAGAACATTTCCCCTTTTAACCACACTGATACATATTTCAGTGCTGTTAATGACACTCGGTCGTGGTGCTGCCATCACCACCACCCATTACCAACACATTTCCACCGTTCCAAATAGACACTCCCCATTTTAAGCCTTAATTCCCTATTCCCTCTCCCCACCATGTCCCCTGGAAACCTAATTCTAGATGCAGTGCTAACAAATCAAACGCAACAGTATACTTAAAGAATTATACGCCATGGTCAAGCAGGATTTATCGCAGGCTTGCAAGGGTAAATTCAATAGAAGAAAATCAATTAATGTAATACCCAACATTAATAGACTGAAGGGGAAAAAACCCACATGATCGTCTCAATTGACAAAGGCATTTGACAAAAGCCTTGCTTGACCAAAACCCCAAGGAAGAGGAAGAGAAGGAAACGTCCTCCACCTGATAAGGATAAAATCACCCTAACATCCTAATCAAGAGTGAAAGATTGACAGCTTTCCTCTAAGATCTGGAACAAGACAAGAATGCCCACTGTCACCGCTGATAGTCAACATTGCACAGGAAGTCCTAGCAAGTAGACAGCAAAGTTTAGAATATTCAGGGAAGGGAGAGAGAGATAAAAGTCAGCCAAATTGAAAGGGAAGAAGTATAACTTGCCTTACTTGGTTTTCTGTTGTTTTTTTTTTTCCTCTTATACTTCTATTTATTTACTATTTGTTGATAACAAGCTCTGATACACAGAAAATGTTGAAAAATCACAACAAAGCTACTAGTGCAAATAAACAATTCAGCAAAGTTGCAGGATATGTGATCAACACAGAAAAAATTCTATACACTAGTAATAAGCAATCTGAAGAGGAAATCAAGAAACAAACTCCATTTATAACAGCAACTAAAAGAATCAAATATCTAGGAATAAATTTAACCAAGGACGTAAAGGAGTCATACACAGGAAACCACAAGACATTGCTAAAAGAAAGTAAAGAAGAACTAAATAAGCGGAAGGCCATTTCCATGTTCTTGGATTGGAAAACTAAATAGTGTTAAGATGTCAATTCTACCCAAAGCTGTTTATAGACTCAATGCAATCCCAGTCAATTGTCCAAGAGTCTTTTTCTGCAGAAAAGGAAAAACCAATCATCAAGTTTATATAGAAGGTTAAGGCATCCAGAATAAAAAATGTATGTTGAAAAAGAATGAAGTTGGAAGACTCACATCCAGATTTTAAAACATATTACAAAGCTACAGTAACCAAAACAGAATAGTACTGGTACAAAGACAGACAGACCATGAAATCGCATTGAAAATTTTAAAATCACCCTTCACATCTATGGTCAACTGACTTTTGACAAGAGGGCTAAGTCCACTCAATGGGGACAGAGCAGTCTCTTCAACAAATGGTGCTGGGAAAACTGGATTCCATATGCAAATGGATGAAGGCGAACCTCTACTCGTACCCTGTATAAAAATAAACTCAGGTGGGCCAGAGGCCCAAATATACCAACGCAAGCAAGCAAGCAAGCAAGCGATAGAGGAAAGCTCCCAGGAGCAAACATCAGGAAGCGCCTTCAGGGCCTGGGGGAGAGAACGGTCTCTTAGCTTCACACCAAAGCGGGAGAAACAAACAAAAGCAAAGAGACTTCATCCAAATTTACAACTTTTGTGCCTCAAAGGACTTTATCAACAAATTGAAAACACAGAATGGGAGAAAATATTTGGAAACCATGTATTTCATAAACGTTAAATATCCAGAATAAACAAAGAACTGCCACGACTCAATCACAAAAAGACAACCCAATTCAAAACTGGGCAAGGCCCTGAGTGGATTTCTCCCGAGGGTCATGCCAGCGGCCAGTGCGCACATGAAAGACGCTCACAGACATCAGCCATCAGGGAAAGGCAACTCCTGTCCACAGTGACGCACCGTTTCACACCCACTAGAGTGGATACTTGAAAAAGCGGAAACTGACGAGTGCTGGGACAGTGTGGGAACGGGACCCCCGGCCCAGTGCTGGGAGGAACGTAAAATGCTGCAGCCAGTGGAGACAGTTTGGGGTTCCTCAGAAAGCTAAACAAAGAATTACCATATGGGAAGCGGATGTGGCTCAAGCAGTTGGGCGCCCGCCTACCACATGGGAGGTCCCAGGTTCGGTTCCCGGTGCCTCCTAGAGAAGACAAGCAAGACAGTGAGCTGGCATGACGGGCTGGTGCAGTGAGCTGACACAAGATGACTCAACAAAGAGACACAAAGAGGAAACCCAAGGTGAGACACAACAGAGCAGGGAGCGGAGGGAGGCGGCTCAAGCGATTGGGCGCCTCCCTCCCACAGGGTGGTCCCAGGTTTGGGTCTTGGTGCCTCCTAAAGAGAAGATGAACAGACACAGAGAGCACACACCAAATGGACACAACAACAGAGAGCACAAACTAAATGGGGAGGAGAAATAAATAAAGAAAATATACCTTAAAAAAAAAAAGAATTACCAGCAGTTCCACTCCTAGGTATATACCCAAAAAAATACTCAGATACTTGCACAGCAGCAGCATCCACAAATGCCCAAAGGCAGAAGCAACCCAACTGCCCACCAATGGAAGAATGGATTGAAAAAGGCGGCCTGGGAGCATATGTGGCTCAAGTGGCTGAGCGCCTGCCTCCCACACAGGAGGTCCCAGGTTTGGTTCCTGGTGCCTCCTGGAAAAACAAAAACAAACAACAAGCAAAACACACAAGAAAACCAACTCAGGGAAGCCCAGGGCTCAGTGGCTGAGCGCTGGCTTCCCACACACAAGTCCCGGGTTCAATCCCTAGCCCCGGTACCTCAAAAAAAAAAAAAAAATGTGGTCGATCCCTATGGTGGGAAGTTGTTCATCTGTAGACAGAAGGGAATGAAGCTCTGATACGGGCGACAACACGGGTGACCTTGAAGAGAGCATGCTGAGTGAAGCAAGCCAGACACCAAGGACAGATAGTGTGTGATCCTACCCATTCAGAATAATTAAAATATGCAAATCCAGAGTTGAAATTTGAGGGCCGGGGGTAGGGAAAGGGGAGTTAGTGCTTAATGGGTAGAGTTTCTACTGGGCTGATGGGGAAGCCTGGGTGGGGAGCCGCAGCACGACGGCATGACTGTAATTCACACCGCTGAGCCGCGTGGCTAAGGTGACTCGGGCTGTGTGTGTCACCAGGACAGGCCTGTGCCACTGACAGTGAACTCCAGTGTCAGCGGCAGAGCACGGTTAGGAAGGCAAGTCGGAGGAGGCTGCCTCCTCGACGGTAAAGGCGCCACACTAAGGCCGAGAGTTAGCAGGGCGGGTGTACTGGAACGTGCGCTTCCCGCGGGATTTTCCCGTGGCCCTACACCTGTTCTAAAACAGACAAAGCACAAGGAAAGAGCAAGAAAGAGTAAGACCAGGAGCTCTCAGCGGCACGGTTCACTCAAAGGGCTGATTTTTCACCCAGACCAGGGCCAGTTTTTAAAAGGAGATCCTTCCATTAAAGATATATTGGGGTTTTTCTTGGTGTTGTTAACCAAATTTCCAAGTGGTTACCAAGCCACCTATTTTTTTATACCTTAATTTCCCTTTCTGACATTTATGAATACCGGGATTTTCAATCCAGGCACAGGCGCTCATCTTACACGAGTGGGCCCCAGAACCGGTGGGCGCCCTCCCCGCCCACTCACCTGCTTCCTCTCTTCCCTCTCCTTCAACAAGGTGTCTCTGTCCACCAGCTTGACCACGGTCGGAAGTCCTGGAAAACGAGTGGTTTGTTGGATGGGGCGGGGGCTGCCGGGGTCCTCCCCCACCCTGCCCAGACCGCCTGCCGGGGCCCCAGCTGCACCCCCCTAACCAAAGCTGACCCAGGGCCCGGGGCGCAGGGACCACGGTCTGGGGCGCTTTGGCAGATACCAGCGGTGAACATCGGGGTCCCTCCTTCCTCCTGGGCACAGGCCAGCCTGCCAGGGGCCAGCGGCAGGCCTCTGAACTACGCTGCACCAGGGGCGTTTCAAAATCAGGAAAGAAGACCCAGCCCTTGGCAACATAAAACCCAGAAGCCGTAAGGAAGCCTTATCACTTGAGTGTTTAAAAATCAGTGGGAAACGGACTTGGCCCAGTGGTTAGGGCGCCCGTCTACCACACGGGAGGTCCGCGGTTCAAACCCCGGGCCTCCTTGACCCGTGTGGAGCTGGCCCATGCGCAGTGCTGATGCGCACAAGGAGTGCCCTGCCACGCAGGGGAGTCCCCGTGTAGGGAGCCCCACATGCAAGGAGTGCGCCCCGTAAGGAGAGCCGCCCAGCACAAAAGAAAGCACAGCCTGCCCAGGAATGGCACTGCACACATGGAGAGCTGACGCAGCAAGATGACGCAGCAAAGAGAGACACAGATTTCTATGCCGCTGACAACAACAGAAGCGGACCAAGACACAGCGAACAGACAACCGGGGTGGGGGGGGAAGGGGAGAGTTATAAATAAATAAAATAAATCTTTAAAAAAATAAAAATAAAAAGCAATGATTCTCTGTGCGCTCTGTGCAGAAAAAACAAACCAAAAGCCCACCGAGCCGGCAGACGAGCTGCGAGCCCCCACAATGGCTGACGCAGGCGTGTCCTCTCCGGCGGTGCCGGCCAACAGCACCCGGGGCTGGGCCGGCCGGTGGCAGAGCGGGCAGGAAAGCCTCCCAAACGGGAACCGGCGCTGGCGGCCGTTCGTCGTGAGGTGACGGGGTGGGCAACGTGCCAGCCGGGTGGCCAGCACAGGGCTCTGGGGCCCCAGGACTATGCCTGAGCGCGAGCGCCCCCGCCCTCGTCGTCGCTATCAGCGTAGGACGCCGGCCCCGGCCCTGCCCCCCCGGGGCCCTCCGCGGCGCTGCCCGCGCCCCCACACCCCCCACCCCGGCGGCGCGGCCCACCTTCGTGATCCTCCAGCCGCACCCCGAGCTCGGGCAGGACGTCATCGCGCAGGGCGTCGCTGAGCTGCAGGATCTCGGGCACTGCGAGGACAAAACCACAGGGCATGCCACAGGCCCATGGCCGGCCAGCGTGGGACGTGGGGGAGGCGGCGATGGCGGCCTGGGAAGCCGGCCCTTCCGGTGGGGTCGGCAGGGCAGGCCCCTCAGCTCAGGCCTGGACGCTGCGCGGGAATGAGGCCAGTTCCCAGCACGGCATGCAGAGTACCCCAACCCCAGGCCTCGGTGGCGGGGAGGCGGGGCCAGCACCCCTCCAGCCACTGCCCAGGGTCCCTCCACACCCCGCCTGGCACAGGCCCCTCCACCCTGCCCAGCATCCCTCCAGCCCACCCGGGGCCCCTCACAGCCCTGCTATGCCAGGCCCACTGGCTCTGGCAGCACCATCACCCTGGGGGCCCCGGCCGGGCAGGCCCCCCATTCTACAGCCAGAAAGGGGCAGGGGAGTCAGGCCGGCCTCTGTGGGGTGAGAGCACCTCAGGGGCTCAAAAGCAGCCAGCGACCAGGACCCCTCAAAGCTTCGGAGGTGTGGGGGGGCGTGGGCTGGGGGCATACACGCCCTCCTGGCCAGGCCTGGCTCCCGGCTGGGCCAGAGGAAGGGGAAGCTACAAACAGCATCAAATGGTACACGTGGAAGTGCTCAGAGGGACACTTCCATGGGCAGTTGTTACCACAATAAAAACTTTAAACAGACACAGAGGGGAAGCAGATGTGGCTCAGGCGGCTGGGCTCCCGCCTACCACACGGGAGGTCCCGGGTTCTGTTTCTGGTGCTCAAGCAAGACAGCGAGCTGCTGAACGGGCTGGCGCAGTGAGCTGATGCCACAAGATGACACAACCGAGAGACACAGCGAGGAAACTCGAGGGACACGACAAACGAGCAGAGGTGGCTCGAGAGATTAAGTGCCTCCCTCCCACATGTGAGGCCCGGGTTCAGCTCCCAGTGCCTCCTAAAAAAAAAAGCAGACAGCAAGTGCAAACAACAAGGGGCGAAGAAATAAATAAACGGAGATAAATAAATCTTTGAAAAAAAAGAGAAAGAAACGAGGACGCTATGGGGAGGAGCCGCACACCTGCCCCGGCGGCTGGTTCGGCCAACAGGGCGGGTGGGCTGGGTGGCTGGGGGTGGCCTTCGAACTGAACTTTTGCCGGAGGCAAAAGGGCCAACGTCCTCGCTCCCCCCACCGGCCCAAGGGATGGGGCGCCCGAGCACCCTGGTTGAGGCAGGCTGAGGTGGGGGAAGGCACGGGGGGCTCCCGGGGCAGAGGACGGGCTCCCCCACCCCCCGGACGCGTGGTGCCCCCGGAACGCAGGGCTGGCGGGCTCGCCGCGCAACGGTTCTGGCCCCCCGCGGCAGCTCGCCCCTTTCCAGCAGTTCTAGCTGGGGGAGAATCCCCGTGGCGGGGAGGAGCCGGGCTCGCCCCTGCGTGTCTGCTGCCGCCCGTGGGACCGGTCAGGGCTCGAGGGACAGGACCCTCTCGGGGAGCATGGCCGCCTGCTCGCTGGGCCAGCGTCCTGCCCCGGTTGGGGACTCCGCTTAGAAACTAGAGCCCCAGAGCGTGTTTCGCTCCCAAGCCGGACACCCCGGGCCAGCCCCTATCCCGGCGGTCCCCAGGCCGCTCTGACCGAGCCCTGAGCTGTGCCACGAGGGGATCTGGCGGGGAGGACGTCGTGGGCCGCCGTGTTGGAGGGCACAGCCCGGAAGGCTTCACGACCCCAGCTGTGGACGCGCTCTACGCTGGAGCGACGAGGGTCGCGCATGGGCCCCCGGCTACTCTGGGTCTGTCACCCGTCCAGCACCGGTCTCCCTCGGCAGCACTGGCCACACCACATGGAACGGCGCCACGCACGACCACGGCCCAGACCGCCACCGCCGCGGGCTCCATAGGACTGGCAGCCGCCTTCACGTCTCGGGACCCGAGTGCCTGCCTGGCCTGGGCAGACCCCCTCCCCGGCGTCACGGAAGCGGCGCTCCACCCTCCCGGCAGCAGATGCAGCGGGTGCAGCGGCCGCGCTTACGTGAGGCCCTCCCGCGGGGCCAAGTGGGGGAAGCAGCTTCCTCACCACGACGGCGTCCGGCCAGGGGAAGGGCCCCAGGACCTGGGCCGGGAGGGGCTGCCTGCCCCGGGGGCTCCCCAAGGCCCACTGGCACACGAGGCTCTGGCGGCACCTCGTTCCAGAAGGGCTTCAGAAGGGAGGGGTGTGCTGGCACCTGCCAGCGAGCGCGGCCCGGAGGCCTTCGCAGACGCCCGTGAGCCTGTTTCCCCTCGCGCCACATGCACCTGCATTTCCACTGGACGGTGGGCACCTGCGCCCAGCCCCGGCCGCTGCGCCCAGCCCCTTCTGGTCCCGTGCAGCTCAGCCCCGCACCTTCCCGGGCGTGGCGCCCAGGCGCCCAGCTCCTCACGCACCCGAGGTTCTCCCCTGGCCTCCCGCCTCCTGCTCGCAGCCCCTTCCAAGCCCAGGAGGCCGCAGGTGCGCCTCAGGTGTAACTTCCCAGGTGTAACTGACCCCTGACCGCTGCCCCCTCGCGGCTCCCACACAAGCTGGTACAGGTCTCTCCCTGGGCCTTCTGCCTGCTCCCCGATGAGGGCGCCCAGCCCGGCTGGTGGGGGTCTGCTGTCTGGGGCCCCCTCTCTGATGTGCCTCCTGGTGCCAAGCAGCCTCTCTGCAGCATCGGGGCTGGGTGAGGGCCAACAAGACTTCTCAGCGCCAGGGGAAGGCACCACGGGTGCTTGAAGGTGGTGGCAGCATCTGGGGCCAGACTTGGGGGTCTACCAATGACCCAGTGGGACACCCCCCCCCCAAACAGGTCCCCTCGCTTCTTGGTTGCACTTGAATTCTGTGGAATCACGAGGACTCAATGAGGAAACACTGGGACGCAGCTGGAGCAGGGCCCGGCACGTTCTACACCCCAGGAGAGGTGACAGCAGCTGTCACCAGTCACCCATTTGGAACTGTGCAGAGCAAGAAGCAAACTGACCGCCTGCTGCTGCTCATTGCTGTGTCCGACAACTTTAAAAAGCAGACCGGCCTAAGGGTCCAGAGGACCGAGAAGGTGGCCTGAGGGCTCTGGGGTCCTGCGCCCTCTGTGAACCGCCGGCAAAAGCTGGCAGAGCCAACTCCTCAAAACTCCAGGACACAGCAAAGGATGGGGGCCAATCAAGAAGAAGTACCTTTACCAACGGTCAGAGAGGCTCTCGGGGTGCTCACTGGACGCCCCCCACCCCTCCCTGGTGCAGCTGGAGCAGCGTGCACATTCGGGGCTGCCGGCGGGTGGCGGCCTGAAGGACGGAAGCAGGAGACGCATCTCAGGCTGGCCATCTCAGTACCTGCCCTGCAGATGCCCAAAGAAGTGTAAGGAACAAGCCCAAGTGGCCTGGGACAAAGAGTTATTTGCTTTGAGACAGACAGCGGAGCACCCTGGAAGGGAGTTAGGTCTGCTCGTAGGGAGCATGTCAGCAGGGAAATGCCTAAGGCCGCCTGCAGGCACAAGCCAAGGACGCGACAGGGGCTCGGAAAAGATGGAGAGCGCCCTGCCTTCATTCACCCTGACTGGAGGGCTAAACGCAGAGACCACCACTAACGGGGAGCTGATGTACAAAGACAGTGAAAGGTGTTTTTGGTAGTTCCTGGCACTCAAGAAAATCTCTGTCATATCTCTAGCTGGATACAAACTTAAGGAACAGACAGCTCAGGGACTAAATTCTAGAGTTTACGGATTAAAATACCAAAATGCACAATGTGCAACAAAAGATTGTAAGACAAATGAAGAAACAGGAAATGATGGCCAATCCACAGGAACAAGATAAAAATCCAAAAACCTTCAACGAAGAAGACCAAACTTTAGACATACTGAACAAAGACTTTTAAAGAAAGGCTGTCACTATGCTCAAGGAGATAAAAGAAAACACAGAATAAAACCTAAAAGATGTTAAGGAAATGATGAGCAAACAATATGAATATCTCAATAAAGAAGTAGAAAATTTAAAAAGGAACCAAACGGAAATAGTAGAGTTGAAGACCACATTAACTAGAAGAAGAAACTTCCTAGCAGGCTTCAGCAACAGATTAAGGCCGGCAGAACAATCAGTGAACTAAAAGAAAGATAACTGAAAGATTCAGTGTGAGGAGCAGAGAAAAAATGAAAAAACAAACAGAAAACCTGATCAGAGCCTAAGAGACCTGTGGGACACCATCAAATGACCAGCACACACAGTGTGAGAGCCCCAGAATGAGAAAAGGCAGGAGGAATATTCAAAGAAATAACAGCAGAAGACTTCCCAAATTTAACGAGACATGAATATGCACATTCAAGAAGCCCAGCGAACCCCAACAAGGTAGACTCAGAGAGAACCACACCCAGACATCAGTCAAACCATCCACTGCCAAGAGCGAGGGGAGGGTTCTGAAAGCTGAAAGAGAAACATGACAAGTTACGTACAAAGGAGTCCTGGCAAGATTATGGACTGATTTCTCATCAGAAACTATGGGGGCAAAGGCGGCAGTGGGATGAAATACTTAAAGTGCTGAAAGAAAACAGCTGCCTGCCAAGAATTTTATATTGGGTGAGAATGTCTTTTAAAAATGAGGGCAAGGGAATGGGGGTAGCTCAGTGGTTTGAGTGCCTGCTTCCCATGTACGAGGTCCTGGGTACATGGTCCTCGGGTACCTCCTAAAAGTAAAAAATAAAAAAATGAGGGAGAGATTAAGGCATTCCCAGATAAGCAAAAGACCAAAGATTGAGGTGTTCATCGTCACTAGACTGCCCTACAAGCAATGCTAACGTGAGTTCTACAGACGGAAAGAGATGGAAACAGACCGTGGACCAAAGGAGCATGGAAAGAACACCTCCAGTAAAGGGAGCACGAGGGTGACTGCAAGTGCCAGTGCTGCTGCACTGTAATTACAAAAAGGTGGGGGGCTGGAGGGGTACAGAAAGTGTATGTGCATGCTGTTGAAGTTCAGGTGGTATCAAATCAAACGTGACTGTTATAGATTTGGGGTGTTAGATTTAAGTGCCATGGTAAGCACTAAGAAAATATCTGAAAAACACATAAAGAGAGAAATAAGAAGGGACTCGATATGGTGCACTACAGAAAACTAAATAAATATGGAAGCAGGCATTAATGGAAGAATTGAGGGACAAAAAAGTGTGTAAGACGTACAAAGACAATAGCAAAACGACAGAAGAAAATCCTCCATTATCAGTGGTTACTTTAAATGTAAATTAATTAAATTCTCCGTTCAAAAGGCAGGGATTAGTAAAATGGATTAAAAAAATATGATCCATCTAATGCTGTTTGCAAGAGACTCACCTTAAATTCAAGGACACTATGAAGGTGAAAGTGAAAGGATGAAAAAATATATAAATATATATATAAGAAAAACCTTAAGAGTCAGAAATTAAAATACAGTTTATACAGGGCCCAGGTAAGGGAACAGGGACTTAATACTCAATGGGTACAGGGTTTCTGTTCGGGGTGATGGAGAAGTTTTGGCGATGGATGATGGTGATGGTAGCGCACTGCGAATGTGATAACACTTACTGAATTATACATTTGGATGTGGTTTAACAGTGAAAATTTAGGTTTTGTAAGTTACTACAATAAAATCTAAAATAAAATCCATGGAACTGTACAACAGAAACAGTGAATGCTAATATAAACTATATTGCTAATAGTAAATCTCAATAGTATTGCTTCATCAATTGTAACAGAGGTACCTGCGAATGCCAAGTCTTACTAAGAGGGAATTTTCTAAGAGTTAGGGGATTATATGGGAACTCTGTGTTTTCTGCAGGATTTTTCTGTAAGCCTACTTCTCCAATAAATTATATAGAGATCTATAAACCGGCTAAAAAATGGAATATTTAGAGCCGACATTATCAGTCTTAAATACACAGTAACGAGTACACAACACTAATCTGCACGCTAATAAGATTCGTGCACCTCAGGAATATCAGGGAACGAGGCGTTCTTGGGCGAGCCTGGTGTTGATGGCTTGGGGCCTCAGCCCCCCCGCCCCCCATGACGCAGGCGCCCCTGGGAGCTGCCAGTCCTGGGGCCTCTGCATTGGCCGCTTGGTCTTCTTGCGGCAGAAGGCGCCGGACCCAGCATGGCTCGACTGCTGGGGAATCCCGCACGCAGAACCAGGCCCCGAGGCGAGGGAAGGGAGCGAGGGACAGACCGGCGCAGGCCCTGGCCTCTGCCCGTTTTGGGTAACGGGCCTCTCTCGCCGCATCCTGGGGTCCTGGCCCGCGGCCCGGCAGGCCTACGTCAAATGAGGTTAAACTGGAGGTTCTCGACAGGGGCGATTCTGCCCCCCAGGGGACATGTGCCAAGGTCTGGAGACAGTTGTGGCCGTCGCTCTAGCGAGCAGAGGCAGGGACGCTGTGAAATGTCCCCAGGGCAGGGGCAGACCCCGGGTCAAAGGCTGCGGTGCGGACAGAGGCCGCTCTGGGGGGCCCGGGCTCACCTCTTTTCTCTCTGGCGATCTTCCGCACGCCTTCTCGGAACTCTGACAAAACCTGAAGGTACGGCATGACTGTGGCCTCCAGCTGCGGAAGGAACGGCTCCAGCTGACCGGGAGAGCCGGGCTCGCCCCTTCGTGCCGGCCCTACCCCTGCTTGGGCCACGCGCCACGTGGGCTGCCGTGGGGCAGCGGGCTGGGGGACGTCGCCGCAGCGTGCAAGATCAGCGCGTCCAGGGTGGGGGGCCGGGGGCGCACGGCACAGGCATGCTGGGAGACCAGGTCAGGGGGCAGGAGCAGCTGCAGGGGCCCGTCACCCGACACGCTGTTCAACCGCTCACATGGCTTCCGGGTCAGAAGTTTGGGCAAAGCCTGTCCCTGTGGCTGAGCTGGCTGTTTCTACGAAAGGCTGTTCGCTGAGACCCAGGGATTCTGAAGGGGTGCCCCACGGTCGCTCCCTCCCACCCGGTGTCCTCTCCCGCGCGCACGGTGGTGTGGCTCTGCGGGTTCAGGAGGACTGCCCCGGGGCGGCCTGCCCTCTCCAGCGCTCACTGTCTGCAGTGACCCCGGGAGGCCTGGAACGCAGGACACGCTGGCGAAGGGGGGGCGCGAGGGCAAGACCCTCGCAGGTTCTGTGGAGAAGCTTCTGGACGGGGCGGGTCCGACTTTTCTAGTGGGATGAACTGTGTGTAGGCTTTGAGCAGGGTCTCTCAGCCTCGAGCCATTCAGCAGCTCAACACACAAAAGGAAAATGCTGAAAACACCAGCACCAGCAGCAGACGGGCCGCTGGCTCTACCCTTGGGCCTCCGCTGGCTGGGGGGCAACCCCTCGAAGAGACTGGCCTTTGGGGATGGGGCTCCTCGGGGGCAGGAGAAGGCCTGGGCCCGGCAGCCCCATGTCTGAGTCTGGACTGGACGTTCATCCGTGAACTCAGGGGCGAGACCTGGGGGCCGTGTGCCCTTCGGCCTGGCAGGTCGCCCTCTTGCTGCGGCTGCCGGTTCCGATGAGCCGCCTTCCGAGGCCTGGCACCCCCGGGGGCCTTTGTCTGCAGCACCTTTGAAGCCCCCCGGCCACCGCGGCCTTTCGAGGTTCAAGAACACTTCCTAAGTTCACAGGCAGCCTGCCTTCGACCTGAGAGGCGGTTTTTTCTCTTAGAAAATAAACATCTCAGCATCGTTTGCACGAGAGAACAAAGGAGCCGTGCGGGCTTTCCTTCTGGAAAGCACCGGAGGGCCACAGACTGCAAGGCCTGAAAACACCCGACCAGCGAGTTCGAAGGCCGACAAAGCCATGGCACGTGGCACGGCGTGGCGCTCGACTCACAGCCCTGGCACGGCTTTCTAGGGGTGCCAGGGGAGACCTCTGAATTACAGAACACGGCGTGTTACAAGGCCCGCCTTTCACTTTGTTCTCAGTTTCCAGTTCCTGTTTCCATTTAAATGACGGCAGCTGCAGTTAAGTATTTATGTGTATGAACTTGACAACTGCATTTAAGTATTTACACACATGTTCCATGCAACTGCAGTTAAGTATTTACATGGATGTTTTAGGTAGGTGCATTTAAGTATTTACACGCATGTTCTAGGCAGGTGCAGTTAAATATTTACACACGTTCTAGGGAGCTGCATTTAAGTATCTACATGTATGTTCTAGGCAGGTGCAGTTAAGTATTTACACACGTGTTCTAGGCGAACGACAGGAGCAGTTTGATGGGGGAGGGGAGGCCCTGGAGTAGCCTGGGGGCACGGGTCGGGCAGCCAGAGGGCAGCCCTGAGACGCCAGCATCCCTCACCCACAGGCCCCGGCTGCTGCCTCCGTGGGACAGAGCACCCGGCCTCAGGTGCTGCTCGGGCCGGGGGGCGGGCCCTGGGCGCGGCTGCGGGCGGATGAGGCCTGGCAGCGGCTCTGAGCAGCCCGGCACGGGGCGGAAGGGGCCTCCACCGTGCTGCAGGATACGCAGTGCTTCACCAAGGCCATCTCCTGGTCGCAGGGTCACACGCGATGAAACGTGAGCGCGGAGGAGAATCAATGGTGCCCCGGGCCGCGGCTTAATCGAGAGCCAGGAGACACCCCCAGAAGGTCGTGCAGGATGTGCCCACCAACCCTGAGGCTGCGCGTTCAGAAAGAATTCGGAGGCAGACGTGTTTGTCGCCTCCAGTGACCCAGGGGGGGCGGCGGAAGGCGGTGAGCCCCAAGGCCAGAGGAGCCTGTACCCCGAGAGCGAGGTGTGAGTGGGCGAGCAGCTCGGGCTGGGTGTGTCCCCCGAGGGCACTGGACACAGCCAGTGGGTGCTGCCTCCCCAGGGGGTGGGCGACCTCAAGGCAGGGGTCGGCGGACAGCACGGCTGCCCCGGGCCCAGGGGAGGGTCGACTCACGTTCTGGCCCGTTCCGTGACCTCCGACTGGGAACCCCAGGGCGCTGTCCTCTTCGATGGCTCCGAAAATCTAGACCAGGAAAGAAGCAGGACTGAACAAACCCACGGGGCCCGAGAGGCCACGCTGTGACAGGCCACGGATCCACGGCCATGTCTCAGCAAGGGCGAGACGGACAGACAGCTGCTGACGCACTGGAGGAGCAGCCCCAAGGGGCCCGGAGGGCCGAGCGAGGGTCCCTGCCTGACCCCCCGCTCCTGGGCAGATCCCAGGCAGCCCCCGCCCCCTTTCCTCCCGAAGCCCCTGGAGCGCCCACTGGACCCAGAGGTGAGCGGTGCCGGGTCCCCACGTGGCCTGGAAAGACCCTGCCCTGCAGGGACTCGAGAAGGCCACAGCATCACGGCACTGTCCGCCTGGGACGCATGTGGGGGCGAGGGCTCGCCACGGGCTCGCGTGGAAGGAACATGGGAGCAGAGCCCTGGCGGAGACCAAGCGCCTCGGCCGAGGAGCCCACCCGGCCCGTCTCTGCAGCCCATGGGCACACGGGACAGGGGACACTGGGACACAGGGAGGGGCACCAGGACATGGGGAGGGGTATAGGGGAGGGACACATGGGACAGAGGAGGGGCACCGGGACACGGGGAGGGGCACATAGGACAGGGGAGGGGCACTGGGACAGGGGGCACTGGGACACAGGGAGGGGCACCAGGACATGGGCAGGGGCACCAGGACATGGGGAGGGGTATAGGAGAGGGACACGTGGGACAGAGGAGGGGCACGGGAGGGACACTGGGACAGGGAGGGGCACGTGGGACAGGGGAGGGGCACGTGGGACAGGGGAGGGGCACGGGGACAGGGGAGGGGCACGGGGACAGGGGAGGGGCACGGGGACAGGGGAGGGGCACCGGGACAGGGGAGGGGCACCAGGATACAGGGAAGGGCATGGGGTCAGGGGAGGGGCACGTGGGACAGGGGAGGGGCACCGGGACAGGGGAGGGGCACGGGGACAGGGGAGGGGCACGGGGACAGGGGAGGGGCACGGGGACAGGGGAGGGGCACGTGGGACAGGGGGCACGGGGACAGGGGAGGGGCACCGGGATACAGGGAGGGGCATGGGGTCAGGGGAGGGGCACGGGGACAGGGGAGGGACACGTGGGACAGGGGAGGGACACGTGGGACAGGGGGCACTGGGACAGGGGAGGGGCACGGACGCGCCCGCGGCGTGCTGGCGCAGGGCCGGGCCCACCTTGAGCATGCGGGTGAGGTAGAGCGCGACGCCCTCCAGCAGCGCGCGGTTCGGCCTCCTCCGCGCCGCCTTCCTGGCCGCCACGTAGAGGTTGCACTGGCCCACGAGGGCGCGCATCTCCTCCAGCGCGGAGCGCGTGTCGACGCTGTCGCAGAGGGCCTCGTGCACCGCCGCCTTCCTGTCGTAGAAGCTGGGGGGCGGGGAGGGGAGCCCTCAGGGCCGGCCAAGCGCCTGGAACCGCCCGCGGCCCACGGCCAGCGCCCCTGCCGCCCGCGGGGCCGGCGCACCCCGGCGTGGTGGGACAGCGGCCGCCCGGGCGGAGGCTCCGTCTTACTTCCGGTTCAGCTCCACCTCTTCATCCTCCCACTTCTCGAACTGGCCGGTGAGGTCGCGAGGCGCGCGCAGGATGTCCTTCACGTTTAGGAAGAACTCCTGCGGCAGAGAGCGCAAGTTAACGACATCCGGGCAGCTTTTACGCCCAGCGCCTCCGCGAAGGAGCTGCCCGGGGGATCCGCCGCGGGTAGGGCCTGCGAGGCCGCGGAGCCTGAACGTGGCGACCGACTCAGAGCACAACGAGGGTTTTCCTCATTGGGCAGGAAGGACGCGCCCGAGGGGTGCCTGCGGCAGGCGAGGGGCGGCAGAGCCCGCACCCTGCAGGCGTCGTGCCCCCGGGCAGGGGCTGTGGCCCCGCTAGCGGGCACCGCTCGGGCTGACGGGCAGGGCCGGGGACTCACGCTCATGAACCTCTCGTACTGCAGCGCACACTCCATGGTGTTGCTAGAGTAGTCCAGCGTGTCCCTCCAGGAGTGCAGCAGGAAGGCCAGGCGCAGCTGCCGGGCTGCGGAGACGGTGGGGACCTCAGGCCGGGGCCCCGCTGGCCGCGCCTCGGGCACACCCGCCCAGCCGCCGCTGCCGCTTACCTGAGTGTCTCTGGAGGGCGTCCTTGATGGTGACAAAGTTTTTCAGTGACTTGGACATCTTGCAGCCTGCGATCGTCAGATGCCCCGTGTGCAGGAAGTATCTGACCCAGCAGTCGTTTTCGAAGTAGGCCTGCAGCGAGAGAGGACATGACGTGGGCGGCGAGGCACCTCCACCTGCCCGGAAGGCGCCGGAAGCCTGCGAGGCGCTGTCGTCTTGGTCACGTGCACCCCCCACACGGCAGGTGCTCCTTCATCTAGGCGGGCAGCGGGCTCAGAGGGACCCCCCCGGTCACCGAGCAGCACATGGCAGCTGGCTCACGTCCAGAGGGAGAAGCCAGGAGCCGGACTCGACAAGGAGGGTTTAAACCCCACAGCAGCCCCGAGGGAGAGGTTGGCTGTCCAACACGAGCTGCTGACCGACAGCCCAGGGCGGCCCCCGCGCACCTGCCTACCGCGCGCCTGTCCCCCGTGTGCCTGCCCACTGTGGCAGTTCCTGCCTGCCTGCCCCCCGCGTGCCTGCCCCCCACAGCAGCCCCAGGGCATCTGCCCACCTCCGACTGGGCCAGCTCGTTGTCGTGGTGGGGGAAGCGCAGGTCGAAGCCGCCCCCGTGGATGTCCATCGACGACCCGAGGAGGCTGCCCGCCATGGCCGAGCACTCGATGTGCCAGCCCGGCCGGCCCTGTGGAGCGGAGGGCGCGTCACTGGCCAGCGAGGCCCCCGCGCCGCTGGCACCGAGCCCTCCTGGAAAAGGCACCTGCGGCTGCACAGGACGCAGTCGGAGTGCCGTGTTCGTTGGGGGCTTCGTGCGGGCCGAGGCTTTGCGGGAGCCCCTGGACGAACGCGCGGGCCCCGGGCTCCCCAGCAGCGGCAGGACCCCTTCCCGGGGCCCAGGAGTGTCAGAGTGTCCGAGAACCTGGGACCGAGGGGCCTCGGGGGTGAGTGAGTGAGATCGGAGAACAGAAGCCAGGGAGGGAGAGGGCCCCCCGAAGGCCCTAAGGGTCTCCTGAGAAAGATCCGGAAGCAGGGCCATTTCCATGTGGCTCCAATGCGGCATTCTGGGCCCCCTGAGCTGCCCCTCACTGGGAAGGAAAGACAGCCCAGGGCACCGGCCCCCCGCCCCCCACAGCCCAAGCCCCCGTCCCCCACAGCCACCGGGCCCCCACACCTCCACGGTCACCTGCTCCCCGTCCCCCAGTCAACAGTCCCCTGCCTCCCACGGCCACCAGCGCCCCACCCCCCACAGCCACTGGGCCCCCACCTTGGCTCCCCATCCCCCACGGCCCGGGCCCCCCGTCCCCCATGGCCCGGGCAGGGCGCGCACCTTTCCCCACGGGCACGGCCAGGACGGCTCTCCGGGCTTGGAGGCTTTCCACAGCGCAAAGTCGCTGGCTGACCGCTTCTCGCGCAGGCGATCGGCCGACACGCTCAGGTCGCCTGTGGACACGGGGGCAGAGCAGCCTAACTTGGCGACGTTCCGTGTCCCTTAGTGGTTATGCACTTGGCTCAAGCGCATCTTCAAGTTTACTACGAGCAGATTTTGGCTGTCGACCTGCTGTTTATAAATGCACACGATTTACCGGCTCAGAAGGTACTAACCCACTAACGACGCTGGACGGCAAAGCCTGCGCAGCTGGACTTGCCTTAGAACACGGCCTCCCCGCGGCCGGGACCCTTGTGCTGGCGCTCCCGGCGTAGGGGGCGAAGGGGAGCGCCCGGGCACCTGGGGCCATGCTCAGGCCGCGGTCCCACCACTCCCCCTCGTGTGGGAGGAGGAAGGCGGCTCTGGAGGTGCCAGGACGCTGAGCCGGGTGCGCCACTCACCGGGGACTCAGGGGGCAGTGGGTACCTCCCGCCCACTGCAGGAGGCAAGGGCCAGACCACGGAAGCCACAGGAAAGGGGACGCTGCTTCTCCAGGAGCACGACCCACCCGGGCGAGGCTCCCGCGGGGGCGTGCAAAGAGGCGCCTGGAAGCAGCAGGAAGCACCGTCCCCGGGGAGCTCGGTGGCCTGACCGGGTGGCGAGGGGCACGTCGCCAGCCTGTCGTGAGATGTCCCACGGGAAGGAATGCAGGGTCGCCACGGGGGCTTGCGGACGACGCTGCGGGAGCGCGAGCAACGCCGGCGGCCCTGGACGCTGGTGGGGAGTCGCCCCGACTTCCCCTCGTCTGGCGAAAGGGCAGAACAGACGCCTTCAGGTCCAGGAGGGGGCGCCCCAGGAAGCAGCTGAGGCCTGGGGTCCTGCAGGGGCCCGGCGCCCGCTCCTGCCAGCCAGCACTGCTGACATTTCCCGGGTGCCGCCACCCTCTTGTGGGGACACTGGAGCAGGTGCCACAGATTCCATCCGAGGACTGAGCTCAGGCGCCAGGACAGGGCAGCAGACGGGGCACACCCCTAAGTGTCACCTTCTTAGCCACAAATCCTCTGGCAACAGTGTGAGTGGAAAAGCACTGTCGAGACAGCGTTAAGAACACAGACATGGGAAGCGGACGCGGCTCAAATGATAGAGCGCCCGCCTAACAAATGGGGGGTCCAGGGTTCAAACCCAGGCCGTCCTGGCCTGCATGGTGAGCTGGCCCATGCGCAGTGCTGATGCACATAAGGAGTGCTGTGCCATGCAGGGGTGTCCCCGGCATAGGGGAACCCCAAGCACAAGGAGAGCACCCTGTAAGGAGAACTGCCCCACGTGAAAAAAGCACAGCCCGCCCAGGAATGGTGCTGCACATACGGAGAGCTGACGTGGCAAGATGACGCAACAAAAAGAGATAGATTCCTGGTGCTGCTGGATAATACAAGTAGACACAGAAGAACACACCGCAAATGGACACAGAGAGCAGACAATGGGGGCGGGGAAGGGGGGAGAAAAAAATAAATCTTAAAAAAAAAGAAATGCAGACGTTACAGTTGAGAGCAAGTGCTAGACGCAGACTACGCAGAAGCACAGCAAAGAACAGGGAGGAAACGTGGCCCTGGGATGGCACCTTGGACTTGCACATGGGAGCAGGCGCTCAGCCACCAAGCTCCACCGGCTCTGCCTGCTAGCTTTTTAGGCAGCAATGGAACCGATGCAGGGGACACCCCTGCATGGCATGGCACTCCTTGCACACGGCAGCACTGCACGTGGGCCAGCTCACCCACAGGCCAGAGGGCGCTGGGTTTGAACCCTGGGCCTTCCATATGGTAGGCGGACACTCTATCAGTTGAGCCAAATCTGCCTCCCCAGTCACCCTTTGTTTAACCCTGAACAGATACTGGGCATTTAGGTTTTCAACTTTTCATTATTATTAACAGTTATACATGAGTATTTGTCTGGTTACTTTTTTTCTTAATTTTTTTTTTAAATGTTACATTCACAAAATATGAGGTCCCCATATATCCCCCACCCCCCTCTGGTTAACTTTTTTTAGTCTTTTTAAAAAATTTTAAAGAGATGCAAGAACAGAGGACCATGTGTCACTCAGACACACACTCGGACAGACACACACTTGGACAGACACACACTCGGACAGACCGCCGCTGTACCCACCACAACACAAGAGCCACTCTCAGCTAAGGTCTGTTATTGAAAAGGAAAAACAAGATGCCCGGGCCCATCTGCTCCCCTCCCGGGCTCGCCGGGCGGAGGCAGGGGGCTGCTCTCGGGACCCCAGGCCCGCGGTGCACACGGGACCCGGTGGTCTTCTCCCCGCTGCCCCCGGTGCTTTCCCGGCCATTTCCAGACCGGCCTGGGCGGCCTGCCTGCTGGAACGCACCATTTCCACAACGCGGTGTGACTCGGCCACCGCCGCCCCCGTCCCCCCTGCCCCTTCCACGTTCTAGCAGAAGCCCCCGCGGTGCCTGGCAGGTGTGACGGCCCCTGCCCCAGGCCTCCTGTAGCCGGGGAGTCCCGGAGTCAGGTCCTGCCTCTGGGCATCAGGAAGGGCCCCGAGAGGGGCCTGTCCTTCTCTGCCCTTTGTCCCTCCACATGCAGTCTCCCGGATTGAAACACTTGATGGAGCGGCGCCCTTGTCGCAGCTGATGAAACGCTATGATCGTCGTCGTGACTCCAACTATGGCTCCTGGTTTACAGCGGAGGGCCCGCTCTTGGGGTTGGACAGGCCCGTTCTTTCTGTTTTAATTCTAGTAACTTACATACAACCTACAATTTCCTTTTAACCACATTCGAATGTGTAATTCGGTGATGTTAATTATATACTCAATGCTGTGCTACTATCACCACCATCTAGTACCAAAACTTTTCCATTCCCCCAAAAAGAAATTCTGGACTGTTTAAGCATTAGCTCTCCATTTCCTACCCCCTAGCAACCTACATTCTAGATTCTGACATGAGTTTGCGTGTTCTAATCGTTTATCAGTGAGATCGCACATCATTTGTCCTTTTGTGTCTGGCTTATTTCACTCAACACGATGTCTGCAGGGTTCATCAACATTGTCACATGTATCAGAACTTCATTCTTTTTTACAGCTGAGTAATATTCTATTGCGTGTGCATACCACACTTTGTCTATCCATTCATTGGTTGTTGGACACTTGGGTTGCCTCCAACTTTTGGCAATTGTGAATAATGCCACCATAGACGTTGGTATGCAAATATCCGCCCAAGCCCCTGCTTTCAGTTCTCTTGGGTATGTACCTAGCAGTGGGATTGCCATGTCATATGGTAATTCTATACTTAACTTTCTGAGGAATTTTCCAACTCTCTTCCACAGTGGCTGCACTGTTTTATATTGCCATCAACAATGAAGGAGTGCTCCTGTTTCTCCACATTCTCTCCAGCACTTGCTATTTTCTAATTCTTTTAATAGGAGCCATTCACGTGGTGTGAGACGGTATCTCATTTGGTTTTGATTTGCATTTCCCTGATGGCTAATGATGTTGAACATCTTCATGTGTTTATTGGTCACTAGTGTATCTTATTTGCAGAAACATCTCTTCAAGTAATTTGCCCATTTTTAAAATTAGGTCATTGGTCTTTTTACTGATGAGTTGTAGTATCATTTTTCATTCATTCTGGATATTAAACCCTTATCAGAGATGTGGTGTCCAACTATTTTCTCCTACTTTTTAGACCGTCTTTTCACTTCCATGATAAAGTCATTTGATGCACAGAAGTCCTTTTTATCTATTTTTTCCTTTCTTGTATGTAGTTTGGGTGTAAAGTCTAAGGAACCTTTGGTCCACTTTGAGTTAGTTTTTGTCTGTGGCATGAGGTTGGGTCCATCTTCATTCTTTTCCATACGAGATCTCGGCTTCCAGAATCATTTACTGAACAGACTTCTGTCCTCGCTGAGTGGACCTGGCACCCTTGCCGGGTTTATTTCTGAGCACTCAGTTTGAGTCCGTGTCTACTTGTCCTTGTGCCAGTGCCTTGCAGTTTTCCTCCTCACTTTCCCGACCGACCAGCAGATGGCGCTCGCCACAAGCTTTCCCCGGGGGGTGTCTCCTCCGCCCTCCACCTGCGGAGCCAAGCGGGCTCCATGCCACCTGCCGCCGCCTGCGCTGAGAGGAGCCGCTCCCTGCCCTCGCCCACCTCCCTCTTCCCGGGAGGAAGGCGTCTGTCCCCCTCGGTCGGCTGCAGGGAGCTGCAGGCTTTGCCCCGGCTGCGCGCCCCTCCCCGCCCCCACGGGGGTTGGCAGCTCACGGCTGTTGTTTCAGTTGTTCGTCCGTCCCTCGCCCTCCCAGGTTGCACAGCCCTGACCTAGTCTCTGACCCCTAGCAGGTCCCTCGGCTTTTTGCCCTTTCGTTGTTTTCGTCCGACCCTCGCCCAGTTGTTCGTCCGTCCCTCGCCCTCCCGGGTTGCACAGCCCTGACCTGGTCTCTGACCCCTAGCAGGTCCCTCGGCTTTTTGCCCTTTGTTGTTTTCGTGAGAGCTGAGCCCTGCCTGCCTACTCCAACACCATCTATCTTCAAGGCGTTCTCGCCATGCTGGGTGGATTACTGCCGCTTTGTCATGTTTTAAAGGCTGGACAGGTGAGTCCTCCAACTTCGTTATTTTCCAAGATGCTCTTGGTTATTTGGGGCCCCTTACCCTTCCATATCAACTTCATAATGGCTTTCCCATTTCCGCAAAGAAGGTTGTTTGAATTTTGACGGGGATTGCACTGAATCGGTAAATCACTTTCACTAGAACCGGCATCTTAACGATATTTAGCTTTCTAACCCATGAACACAGAACATCTCCCCGTTTATTTAGGTCTTCTTCGATGTCTTTTTTTTTTCTTTAAGATTTATTTATTCTTCCCCTTCCCCTCCTCCCACCCCGCTGTTTGTGCTGTCTGTGTTGTCTTCTCTTCTCATTTTCTCTCCTTCTAGGATTCACTGGGATTCGATCCTGGGAACCTCTGATGTGGAGAGAGGTGCCCTGTCAATCGCGCCACCTCAGTTCCTGGTTTCTGCTGCGCCTCACCTTGACTCCCCCCTTGTCTCTTTCGTTGCATCATCATCTTGCTGCGTGACTCACTTGCGTGGGGCACTGGCTCACACGTGGGCACTCGTGCAAGTACTGGCTGACCAGGCAGGCACGCTGTCTCTTCTTACTCACCAGGAGGCCCCAGGAATTGAACCCAGGTCCTCCCATATGGTAAGCAGAAGCTCTATCCCTTGAGCCACACCCGCTTCCCTCTTTGATGTCTTTTAGGAATGTTTAGTAGTTTTTCATGCACAAGTCCTTTACATCTTCGGTTAAATTTATTCCTAGATATGTCATTCTTTTATTTGCTATTTTCTTGATTTCCTCTTCAGATTGTTCATTATTAGTGCATAGAAACACTACTGATTTTGGCATGATCTTTTACCCTGCCATTTTGCTGAATTAATTTATTACCTCTAGTGCCTGTGCTGTGCCTTTTTCAGGACTTTATATATATATATATATGTATATAGGATCATGTCACTCTAAAATAGAGTTTTACTTTTCACTTTACAATTTGGGTTCCTTTTGTTTTCCTTTCCTAATTGCTCTAAATTTTCTTCCCTAATTACTAGAACTTCCAGTACAGTGTTAAGTAAGTGGGCATCTTTGTCTTGTTCTAGATCTTAGAGAGAAAGCGTCCAGTCCTTCTCCAGTGAGTATAATGCCAGCTGTGAGTTTTCGTAGATG